>NW_023339740.1:13492815-13495538 GCF_004916995.1 Morone saxatilis | reverse complement strand
ATCAGAAATTAATAACAGTGTTCCTGATTTAAAAGACCTGTCAATCAATATTATCTGGTTTGTGACAAGCAAAACAAGCCAAATCCCTTCCACCAGTCACAGTAAAAGATCTTAACTCTGCCAAATAAAGCTGAAACTACCATCAGGCCCAGATAACGCTGTAGAAAAGTGAGAAACTATAGTAGTAATATTTTTGTAATCTGTCCATTAGACTGGAAATTGTTTACAGTGCCGTAATCGACAACAGTTTGACAGCCTTTCAAAATACACAACAAACACGATTTATTCGGACTTTACTATTAAGACACAGTCTACTGTGAAATAGACTTACTACACAGTGCATCATAAATGTACATTTAGTAATTGTAGTTGCCTGTGAGCAGTAATCAATTACATATTAATATTTCGAGTCATTTGGCCGATCTTACCTGGTAAAGTGATAGTAGCAATTGTAGCATTCCCACCCTCTGCTGGTTTGGGAAGAAACAGTTCTTTGCTGTTCACCTTCAGTAGCTCATCACTCTCTACATCTCTGAACATCCATGGGTGACCTTGAAAATAAAAAACATACACAGAGAGCGTGTATTACACAGCCCACAAGTGATGCCATTGCACTTAAACTGCAAATCAAAGCTTCAAAACCTGAACTAAATTGAACTAAACTAATTTCTCAGATCTCATAATAGGTTGTGTCTGATTGATTCATTTGAATGTCGGTTTTTTTCGGCTGTGTGAGGATCTGAAGATGTGGCTGCTTTCACACATCCTGGGATGGACGTCTGACCAGCGGCTCCTCGTCTCCCATGTTCATGTTAGTGATAGATTTACCCACAAAGTAAAACAGTCGTAAAACATTATAGAAATAACACAACAATCACTCTGTTAGCACAGAGACTGATCCTCCTCCACTGGAAGTCTCCTATCCACCAACCTGGACTGGAGAAGTGATGCAACATGTCAAACTTGAGAAACTGAGACTCACATTCTGTGGCTCCACTGATCACTTTGAAAGAATCTGGAAACCTAAAGCTTTCGCCTCCTCCTAAATGTAACTCTAAATACAGTGATTCACATTTAAGTTATTATCTTGTCTCTATCTCTGCCTTTGTATCACAGTGAAATAAACCCAGGGCCTTTACTTTGTGCAACTCCCTGTTTGTTAACATGTGTGTGCATGTTTTTCTTTTCTTCTTTTGTTATTGTTGTTGTATTATTGTGTGAGTGATATGTATGTCAATAAAAAATATGTAAGACAGAAAGAAATAACACAAAGGTTAAAATGTGGGCTGTTGTTTTCAACAAACACCAACAGCATTGGGACCTGCAGTTGTCCCCGGACGACCTCTCGTCGGGGGAAAAAGTAACAGCAGCAACACTTAATAAGAATAAGCTTGTGTGATATTGGGAAAGCTACCTCACTTACCGATGAAGGTGTTCATCAGTTGTCTCGCTCCTGGCTGTAGGTCGCGGTACGCCCGAGGTTCCCCGCGGAAATCTATCCATAGTGGTCGTACGACCCGGGGACTGTTGTTACAAAACACCGCCCTGACGGGGACCCGGCTGTTCAGGGAGCGAACCAGAGGAAGAGCCTGTTCTCCCTCCTGAGGCATCTGTACTGCTTCCTAATGGACGCTGGTTTGTTGGCGCAGAGAGATTTAGCTGTGCAGCTAACGACAGCTAGCAGATAGCTGTCAACACAGCCATGTATGTTGACACGCGGAGATTGTTGGATCAATAAGTGGATCAATAAGTGGATCACTTAATCGGCCCGCGTAGGTTACATCGTTTTAAATGCAACTCGTTCACTTCTGAACTTGGAGCGATCCGCCTGTCGCTTCTCAGTCTCAACTAGTTTGTTTACTTTCACTCTTCCGGTTTAAAGTCTTGGGACGTCTAAGTATCCTGGACTGTGATTGGTCGAGAGCCGCGGTGACGTCACGGTTTCACAGAAGATTCTGATAAATAACAACAAATACACAAATACACAAACACACAAACATAGGAGAGGTTTTAACTTTCACTCTCTAAAAGTTGATTACATTTACTGAAGTATTAGTACTATTTGAGTTCATTCATTGTTGGCTACTTTATACTTTTCCTCCAGTATACTGACAGTAAAGTTATTCATAAACATAATAACATTTTACATAATAAAACATATGATCTGCTCATAGAATATGATTAAACTGCCCATCCATCTCGACCAGCTGCAGCGTTACAATTACATGTTTATGCATCAGTAATATTAATACTAATATGTTAATAAAATGTGTAATAATAAAACCTAAACCTTGTACTGCATAATGAGCTCATTTGCTGATTATACCTCTGTGCTTTAATTGAGTAAAATATTGAATGCAGTACTTTTAATTAAGTATATTTATACTGCGGTACGTGTTGTTATTTTACTTAAGTAAATGATCTGAATACTTTCAACGTTGTTGTTAATTAACATATTAAATATCTTTTTTATGCAGAAAACGATGCTGTAATTAAGGCTATAATAAAAGTCTGAACTGAAAACCAATCGCCTCAACATCTATTGATTAGCTGTTCTGGACCTTTCAATCATATCACATCTGTTTGTGTGCCGAAATGGCGGAGTTGGGAGAGCGTTAGACTGAAGATCTAAAGGTCCCTGGTTCCGGCAGCAAATGTTGCAAAAAATTTTTTGGGGCGGCAGTAGCTCAGTGTGTAGGGACTTGGCTTGGGAACCGGTTCAA
>NW_023339740.1:13488196-13492715 GCF_004916995.1 Morone saxatilis | reverse complement strand
TTTCACCTTCTGTGCACTGCCGAGGTGCCCTTGAGCAACGCAATCTAACCCCAAAACCTGCTCATGGGGCGCTGGTAACGTTGAACAATTTCCCCCCTAGGGGATCAATAAAGTATTTCTTCTTCTTCTTCTTCTTCTTCTTCTATTTTTCAGCACTAAATGAATCTAAGCTCCACCCTGTTTCATCCTGTCATAAAACACAGGGGCCCAACTGTGGAGACCTTCTCCAGCAACAGCACCCATCTCTCTCTCTCCAATCCCAACCTGAGCGCGGCCACGGAAGTAGAGCTCCAATTCACCTTAAGGTAGGTGGGAATGTTTGCTGTAAAATACCTTACTGACATAATTGTTGAAATATATGTAGTCTTATTTTATAGGCCCTTGTAGCGAACGAAACCTTTCTTCAGTGGTAAAATCCTCAATTATATAACAGACTCCGTTCTGACCAGGCGGAGCCAGTGGGGCCTATATAATAAGTTTCCACAGTAATCTTTATTTTGGAAAATGTACAATCCAGTATTATATGATATGATTCAATAACCTATAACTGGACTTTCCGCCCTTTTATTCCCCTATAGTCCGTTCTTCTGTCAGAAGGCATTAACGACCACAAACACAATGCGTCTCCTGAACGACACCGACTCCGTGGATGAGGAGGACGTGGCAAGGGATGAGATTCTGGCCAAGGTGGAGATCGCGCTGCTCAGTATCATCTTCGTCAGCGCGGCCATCCTCAACACCGCCCTGCTGCTCGTCCTCTGGAGAGAGCGCAAACAGATGTCCAGGATGCGCGTCTTCGTCTTCCACCTGTGCCTGGCGGATCTGGTGGTCGCTTTCTTCCAGGTGTGTCCGCAGCTCATGTGGGACATCACGGACAGATTCGTTGGACCAGACCTGGTGTGCCGCCTGGTGAAGTACCTGCAAGTTCTCGGCATGTTTTCATCGACTTACATGATCGTGGTGATGACAGTTGACAGATACCAAGCCGTCTGCAACCCGATGGTGAAGTTCCAGCGGACGCGCACAAGACTGAACGTCCCCGTGTGCATCGCGTGGGGGGTTTCTCTGCTGGGCAGCTTGCCACAGGTTTTTATTTTCTCACAGGTCGAGGTCGCACCCGGCGTGTTTGACTGCTGGGCTAAATTTATCCAGCCATGGGGGCTGCAGACTTATATAACCTGGACCACGCTGGTCATTTTTGTTTTACCTGTTATTACAGTTGTTGTTTGTCAAGTGCGCATCTGCCGAGCCATCCAGATCAACCTGTACCAAAAGATCCATCAGCAGGGCAGCGTGGGACTCCCTTTTCCATCCAGAGCCAGCGGTGTGGCCGGAATGTCCAAGGCCAGGGTGAAGACGCTGAAGATGACAGTGGTCATCGTGCTCGCTTATATTGTCTGCTGGACTCCCTTCTTCACTGTCCAGCTCTGGTCCGCCTGGGACGAACATGCGCCAAAAGAAAGTAAGTTTATTAAGTGTTTCTGGCTGGTTCTTAGTTTGATGTGTTTTTTTAATTATTATTATTTTACTGTTTATTCTATTTGGGATTTATTTCTAAATACATGATTAGTCATCAGAGTCTCGGCGCGCTATCCGAGAAGTGCGTTTTTACGCACGAAACCCGGAAGATATTAATATGTGAGAAGGATACTTTGCAAACACATGACTCATTTGTTCTTCTCCTGTCATTCCAGCTGCGACTTTTACCATCCTGATGTTGTTGGCTAGTCTGAACAGCTGCGCCAATCCCTGCATTTACCTTCTGTTCAGCGGTCAGTTCCCCAAGAGGCTGGTGACGCTCCTGTGCCAGCGGCAGTCCGACGGAAAGGACTCAATGCATGAGGAGGCGACGCTGGTCAGCACGTTGTACATGAGCTTCAAAAATGTATCTGAGTCTAAATGAAGACGACGCCTTATGATTTGGAAACGGGAACAGGCTGATAGGGGGAAGCGTGCGAGGTCGGTGCGCCTCGTGAAGCTGCCTCTGAACTCGCTCTGCATTTGAACGATTGTTTCCTCTGAACGGGAGATATGGAGACCCGATCGTATCTGTCTGGGTCCCTGACATATGAAAACTTGGGGTTTCATAGAAACATTCACCAAAAGTGGTCGTGAGTGAGAACTGCGCTCCAGATGTTGTTGGGTGTGGACTGTTGGATCGATGCTCTTTGGTAAAGGATCAGTAAAGACTCTGCGAGCAGCTGGTGTCATCACAATGTTACTATGACTGTGACAGTTTTGATATGTAAATATTCCTCACATTTAGCTAATAGAAGCTGGATTTGGACTTTTTGCACTTTTGCCTTTACAGACAGATTCAGTGTTTGGATTTCAGATAAAGCTGTTCAGGATAAAGAGGAACTTCTTCTGTTGTTATTTTGTGTCTGAAATTATGTTTGTGGGATTTTGAGCAAATTGCCAGTAGTTATACTTTGAAATTAGCACAGTCCTTTGAGTTGAGCTCAGAGACCTTGAGGTAATAAGATTTACTATATTATTGTCCAATGAGAAAGCTATTGCAAAGAGTGAAAGCAAGGTTGTGTTTTAAGGAATATAACACAGAAGAAATATGAAATGCAACATGTGGCTGCCTCCAAACAAGCTGTTGTAACATAACTGCATTTAATGATGATGTGAAATACAGTTGTCACAACTATAAATGTTCTCTGTGGTGAATAACTGAGTAACTATATTTGTGAAATCTTGTTGTAACCGACTATAGAAAAAAAGTGTGGAATAAAGTCATATTCTCACAACTGCTTTGTCCTTTTACTTGTGTGTAATATTATACACAATAACAATATAAGAGCATGATTATGATCATACTATTCAAGTTGACAATATGCACGTAAAGATATTAGGCAGATTTAAACCCGGTGTATGTCATATGTGTATTATCTGCTGGTCAACAGAGGGACTTCACACTGAAGAAGCAGCCGCATACCAAAGGGTGACACAGCCTGAAAAATATTACACATACACACAGGACACATACAAGGAATGTGCCTCATTTATTTTCAACTACACCCAGGTAAGTACAAGTCAGGATAAAAAAGGTTTTATTAAGGTAAAGTGGTTCGAGATTAGGACTTTGGGTCAAACTGTGGTCATAATTTTCTTTCAGCCTGATTTTGAACAATTAAACAGATAATTAGACCAGACTGGCAGCAAGTCGTTACTGTCTGTTGCCTGGGAGTTATTGGGAATATGTGCAACAGTGGAATCTATGAAAAGGTTATTGTCAGTGTCACTATGGGAGCTACAGTTCCCTCTAAGAACGTTAATATAGCTCAGTAACAGCTTTGACTCCCAGCATTTATGTAATCTTATTGGGTTTTATGGTATTATTGCAGTTGTGTAATGGTTGTATGTCTCCTGTTTGAGGCGCTACTTAGAATTTGTTTCATAAAAGAACATCTTGTAACATCTTTATGATTATTATTCACCAAATGCCAGAATAAACAGGCTCTAACAACATGTTGTGCAGATGTAGTTGAGGATTTCTTGTGAGTTTTTGAATTTTTCTCCTGGCGAGGAATCCTTCTGGTTTCTCACTCCACTGGCAGAGATCTTGATTGCGTTTAGCCCTGGAGAGGTAAAGACGGGTCAACTGGTAAAGAAATGGAGTTGCTCAAGAACACTTCAGTAGGGCAGATGTTTGCCAACACGAGGGCTTTTGCAGTAACATTGTACAGAAAAGGAACTGCAGTCATCTTATAAATAAAATAAAATTAAGCTTTTCAGTGCTCCAATCTAGTGAAGACGGACACTTCTTGAAAGTAAAATGTAAAACTCTTTAAAACACTTTATTTTCCTTGAGAGCATTCCTGATGATTTGGGTGGTTTGATGTGGTTGAGCTAGACATGTTGGATATGAACCACACAGGTGATATACAGCAGTATGGAGGAGATATATGACATATGGAAATATAGGAGTAAAAGTACTACAAGAAAGCACAATATTCTGAAACTACTAACAATTTCTGCTCTTATTTCTACTAATTTTTATATCAACATTTTCAACATATATCATCTTTGTTGCCACTATTACCTCTTATATATTATTGTTCTATTACATCTTTAGAGATATATTAATACAGACAACAACGAAGTACCATTACTTACTCATATATTATGTTTGTTGTTTAACCACACCACTCACCTTACCTGTAATTTTGTCCCCAGATTCTCTTGTTCAGTTTCTTTTTCTTGTCTTACTTTAGTTTCATATATTTTATTATGTATTTATTTTACTTTCTGTACTGTTTTCTGTCCTTGCTGCTGCAACAACAGAATTTACCATGAGGATCAATAAAGGTTCATCTTGTCCTAAAGATTGTGTGTTCAATAAAGCACAATTTTAACAGAGCATGTGCCACGAACAACAGCAACAACACAGACAGATTCACAAAGCAGGAAACTTTACTGGAGAGAAGCAGAGACGACTAAAGCCACAAAACAAATCAGCAGTATTTTTACACATCAAGCTTAAGTGGTGAGATAGGAAAAGTCACATGTT
>NW_023339740.1:13463740-13488173 GCF_004916995.1 Morone saxatilis | reverse complement strand
TTGCACGTCCCGAACCCTGTCCACCTTATTACTACAAGATGCTCTTCACTGAGGGACCCCCAAGTGGTTGAGATGGCTCCTCTCGCACTCAGAGATTCATTAGACTCTCACTGTGCTAGCATACAAATGATCCTATGTAAACGTGCATCTGCTTGAAAAATTAATAAACTGCAAACTCATTATATGCGGACACACGAAAGCACACGAACACAACGAAGGCACATGTGACATCTGCAGATATGAAGATTCTGGGAAGACATCATACAACCTTTTACCTGCACGTTAAAGCTCACACACACACACACCAACACACAAACAACACAACACCACACACACACACACACACCACACACACACACACACACACAACACACGAGACAGACAGACAGACAGACAGACAGAAGACAGACAGGACAGACAGAGAGACAGACAGACAGACCAGACACCACACACACACAGCACACCACAGCACCACACACACACACACGTTGTTTGAACTATCAAACTGATGCCCCTTGATGCACTCTCTGCCCCGAGTGTCCTACTGAAACATGTAAATCAGAAGAGAGTCACAAGATATGTGCATGTTTATTTTACTCTGTGGTACACTGAATCTCATGGAAAAACAAACATAGACCTTCTTTGGAATCAAGCCATAGATTTCTTCAGTGAAGCATCCATTTTATTATTGGGGGTGAATGAAGGTCTGACAGCCTGCCGAATATTTAATCACTGATATGACAGAGAATATAATGAAAAAGGCATTTTAGATTTTACGTGTTATTCTCATCCTCTCCTTAATGAAATAAGATGATATGATATAAAACGGCCCAAGTAAAAGATTAAAAATCTAAAGGTGATACAGTAAGTGTAGACACATTTCTGAGGAAGCGCTCAATTTTGATTCTTGAAGAGGAACTTTACCAATTTTCCACATCAACAAGGTCTGTTTAAAGGTCTTGAGGAGTACTACAGCATATGTGAAAAATAATTGTATAAAGCCTTCTAATAAATTTCGTCAAGTGATGTCAATTGAGTCAGTGTTTGGGTCTGTAGACTACAAGTTTGAAAATGAAAATAATAATTGCTCCTGATCTCTGCTTGAGGCTACATCGAGCCACTATTAGCATAGCACACTTAAATCTCCTACCGAATTTGCCGGGGCTGGTACATGGCATAGAAGAATGTGTGGAATAAAAAAAAATAAGATATCTCTGTTTTTCTTGTCTATCGTGAATCTGACAACGTGATAGGAGTGCAAGGCTAAATCGGTGGAGTACTCTTTTAATGGAAAACCACATGAATATGAAGGTAAATTAAAACACTAATTCAAAACAAACTATGCATGAAATCACAAAGTTAAGTTATTTTCTCAGTAAGTGTCGACACAACTCAGACCTGTACACCCATATGACACCTTGCTTAGGCCATAAGAACAATTTGTAACGAGTTTTTAAATTGAAAGCCATTTAAAGAGTAGTTATGAAATTTTGAGAATTACACTAATTTGCTTTAAAGCCAAAGATTATGTGAGAAGATTGAGATACCACTCCCATATCTGTACGGTAAATATGAGGCTACATCCACCAGCCGGTTAGCTTAGCTTAGCATAAAGACTGGAAACAAGGGAAAATAGCTAGCCTGGCAAAAAAAAAAACAACAACTATGAAGCATATTTCCCAAAATGTCAAACTTCTCCTTTAAGAAAATATCAGAAAACATTTAATTAGACAGACCGACATCTTCAAAATCCAGACGATTTCTTATTGCGATCAAATACTTTTCTTACTGATGAAAATAGTATTTCCTAACAATTCTCTGTGACATGAAAAGATATGAGAAATAAGAGTCAGATTCACCGGTTATATTACACAACAAATGCTCTAACTGCCTCTTATTTACAGTTACATTTATACAAACATGAGCCAGCTACTTGCAACAAAATCGCAAGTAAAATCTTGAAAACTGTGAAACTACAAACCAAAGAAAATAATAACAGAACTTTCAACAATTAAATCTAAATCTCATCATCACTTTGTCATTTGCAATCTTTTTTTTTGCTCCCGTCTGTTCACTGAGTCGTCAGACTTATCAAAAGACACTGAGCTGGGGCGTAGGCACACCATTTTCACATGCCACACTACATGAACAAACTAAATGAAGAAGGGTCAGTGGCTCCTCTCGCTCTCTGTGCTAATGAGCTCTGACCTTTTAAAAAAAAAAACAGTTTTCACTCGTGCAACCAGAGATAACGCTTGTTTCCTGAAGCACATTATCTGACGGGACAATGAGCCTTTGCTGAGTACAAAACAGACACCGATTATATCAAGTATAATACACATTATCGTTATTATCACCTCAGCTTTTTGTTTATTACATAAAAAACTGGCGTGATAACAAATAGCATGTGTCTCCACACACGGATGGGTATGTTCAATTACTTTCCAATCTTCCTGCATACAAAAATACATCCAATTTAATTCCAAGATTCAAACTATCGCACCTATAATGACAGATCTACACGTACATGAGTGGACTTGGATTCAAGCAGTTTCCTCCACTGATCTATAGCAGCTGAAATTACACCAGAAAACATATCTGAGAGACCCCCAAAGGATCTGAATGCTAAGTGAATGTATATCAACAGGTTGATTTTACAACAGATTAAAGATTAACTGCTTGCCAAAAATGTCTCTATCTCGACTACATGCAGTCACACTCTCCGTCATACAGAGGAAAAGAGTATACGTTAAGCTTTTGTGTGTGTCTGTGTGTGTCTGCAGCTACCAAGAAATCAGCAGGACAGGGGTGTAGATCAGGGAGCTGCATGCGAGGGTGTTACCACGTGTTATGGACTTAATCTGTTATTCTCTATTTCTTTCTCACTTCATCACACCAAGTCGTCTCTCTGCTGCTTCTGCATTTCAAGAACGTTTAAGAACAATCATGACCTCCTTGTTCTAATTTGCTCTTAGAGTGCCATTTAAAGGCTGAATGACCTTTCCACTAATATGATGGATTTGCTGCCAGGGGTGACAGGTGGTGTGTGATGCATTGATTACTAAAAGTAATCAGAGTGCCTAAAGATCCAGGCTTGGGAGGTTTGCAGGGTTTTTTTTTTTTTCTTTCTTCAGGGCAATGATGGTCCGACGTCACAGGCAGAAGAGACGAGAGCCCTCTCTGCCATCGTCCCCCTCGCCCTGGGGGATACGGGGGAGCATAGCTGAACGGGTCAGACCCCAGAAACGAGGTGGAGACAAGTCCTTCTTGGTGGCTGTGAACTTCCAACCCATGTGAGAGCCGCAGGTTCGGCACTGAGCAATTGTCCAGGCGTACCTGAGGGAGATGGAAGAGGACAACATTTTCAAGATCAAACAATCATATGTAAATTATAACGTTTTTCCAACAGTAAATCACTGTGATTGAATTGAATATGCAAATATTGTTCATTTCAAAAGTTAGAGACGTCTCCTCCTTCAAAGTCTCAGTGTTTGTGCTCTGGAGGATTCAAGTTTCCTTGTCACATTTGTGTAAGTTACTGCATAATGCACCGTGACTGTCTTCAAAAACTACTTGATACGTGATGTAACAAAATCCTCAAATTTAATGTGAGCAGCAGATGAATGTGAAAACAGCCTTCTAGTGTAAAACTCATACAGCGAAGCTCAAGCATTAAATTAGAGTAACAGTAAGTAAAGCACATTTTTGAGTGCAGGGGAACTTTAAAATGAAAGGTTTCAGTGAAAGAAACACTTTTGAGTATCAAATACTCTGTAAGGTCAAAATATAGTTTGTTTACTTTGTTGTCTGAATCTGTGGATGAGTTGACACCTATGACACACTACACCATGATTTCACAGCCTCTAATAAATTCTTAATTAAACATCTAAAAATCTGTAACAGACATTTCTGTAGCACTTGATGTATATGTCCGTTAGTACGGGTTAATTTAGTTATTTAATCATAAACCAAATATCTCACAGTCAGTGATACACATTTACAGTATCTTCTACTTGTCAGATCTCTTAAAATTTCTTAAAAGATAAACATCCACTAGTGAGATAACAATAAACTTCAGACTGGAACAAATGCAGAATGTAACAGTAAATGAAACTAGGTCCCATGTTATTAGCAGATCAGTTTGATTTGACACAGCTGCTTCTGGCAGGTCTCACGCCCCCTACTGCTCTCTACAGAAGCCCGGTGTCATACAACGACCCCAGATCACTAACAAGAGATTAACCATTGGTTATAAGAATTACACACTATTGATTATGATGTGACACGGTAAGGCCAAAGGCTTCTAATTTCAGGCACTGGACAGCGTCACAACGGATCACTGCTAAACCAAATATGGTTTTAAAGCGTGTTCAAAAGGGTCTGGCACCATTTGTCAGTGGTATATCTCACATTTATCAAGAAAGATGCATTTATGAAAGCACTGAAAGGCACAGTAAGTGGTCTGAGTCAATCTATGTGCATTTTGTGTCATCTTATTCAACAGTCAAAGGGAGGAGAATGAGCTAAATGCCATGAGTATAGCAGAGTTACCCTGGAAACCAGCTGTGCAGTGTGGATGGCCTGCCGACCAGGTTGAGGTTGTTGGCTTTGTAGACAGTCAGGGTTTCATGGACGTATCCGTGAGGGTTGACGTACGCAGCCATGGGGCCGTACAGAGACAGGCTGCAGGGAGAGAAGAGGCAGGTGGGATATGTTGTCAGCAGTGATTACGACGGTTCACCCAAAAAACAAAACATCAGAATAGTCCTTTGAAAGAAAGAGTAAAACAGGCTGATTAGAAACGCCATAAAAAGGTACAAAGGGAGCCAAACTGCATTAAAAATACCTAAATTGTACATTTAATTTCTGCAGCCTCTCTGAACCCAGCAGAGAGTTCATCACAACCAAGCAATGCTCAAATCCACAAACCTTGAATTCTTGTTAACACAGCAGGTGGATTTTGTACATAAAATGTGTATATTGTGAACTGTGTGTGAAAAGTCGTTTACGTAGAATAAGCATTTTATATTTCAGAATAGGATGCACAATATATTTGAAGTTAGGATTCAATGTGAAAGTGTTCTTCAATCTTAATCTTTAATCTTTTAATTTTTATATTGAACAATGGATGGAATCAGTATGTGTAACGAGTTGGCTCGTAGTGATAAACCCATAGATAATTATAACTTGATCTGCAGTTCCCCTCAGCTCTGTTTAAAGTTTTAGCATTTTTTGGTTTTATGACACACGACTTTACTTTTCCAGCTGCCACAGGCATAAATCCAATGTCAGCCTGTTTGTTGCCAGCATAACAGAGCTAAAAGGAGAGTAAACATTATTCATCATGTGGTCAGAAATACGACTGATAATCAAAATCTGCTGGATGTGTAAATAACTGTTCGCTAACACCTTCGCTCCATCGACTTTATGAAGTGATAATATGTCATTGTTGTGTTTACAGCTTGTTGAGATGACCTTTAGAGGCAAAAAAGTTAATTCAGTTTCAAACAGCTTAAGATAAAACTAATGTAAAAATTCTGGGTTCATTAAAATCACTGGCTTCACACGAGTCCAGTGTTCTCTGAGTGTAGTAATTATGGAAATACAAAACCACAAGACAAACACACGCAAAAAAACACATCTTTAAAATACAATCAGCACCAAAAACTTTGAGTCAGTGTCAAGTAGCAGTCTGCTGTACTCCTGTACTCCTTAGGGCTCTAATTGGAAATGCATTAGCTACATCCGCAGGTTTGTTAGTCTGAAGGAAGTGTGGTTTAAAAGTTAGGGACTTCTGAATGTCTCTAACTTCAGAAAACATATTAAACACTTAATCACTCATTCACTCGGATTATCTGGATGTCCTCAGACAAATCAGATAATGAACATACAGTGAGGGTCTGGACAGTTTCATTGGTGTTAAAGGATTTGTGTGTCTCTCTTGGACAAACACATTAACCATCACGCATCATCAACAGTTAGAAAATTACATTACATAAGAGTATATGAGTGTGTCTGTGTGTGTGTGTGTGTGTGTGTGTGTGTGTGTGCTGCTGATTGGACTATATGCACTTTTAGACATTTTCAGCTCCTTGTTTTGGTTACCCTGCCAGACTGGTGAAGAAGTGTAATATTCACCGTGATGAATTGCCTTTCTCAAACAAACGTCAAGTCTCTTGACGTTTGTATTAACACTGAAAAGCAGCCGTTATAACCAAGGTACGATATCCAAAAATACCTGGCATTTAAACAAAAACACTGGAACAAAAAAACTCTGACCTGTCGTCAAAAAATAAAATAAAATAAATCCTCACCTGAAGATCTCATTTTTTGTGGTGATTTCAGTGTCCTGGCACTGCTTACAGCAAAGTGATGTGCACTGAGGAGGAGAGGTAATAACATGTTAAAAATATGTATACATAATACTTCGTCAAAAGCTCTCAATGAAAAGTGTTCTCATCGTTGAGGCTCGTTGAGGATGCTACTATAACCCGCGCCATCATTCATGCTTCCAGAACAGCCGCTAGCTGGATGACCCAAGTTCAGGACTTCAGTGTGACCAGTGAGAGACATAAAGGAGGATCATTATCCTCAATCACACAGGAGGACAAAAAGCAGATAATAGGTGGGCATATTTAAGAAGCACTTCATACATCCGGTGACAGCTTTACAGTTTCTGGTGATGCAACAGTAGTACTACACGCTAAGAGCTTGTATTTTCAGTTTTATTAAAATCACTCTGCTGTGTTTTTTTCGTCATTTCGGGGGGTTTGATAACGTTTTCAAAAATGCATGTATTAGTTTTGTTGTTGTGCATAAAGTATTTTACCATCTTAAGCACATAGAAGAGGTAGTTCACAAACACTACATATTGCAAGTTCCCAAAGATGTCCTGCTTATTTCTTTCTTCAGGGTCTTCATCAGGTATCTTGTTCTCAAGTTGTATTTGTTGTTGCGACGACTGGGAGCAAGGTGTGCAAAAATAAACAATATCATACCAAATGAAGAGAGTAATTTTCACCTTTTGAAACGACAAAGTGGTTGGAAAAGATTTTAGTGTCTTGAGATGAAGCAGTGAAGTAGGCAGGGAAGACCGAGGCCAAACCCTTTGCCCTGTTTATATTAAAATATGGATGTTAGTTGAGAGGTGAGACAGGCAAGTATCTGAACTATCTCACCTCTCTACTAACACACGCACATACATGTATGCACACACAATCACACATTAATAACCATTTTCTGCTGTCTGAATGACAGATGATTTGTTAATAAATATCCACCACCCAAATATGTCTCACAGATTAAATATGACAAACAGCTAATGTCTTCAGCGTGTTTACTACAGATCTATTAAAGTTCATTGTTACCAGCAATAAAATCAAACAATCTTTGTTTACACTAAATGATTTCTAAACACTTTTGACGGCGAACTCTGGACTGAAATATCACAGCAAAAACACATCTGTCAGCCCCTGACAGGCATGGTTAAATATAACAAAGAACATCAGAGGGGAAAACAGACACAGTCTGCGTAGTACAACACAAGTAGGAACATCAGATCTTATCACACTATGAGGAAAATGATGGCTGGGACTGCAAGGGCAGAGGAGAGAGGCTGAGGTGGTTGGGCAGAGAAAAGGGCTTATAGGTGACCTTTCCTTACCCGGTCCATGATGTCCAGCTCACAGCGAAGTCTCTGGATGGCACTGCCGATCTTCAGCAGCTGGAGCCGCAGAGCATCGTCTATTGGCAGACAAGCCGCCACTCTGTAGGAGAAGTCTGACAGAAACCAGACAGAAGGGAAAGAGAGGGATGAAAGGAAGGAAGAAAAGAAAGCACAAAGTACACAAACCGAAAAGACGTACGTGCACATGTGTGTACGCGTCTGCAGTACATCTGTAATACACTGAACAGAGGCTGACCTACGGCGTTCGTAGGGAGAGAGTCATCCTTCAGATTCTCGTCCCATTCATGGAGCTGTTTCTTCACTCTGTTCATGAGACACTCCTGCAAAGTGATAAACGGGAAGCAGATTGGTTTGGTTTACATTCACTCCTATGTGATGTTTATGTATAGAGAAAATTCCAAGCAGGGCACATGGGCTGCAGTACTCACAGAGTCGTAGAGTGCGTAGACCCAGGGTGGCCATGGCGTCAGACTGGCACAGTGAAACTTCCTCTGTGATGAACACCAGACACACCATTAATGAATTAAATCTTCACATTATGATTACTGAAGTACCCAAACATCCATACAATTTCTCTTCTCTTATCACATTGCTATTACTGCACAAACAGAATATGGCCAAGAGTATGTGGACATCCAAACATTATACCCGTATGTGACAATGCAGGAAGTTACGTGTTGAAAAAGGGCCTTTCCCCAAAGTTGGAAGAACACTGCTGTCTAAAATATTATTGTGTGTTGTAAGATTAACATTAAGCATCAAGTTTGTTAAAATATTTTTTCTTTTTAAAAGCCACATTAACTTTTCTAAGATTCAAATTACCAAAGCAACCTTCAACATACTTACATACAATACAGACGGCTACATGACATTGTTCCTGTTTTAAGTAATAAAAACCTGCTATCTTTAAACATTATAAACAAAATGTGAAGCCCTGTGCACTCAAACACATCACACTTTGCCAAGTACTGAACGTGATATTTATTTGCCCTAGATGGCTGTCTTGCCCTGACATTCTTACCCTTACCAAACCGATCTCATTCCTCACGCCTAAACGAAATTTGGCATCCTGTAAAACTGTACTGTTTTCAAGCAGTCTTATTTTTTACTCTTGCTGGACATATGAGCCATTTTCTAGTGATGGACAATAACGTTTTTCTGATTCTGATTCTACTATATGTGCGAATGCAATGGCAAAAGATGTTGCACGCAATTGCTGCACATGTATGTTGCGTGTAAGTGTTTGTGTGTCTGACCTGTTGGTAGTTACTCCACCAGCACTGGGCCTGTTTGCAGCTCTGGGTGGAGGGTTTGGAGGAGGGGTGCATGTGGAGCCTGGAGAGGGGTGTTAGCTGCACGGCAGAGAGGGGATCTGGAAGGATTCGTTCTGGAAGGATTTGTACTTTGGCTTGTCTGATCCTAAGGAGAGAAACAAAGGGAGAGAATAACATAGGTTTGGGGGGGAGAGACCAATGAGGGGGGAAAGAGAGCAACAGTAGACGAGTGAAACCGAGCAGATGAATAACAGATTAAACAAATGGTGTGCTGGCTGAATGTCATCAGGTGTATGACAGGATGTTTGTAAATCTGAAATGATCATAAACAGTGCTGTCTGTACATTTTCTCTGCCAGCAATAAGAAGTATTCCTTCAGCTTCTCACCCGAAACAAACTCCATGAACTTCCTGGAGCTCAGACAAACAAACATTCACAAAGCAACACCACATGAGCAATAAAAAAACACTTTCGGGTCTAACAATAAATTATAGTTGTTAACCTAAAATGGCATACAGTTCACTCCTGCCAAAAGACAATAGGCAATGTTTAATTTTTATGTATTTAGTGCACAAACTGCTGGCGTAAAATGACGGACCTGGCACTGAATTTCCAAATGTTTGTTTCTGTGGCAGGTTTAGTGATCAGAACTCCCAGGCTGCATTCATAAAATGTTTTAGAGACGCTCGAGAGAGGAGGAAAAGTGCACTGACATAAACAGCAAATGCGTTATCAATATTTAGTACATATCACCTCAGAGGGCACAACAGCAGATCCCATTTAAGTGAGTAATAACTTCAATTCTGTGCTTTCTGGGGTCACTTGCAGTACAACAAGAGGTCAACAGGATTATGCCAACCAATTAATGTGCATTACAGCAACAACAACTAGAGAAAAAGGGAAATGTGTCTTTATGACGACTCAGTTTTATGGACAGTAAACCTCAGTGATTTCCGGAACAGTGGAGGATGTAAATGGACATGATCTATAGTATGACCAGTTAAATAGGCGGCATTTTTCCATAGATGCTTCACTGTTTACTCTAACTTCCAACAAAAGGAGGCACCAAGGCTGGGCTTTGCATTTTCTTGTGATGATTAAAAACAAACTAAACCGTCTCAAGTATCAGTATTAGAGTATATTAGCAGAAAAACCCAAAGGTGTGTGTTTACAGCCTCACTGCACAAATACAATCAATGGAAGCTGACTGTGATGTTTTCAGTTTACGCTTTGAAGTTGACCGTGAATAGAGTCAGTCTGCCCTCTAGCTGTGAACTATGAGAGCACCACCAAAGTCATTTAGAAAAAAAAATCCTCATAATAATGTATAATGGGCCTCAAGAAATGAGTACATATGCATCACATCACAAAAAAATATGCTTCAAATTAGATTTCTTGGTTTATATCACCTGAGAGGGAAATTAAATATTTATTTATTTTGTCAATACAAAGGAATGTAAAAGCTGTTTAGGAGGGTACACACACACACACACACACACACATACACTGTAGATGAGTCTCCTCCACTGATCTGCAGTCCTAGTCCAAACTGGTGCTAGATATCTTATCATCAGTTAGTGAATACCAGATTATTACATTCAGCTTATCCCTGTTTGTATCAGTCTGAATAACTGCGACGTTAACCAGCTCTGACTCCGACAACCGTCGTCTTACTACATGTGAGAACAATGGAGGCACAATGTTTGTGTCTCCTAAAGGGCAGCTCCCATTCAAATGTGCACAAGCATTGAGCCCTAACCTTTGGTTTAATGGTTTATGGGGCAATTCAACTCACCCGTCTGCTTGAGTTCTTATCTCATGGACCTTGAATCTCTGCCTCCCCACAGCTTTCACTTTGACAGTTTCAATGCCGTACTCCTGCTCCTCTCGGTATGCATAGATTTCAGCCGTTGTCCCAAACTCTGCATCCGGCTCCCCTGCCTCACTGCTGAGACAGATATGAAATGAAACACCACTATTAATCTCAAAGGATGCTCCAGTGATTTAGTGTCGTACTTCTATAAGGGTTGAAGGACTCACAAGAGACATTTAAAAAGAAATCCAAGGCAGATATATTTGAGCCCATCATTCAGGGCAAGCTCCAAAAACAGTGGATCCTGCATTTCCCATAATGCAACTTGAAAGCAGCTTTTTATTAGAACTTCCAGCCAACTCTGGTAAATGCCCAGATATTTCAAACTCTATGCCCCTAGTTTGTAAAACAGGCTTTCTGTTATTAAACTGAAGTCTTCAAGCTCAGGATTATTTTCTCAGACTTTAAAACACAAGTGTCACAGAAAACATTATGCAACTGCTTTTATCGGCTCCATCGAGCTCCTCGTGACTAGTTAACCACAATGGTGTAAAACCAGCGGGGTGTCCCTTTAACTGACAGACCAAACAAAAAGATGCTTTCCACTTATCAGATGTGTCGAGTCCGTGATGATTACCAATGCATACAGAGTCATTTAATACCTGTGTGCAAGCACAGCAAAGGTGCGGTCTCTCTGGATGACGCTCCGCATCATGCTGACCTCCTGTGGCCTGAAGAGCTGCAGAGGCAGCGTCTGACCCGGCACCAGCATCACAGCTGTGTGTGGCAGCACAGGGATGGTCTGACAGCTGTCGTCATCATGGACTGTGCGGCCGTGAAACTCCTCCATGTCTGAACCCAGGTACTGCCACCACAGGGGACAGTGTCAACACAACAGCTGCAGACAACTAACAATACAGCAGATACAGCAGAGACACTGGGAGGGGGGAGATACACATGGATGGTACTAAACCTGCAGAGAGACAATATCTGCAGGAAGAAAGCTGTGGCTTCACTCACAGCATGCGATGTGGGTAGACTGGGGTCAAAGGTGATGATGTTGGGCTTCTCTGCATCCTCGGTGTCTCGGTCTTCAGTCTCCATGTCATCTTCCTCCTCCTCTTCCTCGTTGTCTGTCATGGCACAGCAAGCAAAAAGGCTCACAGTCAGCTCTTTCAGTGACTCCTAAACAAACCGCGGCTGCACACGTATCATTTTAATAAGTCACTGTGATGGTATGACACGAAGAGAAAGTGAAAGGGTCAGGATGTGATCACAGACAGACAGACAGACAGACAGTGGCCTGCTGGGGACAAATGTTAGCTGTTAGCTGGTAGCAGGGTGGACAGATACACGCTCCTCCGGTGAAACAGCGACCAGTGGTTTGGTGAGTTGAACTGTTACCTGGTAAAAGCTGTAACTGGTTCCCCATGTTGTCGTTAATGTTGTCTTCACCTCCACCCCTCTCGTCAGCCATATCCTTGTGTTTACAATACTAACTCTTATTCTACGGTCTTCTCTGTGCAGCATCCAGGCGGGTCCCGAGCGCCCCCTGGCGGACTGTCGCCACTACAAATGGGCTCAATTACGCAGATCAATTAATCCACTGAAATTGTGTTTCTGGTTCCCAGTGTTTTTTATGTCATGGCCCACTTTGAAATCCTGACTTTTTAAAATTCCAGTACCCTCTGCTGTACTGCATGTTTTCCCCTCCTAATGATTGTGGCAAAGAGACTTCAAGAGGTGGCAGAAGTAATTATTAATAGTTTAATCACAAACAATCACATGTATCAATATTTGCTTGGAACAGCCCCCAAATAAAGATATTGTAACTCAAAAACATTACTTTTTTTTTTAACATTATTGTGGCACATTAGTAAAGTATTGAATATGAATATCTAAAGGTGGCATTAGAAATCAATAAATTTACCTTTTTCCGAAAATAAATTTGTCATTGAACTGAAGCCCTAAATTGTCTAAATTGTGGCCATAACAGATCATTCAATTATATGTCTTAATTTCCATTTTTAATACATTATCTTTTACTAATTGATTGATTTATTCATCTAAATTAATGTGTTAATTTTGACTGCATTTGACACCAAACTGGGGTGTTTTTAGACGTGACCACTGTCAACCCTCCAGATCTGCTCGTGCCTGGAGGAAACCTCTGGACGCTACAAATGAAGAATTCACAGAAGAAAATCAATTTGATTTTTAAAGTGTATATAAAATATATTAATGATATTTCAACATTTCAAGTTTCTGCTCTCACTGAGACACCTGATAGATTATGATTGAATCTATAAAGTAATAAAAGGTACAAAGTAACGTTAAGTTAAGTACATTTACTCAAACACTGTGCTTAGTACAGTTTTGAAATACCTGAGTATACTGAAGTATTTACACTTGTGACTATGATTCACCACATTGCAGAGGCAAATATTGTGCTTTTGACTGACTATATTTATCTGACAGCCACTAGTTACAGTTATAGCTTTAGTTACTTTGCAGATTAGATACCTTTCTGTTCGATTAATCACTACTTTTTATACTCAAAGTAAATCTTGCTGATAAAAATCAACGTCTAAAGGCAGGACGTAAGAAAAAGATCTGAATATTTCTTACTCCACTGAATGGAACTGTTGTTGTCTTAAATACAGTAAACTCATACACACACACAGATTTAAGATATGTGGTGGCAAGTAACTTAGTATATTTACTGTACTTATAAGTATAATTTTGAGGAACTTGAAGTTTACTTGATTACTTGTATTCCACTACGTTTCAGAGGACATTGCACATTTTACTCCCATACATTTATCTGTCAGCTTTAGTTACTAGTTACTTTACAAAATAACATTTTACATTAAAGAAATAGAAAATATTTTACAAATATTTTTACAAAAGTAATACAGTCACAAGGACCAGTTTACTTGTTATACTTCTTTCTGATAATACTACTGTAATATATATATAATATATAATATGTAGTATTTTTCATTAATGTGAAAATGTTGAAGGATTTAAATGGATCTCAGCTCTTTGTCTAATGACAGCACTTCATAAAATGACAGATTCCACTGATTTGATCAAATCAAGTTTATTTGTGTGGCACCTTTACTAAAATGAAATAATCAAAAAGAACTGTTGAACCAGATCAATCTGAATTAGAAACACAAAAATATAAACTGGAGTTGACAAAAGATGGCAAAATGTCAGAAAACAAGTTGACAAGTGACCTTCAGTTTAACTTCTTGTGAGTCCCACAAAGACCCTGTTTGAGCTTAAATGTGCCTGCTTTATTTCTAAGAGTTGTATCTCAGTGATAAGGTTGCTGTTAAAATACTGAGAAAGTCTGTGGCTTTAAACATGTTTGTGAGAGTCAATCATGACCTTTCCTCCACACACACACAAAGTCATGTTGCTATTAAAGGGGTGAGTTTAAATGCCACATTTGTGCCAGAGCTTAATCTGTTCTCAGCTTTAGTATAAAAGTGAAGGCTGACACTGCGCTGCACTCTGAACTTGTTAAGGATGTGTGTGACATTCAACAGCACATCTCACGTTTAATGTGCAGTAAAGCAACAGGTTACTGATGTTAATATGTGCAGTAATGTGGGGCTGAAGTCTGCTTCAGACCAAAAAGAGCAACAAACTTCTCAAACCATTCAACTAACCCTAACCCATTGCCATCATTCCTAGGGCAAATATGTAGACCAGTTCCTCAATAGTGACTTATTGTACAAGTCAAGCTTTTTGATCATTTTTCCAATTTTTTTAATGTTGAGTCACCTGCCCTTTACATAACACTAATTTTAAAGAAACCACATTAATTGATCTCATCTATATTTAACTCCTTTGCAGTTTGTGGTCCAAAGTAGTTTTATATGCTATGTGCACAATTTGTGTTCATACTGACACATTAGTCACAAAACCAGAGCTACAGTATACACAGCTGACTGTGCTCCATGTACAATCAATACATTAAAATAGCCAAGACACCTACAGACTAATCCTGTAACAGACATAATCAAGAGGCTGAAACTTGGTAAACTTTTAACAGTGTTCATTTATTGTTCAATACACCAAATGACAGTTGTTGGTAAACGTATTATTATGGTCCATGAACAAGGCAGCTGTAGTTCTGGTGGTGAGGTCTGTCCAGCGTCTTCGCCTCTTCCAGTCAGACGTTCACAGCGGGCTCCATGAGACGCGCAGTCATCTGAAATCAGGTTTTAGGCCGTTGATCAAGAAAAAGAGGCTCCACTTCAGCCACATGAGTCAGTCATCTGGAGAGGTTCTGACGGGATCACAGCTGGCGGGGATGAGGGCTTACTTTGACCTCTGCCTCATCTTTCTCCTTTTACGCTTCAGCCTGTTGAGAAAAAAAATAAAAAATCCAATCAGAAATTAACAGAATTGCTCAAGTCCCATTAAAGAGTGCCGATACCTGGACTAATAGAAACCCCACAGACGTGTACTGTAATGCCTGTTAATGTTGACCATTCATCCTTGAGCTGTGACCTGATAATTTAAGGATTTAAAAGCCAATTTATAAAGTGCAACTGGGGCACTATGTTCAGAGTGGAAAGCAAGGTATTGATCAACATCTACAAATCATTGCAGACACCTCTCAGGGTGAGTTCTCTCGAGAGCCCTTAAACTGACTTCTGGTTATAGTTATTGATTCTGGTATATTGAGACCAAATCTCAAAAGAGCTGAATGATGCATTTCAGAGACGTCAGGGAAACTACTAATGAGAACCATTTTAAAAAGCATGGTTGGTCAAACTTTGAGCCAATATTCACCTATTAATGACATTTTAATGGACACCAGATATTTAGAAATTAACATGTCCTAGTACATAATTATACAATAGGCTCCTGCCCTGCTTTTACTAACAGACTCACAGTAAACTACAGGTGGGTATTTAAATTCAGACAGTCAACTGAGTCTAAACCACCCAGCACCCTCTCCATCACACATGCCTTCACACTGTACTTACTAAAACTCTGGTCATAAAAATTCTGTCTCAAAGCACCTTATGTTTTATTTGATCATGCACCTTATATTTTTACTTGCACTACAATTATACAGCTTATTTATACATTTATATTGTATTTTATATTGCTTTTTAAAAAAAAATTTAATATACATCTAGGTTGTTCTCCTTACTTATTGTGTTGTTACTGTGTGTAATGCTGCTACACTGCAATTTCCCCAGCTTGGGATCAATAAAGTATCCAACTAAGAGTGTCACCAAACAGCATGTTCAAAACTCTGCTGAAAATTGCTATATTACATTGAACGTCTCAACAGGAGATGGCCCTTATAGATTATGGCACAAGAACTTCCAAGTGGCATTAGAGACTGATCCAGTGCTGGACTGCAGTACACTGAGGTCTGTAATGTTTAGGATACATGTGTCAGTGTCCATCTACAGTGACACATGTACCAGGACGGTTTCTTTAACAGCATCAGTTTCTAACTGAATTTCAACAAACTACTCATTTGTACAAAGGAAAGTGGCTCATTGCTTACCTGCGCATACGCTTCTTCCTCCACTAGAAGACAAAAAGATATTCATTAGTGAACAGTAATTTCAGTACAATGGGCCATGTGTGCACTACCACTTATTGATTATGTTACAGGCAGCATGCTACAGTAAAGTAAATATTGGCAGGCACATTACAAACTAACACTGGTACTGAAGACATTAGAAAGGATCAGAGACCAACAGGACCTTTCACCATACAGCGAACAGACACCTGCACTCAACCACTGCTAACAGCATGCACCACAGTGGGCCCTCCTACAATAACACTAGTATTTACACTCGTTTTTAATATAAAATCACGGCTTAAGTTTAAGTTTTAAGCTGTTTGAATAACTGGAGGATAAATACATAAAGAACAGGGGAACTCGTCAAAGCAATAGACAATGTGAAACAGAGCAGGAGGTGTTGTTCAGATGTTAGCAGGCAGCATTGACTGCAACAGGAAGAAGAAAGAAAACAGTAAAATACGGATTGTGGCGAGTGAACTGACCTTGGCTCTCATCGTGTGGAGAAGTTTCTGTGAAAAGGAAACAAATGAAGTTATTAGTGACTGCGGATGACTTGTTAAACTCAGAGATTATCTCGGATTCAGTTAGCAGAGACGCAGTTTTTCTTACCTCAAAGCGAGGAGAGCAACGGAAAGAGGATGTGACGAAGGAAGAGGGCGGGATTTATACAGCCGGTGACGTCACGGTCTAGCGTCAACTGGGGGGGTTTTCTTACGTCACTGGGAAATGTAGTTTTTGTCGTCTCTGCTCAAAAGTACTCTGGCAGGCAGTTTAATGTGATATTTAACTTTTAATGAAAGCTAGTCTGTTCACATTATGTTTACGTCTATAAATACTGAACCAACTAACAAACAAAACCAAACAATAATCATAATAATTAGCACACAGAAAGCAATTAACACTATTTAACATACTCATTTCTGCTGGGGACACTTTTGTAGCTTTGGCCTTGGAGAACTGATTTTAAACCACCGCACTGGCTATGTTTTATTTTTATTTAATTTACAAATCATAACTCATAATCAAATGATTGTATAGCAGATAGAGTTAATTCTTGACCTTGAAACTACCAAGGTACATTTAGTAGTTTATCACAGTCTTCATTAGCAGATGAAGTGCAATTGAGGAACCATATTCTGCTGATGTCTACTTATTAAACTTACCTTGAAATTAGATTTTTGTTTTTTTAATCAATCAAACCTTAATAATTAGTTTTTTCTGACTGATCATAGAATAACTAAAAATGGATTTATGCAGAAATCTGATGCTTAGGAGAGAGCAATATAGATTAAATCCTTTATCATGGTATATTTAATTCAATATTGTGTTATCTATCTATCTATCTATCTATCTATCTATCTATCTATCTATCTATCTATCTATCATGATACAATCAATTAGATGGAAAAATAAATCAAGTAATGAGGCAGAAATGTCAGTTTTTGTCAAATACAGCAAGATAAATAATCACAAAATCAAAATACTAAGTTACACTGATGCAAAAAAATCACACATGTAAATATCCAACGCACCCAATATAGCCAGAGATGGCTAGAAAAATCTCTGATGGTCCACAAATGATCTATTATATATATTGTATTGGTCAGTCTCACTGATGCCGACTCATTTTTTGTCCTTCAACACCAATGACATCACCACAATTTACAAACTTCGGACCTTACTGTTGAGGTTAAAGTATGCAGGCAGTCATATTTCATTGCAGATATTTCCAATACTTAAGTTTGAGAAAAATATTCACAGAAAAACAGAAATGTATGAAAATGTTTATTTTATTAGATGTAAAGTTCCATTGCCCACTTACTGAGCTACAAAGCAGGTTTTTATTTTTCTCAACATTGTCCCAGACTTCGAAATGAAACTCAGACAACAAAATGATCTCTTACTGGTCCAACTCCACTGAAGACACCCAATAAAACTGTTTTAAGCTTTAACAGCCTCAGTTTTCATGCTTCATGAGACTAAAGATGTAGTAAAGGAAGTCAGAGGCGTCGCTAATAAAAAAGGTTTTCAAAATTTGGATAGATTTCTATGTTTTCATAAAATTCGAGGGGAATGGCAGTAAATGTGGCAGTTTTGTTCCCTAAAGTCAAGCTGAAAATTGTGTTTGTTGCTCGTACACTTAAAAAGAGTCCAGTCTTCTTCTGCTCGGATTATTGCTTTAAAAAAATCTAGTGTGGTTAAAACATTGTAATTTCAGCCATAAATGTGGTGAGGTCTTGATGACAGAAGCAACCGTAAACCTTCACTACATCAACTCTGATGCAAATGCCATCGATTACATTAAAATCCCTGTACTTACTGTCATTTACTGTCAGCTGTGTTACATTTTATGTGTCATTTCATGAGTGAGACAAATTTATAATTTAACCCTTTACTGCGTGGTGTAATTAAAAAAAGATTTAATGAAAGCTCACAAGGTACTGGATGACTAAACTCATCAACATCCCTCATGATTCTCACTTAAAAGGTGACAAAGTGCTCATAAACCTTCCAATACAATATCTGGATCTTTCTTTTTACTATAAATGTTTGTTTACATATAAACAAGTTTAGATAACGTTTTATAACTTTGTTGCCAAATGGAAACAACGTGACGGTTCAGTCAAACCATCACATTCAAGCAACAGGAGAATCCACAACGGCCTCGGCTACACGATGCCTCACAGAAAGAACCGAGTTAACAAACCGGTATCGTCAAATTATCTTTCACCAGCAGCTGGATGTCAAAAATACAGACTACCACTCCCATAAATGCCCACTGTAAGCGTCAGTTTTACTTTCAGCAATACAAGCATGAAATTTAAGAAACAGGCACCAGTCACACACACTTACCATTTGGCAACAAGTCTTTACAAAGATGTAAAAGTATTTGCAAATATTCTTTATTTTAGTTAGGAAAGAAAAGCAACACTCTTTCCATGGTACCTCCAATAAATGCAGTAAAGGGTTAAGAATCCATGTTGGATCTTCAAATATACATTTAATCCCAAAGTTCTTATGAATTCATCTATTTAATTTGTGAAATCACTTCTATTATGTGTGTAATGGGCAGAGTGTTTGGGGCAATTTGTCATGTTTTCTCTTGCTTCTCTTTGGGGTCTTGCATGTGTGGAAAGGCAGTATGCATTTATTCTACGGCTTCTGTGTCCTCAGTTGGCTGTCCGGTTGCATTTTCTGCTGTCTTTGAGGCCTGCAGGATGAGGAGGAAATGGGGTTAACATTACACCCAATACGTATTCTGAGACATCAAAACAAGGAGGTAAATGAACTAGCTTTGTTGAAGGTAAAAAAAGGCAAAGTAAGCTGTGGATCACTCCCACGATTCATTGTTATAAGTAATTTACCTTCTTTTTCTTTTTCTTCTGTGTTTTACGGCTTGCGGAGCTCTGTAGTAAAGTCTAGGGAAGAAGAGAGACGTTTCAGTTTAAAGAGAGTCGAATGTAAAGCAGCCAGATTCTGTGTGATAAAGGAGCTCCATGCAAGTTACGTGAATTCACAATCTTTACCTTTAGCTCTGCATCCTGAACTTCATGCTCTGACTTGTAGAGCTCTGGATCGAACGGTCCGTTGGTGATTCTGTGAGGCCCGTTGGCCATCAGCAGCACTGTGAACTTAAACTGAGCTACACACTCTCCTGAGAACAAAGACACAGACGGAGAGGGCTGGTAAATAAAAAGTGAAAGCTGTTAAAAAAAAAAAAACCCACATACTAAAAAGTGACAACACTCACCCTCTTTCTCTTGTAGCACACTGAAGGGCTGTAGCAATTCATGTTTGGCACACTCAACCACACCCAGACGGGCTTTGGCCTCATCCTCAAATGCCCTGATGGAAAATAATTTAATGGTGGTATTAAGTGCTTAAGCTGAAGTATACTTATGTTCAACTTGCTGTCAATCTATTTAAACGTTCAGCAGGTTAGTGGACTGTGTATATTTGTAGCTGTACAGTGTTCATACCTAAGAGTAAAGGGCATGGCATCAAAGCGGCGTTCCACCTCGCTGAAGAATGTACGGGAAGTTTTCATCTTCAAGCCGTACTGCTTACTGGGGTCCCTCTTGTAAATGGTGGTCCTCAAACCTCCATCTCTGGCCTAATTGGAAATGACGGTGAGTAAAAACAATGGATGTCTTTACAGTAAAGTAATTAGCTACAGCAGAAGCAGAAACTTTCTGCAGTTATGGGTAACGAGGCGAGACAAAAGAGGACACTGACCTTCCCTTCTCCGGTGCTAATCAAGACATCCACAGCATAGACTTCGTGTACCTCAAACTCTGCCTTCTCGTGGTCCTTCCTGATAATGAATGTTAGTGAGTGAAAAAGATGAGTAACATATTTTAATAATAGCAGAAGTTCATTGTCAAGGCAGATAAAAACACTCTAGTGTTTAAATCCACAGATCTGAATAGTTTTAACAACTACAGTATTCCACTAAAGACAATTTACTGTCGAGTGTTTCCAAATGTTTGGTTTCAGCACCACAGACCAAATTCCATTCATTCCTACATTATAATGGGGCTGTGGCGTAAGTCTCAAGCAGAGATCAGAAAACTTCACCACATCAAACTGAAACTTAAAGCCTGGCGAGATAGGGATATGTGAGAAATGTGTATTTTTGTGATATGGGAGAGAGAAACTTCATGTGGTCAAGTTCACACTGATTATGGTTATATTCAAGAATAAGAAGAAGAACAGTAACGTGTCAAAACAGCTCTGAACTGTAGGTGGTTCAGTGCAGATAAGCTTTATGTATGTGTGAGGGTTGACAGATATACAGCAGATTTTATGTACAGCCACCAAATGTGTGACGTTCAAATAATATTGTTCATGTTCAAAACAATCAGATGCTTAGAAAAAAAATCTTAAGTTTATGTGCTGTTGGTATTTATTTCTATGGGAAAAAATAAAAACTAGTGCGACGGAATGAACAGATAAATATTTTGTGAGATATTTGAAATTCCTTTGGACTGAATCCCACTACTTATAAATACATGCAAGCATTATCCATCATCTACACTCTGTTTGTGTAAATGGACACAACATGTGAGGAAGGTTTACTACAATTCAAAAACACCCACAGAACGCTTCACATTTCCTTCCTCACTGAATATACCTTTGCTGGTCTGTCGGGTTCTGAATGATGGTCTTCTCTCCGTCTATGACATGTTGCTTCAGCTGATGAGACAGCATACCTTCAACACAAAGAGCCAGGGAGACAAACGGATATTAAAAACAAAAAAACCTGAACCATTTCAGTGAAAACATCCACATGCATGTTATGAATTCATAAAAGTCATTATCTGCAAATACATGTGAAGAGTTTCTGAAGAGTAAACTCTCATGGTTGCCCTGAATCCCTTTTCCATGAGACACACGAACGTTACTGAGACACTCACCCTCGATTGGCGTGCATTTGAACGACTGAGCGATCTTGTTCCAGGCTTCTGTCACTTGAGTGTTCTGAGAGACAGGAAATGCATTACGTTCACATGCAAAATACTCGCTCGCTAACTGCACTTAAGAATGCAAAACACTAGCAGCTGAAATGCAGTCTGAAGGCAACTATTCATTTAGGCTTTTATTCAAGCCACGGCCAATTTATCTGATCTGTTTTTTTAATCTGGTGGATGTACAGGAGAGCAACGAGCAGCAGAGCAACTATTGGGAGGATCTGCAGTGAAGTGCCTGAGAGAGGAGACTCTTATCGCTGACATGGAGAAGACCGTGAGGAAGAGGTTACACGTACCTGGTTACCAGGTTTAACGAGGCGAAGAGCTGCTTCTGCACACAGATGGGCTGCTTTCATCACATCAGCTTTCCGACCTGTGATGGGGTTCTCCTGGAGAAATAAGACACAGCGAAAAGAGGGATTAAAGGTGTTCTCTAACGAAATGACTCAAAACTGGGACTAAAGCGGTGTTTCAAGAAATGCCCCTCACCTTACTGGCTCCCACCACAAAGCTGTGAGCAACATTGGCAATGAAGCCGTCAACATGAACCCCTAGATCTCTACACACAATAAGAGGAAAAGAGATGAGAGTATGAAACAACAATAAAATCAATTGTGTCAAATCATTGCAAGTTTAACTGCCAGCCGGCTGTCTAGATTACTAATGCTGACAGAGGAACAAATCAATTATACCAACACAGGAAGGACCAAATGTCAACTATCTTCCACTTTGTAAAATGAGTCTAATAAAGCCTAAACAGTAACGAATAAGGTCATACAAAAATAAAACAACTGAATTTGTTACATTAAAAGGAAGGTATAGTCCAAGGTGAACTTGTTTTGGCTGTACATCAGCTGAAGTACAGTGAAGGACTCATTGTGCATTCAAGGGAGCAGCACTACAGACTATAATACATCGAACAGACGTGCTCAGACAGAAGGTTTGGCTGGAGTGAGTGAAACATACAAACCGTGTATTGTGTGTGTGTGTGCGTGCGTGTAACCACATCACCTGGAGCCGTAGCAAACATATTTAAAACAATGCAAATCCACACACAGCACAAAAGACATTACAGAGGACGAAGACAAACGTGGCAACACAACAACTAAGATGAGTTGACTTCACATTGCATTAGAATATTTAGATAAATTGGATTTAGCAGATGGATCAAAAGCTGAACATCCAACATATCGCCCGTTGTGAAAATGTCCAACCTTACTTGTCGTTTGCCACACAGGACAGACAGGACGACAAGACCTCACTGATGAAGCAGACAGTCGACAGCAAAGAGAAAACCCTCACATATAAGCCAGATATCACAAACAAGGGAGGAGAAAACACTGGGAGAGTCAAGACACACGGGGGAGGAGAGGGGGTGACATTGTTGCAGAGCGTGGTGCCTACATTTTGACCAGATCTCCATCTTTAAGTGTGTAGTCAGGGTCGCTCTTCAGGGGAGAGAAGTGGCAAACACAGTTATTGACTGAGACGCTGGTGGGGAAGGCAATGCCTAGAAGAGGGAAGAGAGAACCACCAAGTCTTCATTTGGAAATCATCCACAGGTTTAGCAAGAACACTACACAAAGGACGGAGGGAGTGACTCTTGGATCACCTTATAAACTTACACTGTCTCACTCTGTCACCGTGTTAGTCGTCATTAAAGCTAATCAAGGTGCGGCGGACTCGCACACAAACACACGACTGCATCTATTCTTGATGGGTCCACCACAGCTCACCCCAACTTCAAGACTCACGAACATCGTCTTTGCCTCACCTTTCTTCATCTCCTTTTCCTTTTTGAAGACCTTCCCAGTCTCAGCCATGATGTAGGCGTCCCCCTTCTCACAGAGACTCAGCACCGACACCCCGGGCTTGGCTGTCTCCACGACCAGACGAAGAGCCTCTGGGTGAGAAACAGCAAACGGTTAGGAGCAGAAGAAGGACTGACACTGTGTAACACCACTGAGTGTCAGGGAACGAACTCTAAAGCACTGTGATCATTTCATTCTGTCGATATTGCCCGACTCAAGGTTATAGATGTGATGTACATGTTTGCACAATTTCTGCATCAATACGAAAACTTGGTTTATGAAGAATTTAGTGTGCCGGATTATCCAAAAAGACACATGACTAAGCATTATTTTATCTATAAACAGTTCCTAAAACTGCATTACACATACTGATATTGTGGCATAGTGATGACTTTTTCTGTGGCACAGGATTTTGTCAATATCTCCCACTCCTAATTTCAAATAAATAAGTTTATTCATTAGTTTATTTATTAATTATTCGCAGCTAAATAAGCACCGGGTCTGCAAATGCACAGAGAAGATAACGATAACTGTCAAATGTAACTTAAAGAGTAACACCCGACCTCACATTAACCTTATTCCTGTGTATCAACATGTCAACTGAACGGATAACTTCATTAAAAGTTAAAAGACAAACTAACGCAAACAGTTCAGCCTGGTGAACTCAAGAGTCAAGGGAACCGTGAACATGTAACTTAAAGTCTGTGGCTGCCTGCTTATGTCTGTAAACTTAATGTTCAGCTGACTGTACCGGACAACCGGCTGAGCTAACAGTTAGCTGGTTAGTTAGCAGCCCACGTTAGTTACA
>NW_023339740.1:13405267-13463640 GCF_004916995.1 Morone saxatilis | reverse complement strand
CCATCTTGTACTTGGTGACCACCAGATCCTCGGCTACGGTCTGCTCTTGTTCCTCGTCCGACATCTTGGCAGTGAAGTTTCAGTCGCTCGTCGGCCCCTGAACAGCGACAGTTTCCTCCGCGGCTCGGCTCGGCTCGGCTCGGCTCTGACGGTCGCTGCTAACACCGGCCTCCTGCTGCCCGACAAGCCCCTCCCACTTCCTGTGACGACAACGACGTCACCGCGACCATAACCCGCCAAAAATGCAGCCTGAGATGCCTCGTGTTCGGCCCGTTGACTGCACTTTAATTATGTAATCCCATACAATTACTAATTACCTCTTAAAATTAAAGTAACGCAACTTGATTACTTTGCGTTATGTTACACCAAATATGCAAATGAAAACAAGAGAAAATAATTATCGACGAGTATCGATAAAGTGAATTAAAGTGTATTCTATAAGATAATAGGATAATAACCTTAGAAAAGAAGATAGAAATATTTTTAATATCAAAATGGGTCTTCTGCTCTTGTATTTTTAAAGAAAAACTGATTTATTTTAAAATTGTAATCCTGATAAATAATCCCAATTTTTACTTGATGTAACTGTTACAGTACTGTTACAGTAATGGATTACAGTTACCTAAATTACATGTAATCCATTACTCCCCAAGCCTCAATTAATATACATCAAATCTTTGCTAAGAAATTGTGTTTTGCTTATCTTAAAACATTAGTCAGGTGTGAACATTTAAACAGGAATCATACCAATCCCCTCCCAGTGTGCTTTCAATGAGAGTGATGAGCCTTAAAGTGAATATGAAGCAGACAACCAAGTTAAGATGATTTACTAAATGGATTGCCATACAGTAATGAACCTGCAGAAACCATACAGAGAACATCCTAACCTCAAAACCTGAGTTTGCAAAAAGGTTTATGTCAAAGTGGGCAACAGTGTATCGGCTGGTTAATTCCACAGTGAAAATGCAAATTTGTTTTGGAATATGCATCATAATATCTTTATTAAATGTAATAAAGGTATACATTCTCAATTAAATTTGTATTTAAATTCATTAGTAGAGTAGAGGTGAAAGTGAGGGACTGCAGACAGTATTTTAGCATATAAGTACTGGTTTCTGTTGATAGGCAAAATATAATAAAATCTCTGTGTGGGCCATACATGATGGATATTTGATGGATACACAGTTCATGGAGAGCGGGAGGAATAGTGTGTCAGTAGGGCTCACTGCTCATTTTTGCCCGTGTCCCCCTGGTGGTTGATCTGGCCTTGTTATACATGCAATAATTGGAAGAATATAAGGTAATAATAGCAAATAGACAATAGAAGAAAACAAAATTAAACCACCTATTTTCTTTTCTGAGGTCACAAAAAACTGAACAAACATAAAACAAATTCCCTGATGAAGGCCATGAGATGTGGCTGAAAGCTCTGGAAATAGATTTATTGATCACAAGAGGAAATTTACAGAAATTGTACTATGACCACCAAATGTTCATATGTATTTTGGTCAATATTAATTTCCATGTTCCTCAATAAACCCAACTGTGGAACGTTTTACACACGTGGTAACGCAGTCTGTTAAAATAAAAAAAGTTGGTGCTTCAAAATAGCTATTCAAAATATTTTTATTGAGTAGAAAATGTATTTCATATATCATCATTGAAAGAGGTCTCAGAAGTCCAAACTTTGTTGTTCTTTGAAACAAGCTTTGTTCATTTCAAAATGTAAACAGAAAAATATATAGCTTGTAATCTGTTGATTGCTTTTAGTGTTTTCGACACTCAGTGCTATTATTTCTGGAAATGCCCTGAATCACAGGCCTAAATACGAGACATAACGTCAGCCTGTAGCAGACAACAAAGCTGTGAGAGAGTTTTGAAATTGTGTCATAGGCTACATTATTGATATGGCTTTTGATTTCGGGTCCTTCATGAATACATCTCAGAGGGATGAGATTTAAAATGTTCTTCATGTAGGCACTGCGTTGGGCTTCAGGAACATCCTGCTGTGCCAGTAGTCTGGATTGTCAAAAGATCTGTCACCGGCTGCCGGTTCTCCAACTCCGACTCCAGCTCGCACTTTTACGTAGGGTTCAAACCCAGATCGACGTGCCTCTGAGCGCCCTACGGCTCCCTCCCTTTCTCTCTGCAAATTCTGGTACACCACTGTGTCGTCAGGCCGCAGAGTAGCAAAGCAGTCCATGTCCTCGTACTCATACGCTTCCCCCTCGTCCCTTCCTTGTATTGTCAGCTCCTTCCTGTCTTGGAGAGCCTGTCGCAGCTTCGGCTGTCTGTTTGTGTAATGATAGTTACTGTCCTCCACATATTCATCATCCTCCTCTTCCTCCCGCTCCTCATCCTCCGCCTCTTTGCCCATCCTTGCTGGTGTCAGAGGAGGAGGAGGAGGAGGAGGAGGGTCATGCGCTGGAGGGCTTTCATCTTTTTCACTACCCCTGATGTCCATGTATTCATACTCGACTTCATTAGATCCTTGCTGCTCAGAGTCGGAGTTGTGACTGCTCCTCGTGTGACCTCCCCTGACCTCCACGGATGGTGTGGAAACACTCGAGCATGCTGTCACTTGTGACGATACGGAGGAGGTGCGCTTCTTGTTCGGTTTCAGCCTGCGGCTGTTGTGCCTCGGCGAAACTTGCTTGTTCATATACTCGTATTCTTCATCATCTGGGTCGTCCAACAGGCCCGATGAATGAGACTTGCCCATCCTGCCAGCAGTGGCTCGAGATGTGGAGAGTAGGGTATCTGAAAAATAAAGAAAAATGGACAAATTGATGTTTGCGGTGCCTGATGAAAATGTAATCCCAAAACATTGCAGCTGTACATCCTTTTTGTCTTTTATGTTGTTTTTCACTTTTTGCCAGGGCATTTGACATAATATTAGGATGAGGAAAAACACTGGCTCAAGGCTGTTCACCCTTTTTTCGCAAGATACGCAGCCACCAAAGTTTCTCCTACACACTTAGAAGATGAGCTGAATTCAGTTGGTTGTAATCTGCAACTTCACCATTAATGCTACTAAATCCTACACACTGGTCCTTTGACTGACACTCTCATGTCTGTATGGTGAACATGAATATACCACCAGCAGCATGTTAGCTTAGCTGTATCTTATTCAACATATGAGAGTGGTATTTATTCTCTCTTGGCAAGAAAGCAAATATGTGTTTAAGGTCAAACTATTCCTTTAAACAACAACATAACCTTTTGCAAATACATCTGACATGGCACAAAGTTAGAAGTAGCAGTGGTCTCAGAATAAATCATTAGGTAGGAGCTATGAAGAAACTAGTATTAACTTGTATTCATTCTATAAAATGATGGTTGTTACACAGCAGAACTGAACCTGGCATATGGGGCTGTTACCAATTTTCCAGGGAAGATTGTTATGGCCGCGTAAATTGACAGTATAATTTCAATAGACAACAAGTATGAATGACGCTATCACCTCTTTCTGGGCTGTCTCCAGGAAGCACATATCCATTCTGGTCTTCTTCCTCCATCTCTGGTGATGGAGTCTCTGGTGGTCCGCCAGACATGCTGTCCCTCTGCGACAAGTAAGCGCTGTCCTCGCGATGACGTCGTCTCTTCAGGCTCCCTGTCAGAGAAAAGTCCTCACTCATCTCCAGCTCCACAGTTGTGCCGCAGCCCTCTGAGCTTTCAGACACAGTGCGGGCTGAGTTTAGACGAGAGCGGGACTGCCACATGGCCTGCAGGAGACAACACAAACAAACCTAAATTAGTAAAATTACAAGAGTAGTAATGTGCAGTAGGATGATGCTGGTGTTTTACCTACCTGTCCTGGGATGTCAACACCTGGGGTCATAGGCAGGTATCCAGCCATGTTTGTAGTAAGAACCACCTTTACAAGAAAAGACAGAAATTATATTTAGATCCAGGAGGTGACAAAAAAGGCCTTTTCAGGCATAAAATTGACAGGAAGTGCTGTCTCTTACTCTGTGAGTGTCCAGCCTTGAGAGGCGGCTGAGGCTCCTGGACTGAGACAGGTAGTGGGGAGCTGGAGTCAGACCATCTACCACCCCCTCCCCCTCCTGGTCCACCATCTCCATGTCTACATCATCCAGTTCATCCAGGTCTGCACTCCGCTGGGCAAGTTCATCCGGGGCTGTGTCCTGTTGGCTGCAGTCCTCCTAGTGAACCGATGTGAGACAGAGATTAGCATATTGCATGTACACTTTTACTTAATAATCAGAAGGTTTCTGTCCACCGTGGAATTAATAAAATTGGGTTGGATACTGATAAACAGCCTTTCTTACTTTGATCACCAGGTAGCGAGGAGGGTCTCTGGCCATTCTGGTAAATTCATTTGCGAGCTCTTTGAATGTTGGACGGACATTCTCATCAATCATCCAACCTGGAAATCACAAACAGGAGCCATTGTTTACCACTCAATTCTATTCTAGACCAAATGGGTGGACCGACTGACAAACTAAGATTGCCATCCCTAGAGCAACGCTGCTATCGTGGCTAAAAAACATGTATTAAAAGATAGAAAACAAGAACTCACATTTGACCATGACCATATAGACATCAATGGTGCAAATATGAGGCTGGGACAGACGCTCGCCCTTTTCCAGTAGATCAGGAACTTCTTGTGGACTCATTGTAGTATATGGCTCTGCCCCATAGGACATCATCTCCCATACTGTCACACCTAAATAAAAGGGAACAGATTAATTGTGGCATGAAACAGCACAACTGGTAGAGCTGAAACATCCACACATCCAGTAAGGTGGCTTGAAACTCACCATAACTCCAGACATCGCTCTGATGTGTGTATCTGCGAAACAAGACGCTCTCTAAAGCCATCCATTTGATTGGTGCCTAAAGACGTAAACAGAAAATGTCTCTGTTGATTACTTGAGTAGTCAATAAATGTGAGAAAATGGGAGCAATGTCTCACAGTGTGAAAGGCTTTCTTAATGAACTTTGATCATTTTACTGAGTGTCCATTTGTCTATCATATCTTTTCTGCCAGGCTACGGACCTTGAGCTCATTGTAAAAGTACTTCTTGTCATCAGGGTAAAGCAGGTCTGCAATGCCGTAGTCGGAGATCTGGGCGGTGTAGTTATTCTTCAGGAGCACATTTCTGGCAGCCAGGTTCCTGTGGACCACCCTGTTCTCTTCCAGGTAATACATACCCTAACGAGAAAGGACAACAATGCTTTTAAGTGCTTGGGTTATCAGTGGAATAGACCAAACCATGTCCGAATGTATAAAAAAAAACCCAGCAAAACAAGGGTTGGCCCTTTACCTTTGCAATTTGAACACACCAGTTGAGCAGCCTCTGCGGGCTGAGTTTGTTCTTGCAGTTCCTTACATGCTCCAGCAGAGAGCCCTGACTGTTGAGCTGAGTGACGAGCTGCAGGCTGTCACCGGGACAGATACCCAGGGTCCTGACAACATTCATGTGGTCCAAGCTTCCCATCGTCAACATGTGCTGCAGTGAACATTTAGGTTCAATCATTAAGGGTTTTTAAAAAAAATGTCAACCTCTAATTCAGGTTTTACGGGAATACTCCATTGAAAAAATAGCAAAAGTATCAAATATTCTCTCTTGAAGGCTTGACAGTTTGAGGATTGCTCCTTTATGGAGGAATGCAGCTGTTGCCAGCATGGATTCACAGGAAACCAATGACAACGCACAGCGAAGGTGACATTGAACATAAAATTGCAACATAATAGACTTCTGTGTATGTTCAATATATTATAAATAAATAATCCTCACATGGTCAATATATTTGTAAGTATGCCACTTCTACAGGAGGTTGGAAGTATGAGGATGTGACAATAATTTATGCTGTGGAGAAAAATAAACCTAGTTCACATACAGATCAACAGCAGAGAGGTGCTGTAGGAGTGATTTGAGACATTTCTTTAGATACGTTTTGGCCTGTTACTTTTGGTTGCCAAGGTAATCCATTGCAACTTTTGTGAATCCACAGTGACTCTGCAAAAAAACAACCTACAAGCTTTTCAGAGCCTAACATCAGGAGGTATTTGATACACAAAAGATGCTTTCTTCTAAGTCATGTTTTCTTACATCTGTCATCTCATTGAAGGTCTGCCGTCCAGAGCGATCTTGAATCACCTTTATGGCCACTGGAAGCTTCACTGTATCACCCTCAGGAATCCAAATGCCCTGTGAGATAAGACAGATTCGTAATTTGCTAAATGAATCATAAATGTGCAAGAGGAAGACTGTATAGACAATCACCACTACCTTATAGACTGATCCAAACACTCCGTGACCCAGCAGCTTGATCTTACGCAGCTCTGTGGGCTTCAGGGTCCGAGTCTGGACTTTAGCCCCTTTCTCTCCGGGATCCAGAGGCTCAAAGCTCTGTTGGCACACAGAGAATATGTTAAATAAACTTAACTCAAACATAACAACACCATGAAAACATCAGACTCCGACTGACCTCTCCACTCTCCATGTATCTCCTCATAGCTCGCTTTCGGCGAATGGCAAGACCTCGGCGGTACAGAACAGTCAGCATAAAAACAGAGAATGAAACGAAGAGAACAGCAATCACTCCCAGTACGATGGCTGTGGTCGCTTGTCTAATGAAAAGGAAGAAGAGATGTCACATTGTCAACATTGTCAGATACTGAATCAAAATGTCTAAACAATTTTACACATGCCAGATTGAGAGGAGCAATTTACCCAGAAATGTACCGGGATGACCCCACACAGTCTCCAATTCCTGGCCCGAAGCACCTAAACACAGAAAAGGGTTACATTTGAAATACGGAAACACCAACATACGTATGAATACACACAGAGAGAGCTCAACTCATATCTTACCCTTGGGTACAGTTGACGTGGCACGGTTCACAGCGGCCTTGCTTGTTGGGGTATTTAAAGATGACTTCCTCCCCTCCCATGACACCCTCAGGACATGAGGAGACACAGTGTGGGCCATCCTGCAGGTTGGCGCAGGCTACACACTGATCTGCTCCCTGAACAGAAGGAGGGACAGTTTAGTTGACAGACAAAAGGAGGCAAATGTTTGCAAAGAGAAAGAAATGGCTCAAAGTCAGTGGCAGTATGGAGTATGTCCACTGTAACACCATTAGGTGGCAGCAGCACACCCAAAGAGAATACAGAGAATAGAGAGAATCATACTGGGCCTGTGCAAGTATCCTTCCCCGCCTGGACCTTACACTCAGGGTGGCATGGCATACACTCCCCTGAAGGAGAAGCAAACTCCCGCCTCACCCTGCATTCAGGGAAATAAAATTTTTCAACGGACTGCAGATAAGATTGAAACAGTTGGGGCAGCTACACCACAGCAAACATTACTCACAATAAGGCAAACACTGTGATTATTATTAATCATTTTATTAGTGGTTTTGTAAACACTGACCCGGTTAAGAACATGCAGTCTGGCACGCAAGTTCCTCCTCTGCTGTATTTCTTACAAGACACACACTGGTTTGGCCCCGAACCCCAGCAGCCATCAGAAGAGCACAGGGGGTCACACACATGGCCGTCATTAACTACAGAACAGAACAAAAATTACTATAAAAATCATCATCAGCACTGACAAATGATGTTACAAATGATTCTCCGGTCACTCACCACACTGATTTCTTCGTCTGTTGTCCTTAATGTCAATTTGCTTTTGGCGTCGCTGCTGGCGGGAGCTGCTGCTCAAGATACGCGTCCAGTTGACAGTGTCATGGTAGCAGAGCTTCTTGTTACCCGTGATGTAGACGCCACCGTCGTTTATTTTTTGCAGCGAGCGTAACCCCAGGGAGGTCAAAGAGGAGATCTTCATCACCAGGAGAGAGTAGCCCCTGAAATAGCAAGAAGTGAATGTTAATATGAGAAATGAATACTTTTGTGATTGTATTTAAAATACTATGGAAGCAAAGACAGGTTTCTCAGAGAGTAATTTCAAGTTTTTCAGACATGAATTTTTCAGATCTAAAGATTAATGTGTCAAATTTCCAGTTGTTCATCTGAACTTCTTTTGGATCGCATCAATGGCAGAAAATAAACTGAAAAGACAAAGGTCTAACTTTACTGCGGTTTGGTATCTTATTATTAAGTGTTAAAGTTTGAATTTGTCATTTTGAATTTTGGGTTGTCTGAATTTCACCAATCCAATTTGAGAAATTCGAGTTTTTGACTTGGCTTCAATTCAGTGGACACTTGTATTTTCTTCATAACTTTGAAATTGCAGAACTTGTAATTAATACAAACAGTTTTTAATGTGAAATACTGCAGTGCTTCAGCATAAACGCTGTGGTATTTAAATTTTAACATTACTTACTAGTAGTCAGTAGTGATTAAATTTCACAATTAGGTATTAAGTTGCTTATAAGATTGAAATCATGTGGGCCTTTATTTGCTTCCATAAAATACAACCAGACTTTTAGAGTCCAAAATTTTGCAACTAAATATAAATTTTCACCAGAAAGAGCATGCAAGAAGACCATGTAAACTCAAAGAGTTATGTCCACCACCAACTCAATCACACAATCCCAGTCCTGACTATGCCCTGCAAGAATAATGTAGAACATTTATATTAAAGATGTTGTACTTTAAGAGGCGGATACAGGTGGGCATGTGAAATATTTACTGTACCTTTTTGTGCTCACTCCTCTAAATGGGGTAAAATAACATATAATAAGGGAAGAAAGAGATACAAGATTCAAAAGGACAATCAGATTCACATCAAGGTTAATCTGCAGTGCAGTGAAAGATAGTAAGTAAGTAAGTACCGTACAAGTAGTAGTAAATTTCTTATTTATCAGAAGCACAATTTAAATACACCACGTATAAACTGACCCAACAGTGCGTGTACGTGGAATGACTCAGAAAAAGGCAAAATAATACAGAAAAAAATTGGTAAATAACTAAAAAAAACGACAAATAAAACAGAAAAAACACACACTAGATACAACAAAATGATGGTGACATGACCTTAGTCAACAAGAGAAACAACAACAATGTTAGAACAAGGGAGTGGAAAAAAAACAACTGCTCACTTGTAAAGTGTCCTGCCCTGAATTGTTTGGAGGTTGGAGAAGACGGACAGGTCAGACATGTTTTTAGGCCACGACTGGATACTGAGGATGTCTAAAATTGGAGATATTGTGTTTCAGTTTTAAACATACTGCAAATGTAACATTATGATGCTACATTAATAACAAACACACACACACACACACACACACACACACACCTGTAATCTCCCTCACAGTGTTGAAGATTTTCAGTTTCTCTGGATTGAGGGGTGGCACATCGTTGTATTCATCACTGAACGGAGAAAGAACAAGAAACAATAAAGCCATTTTGCTTAAAAGAATCCATAAAGCACAGGTAATAATGCTAAAATTACAAAAGACTGTAAAAACTCTCATAAAGGGGACTATTATAAGTTTACCCATTGATTCCAGTCACCAGGAAGTGCAGACTGCCCTGGATCTTAGTGCAGTTTATGAAACTGTCGATGTTAAAAGCATCGACAGTCTGTCGGGTTGGACTCCCTGTGCCGTGGCAAGCTGTAAGGAAGATGAAGAAGAAGACAAAGAATATGAGAAGAGCTTATGAAATTAGTCAGAACAAACCAGCAGAGGTGGAAAGTAACTGAGGACATTTGCCCAAATATTATAGTTTTTATGTTTCATTTAATAAAAGTTAATAATATTAATATTAATACTTTTTACTCCAATACATTTATTTGACAGCGATAAATACTTTGCAGATTCTGATTTTACATAAAAACATTGTGAGCAACTCAAAACTCACCACCATATTTTTTGTATATTTACACATTAATGCATTAGAAATAATATAATATAACATTTTGAATGCTGAACATTTACTTTTAATACTATTTACAATGTTTTTTAATGTAAAGGATACTTATTAAACCAGGTTATCTTAGTTTGTATCTCAGTTGCATTAAAACAACTGTCTTGACATTGTGATGTTGAGTTTGGTTGAATACCTTTTGGACAGAGGCCTCCACATGGTTCACATTTTTTCAATCCATTTTTCTCCACCTCCATTTTATCAGACGGGCAAGTGCTGACACATGAGCTGCCATCCACCAGAAAATTTGCTGAAAGAAAGTGTCTGGAATAAATGTCTTGGACAACACTAAACTAAAAATATACACAAGCAACTTAAGATACAAGTAGCGGCGGTGTAGTGTATGGAGCTTTAGCTTTTTGGATGAACATAAAAACTGCATTGATGGTATGGAGAGAACAGCATCTGTGAGTCTGTGTCAACATGTGGGTATAAGGCAGTGTGTGTGGGGACTCACCGGGGCACTGGGCCACACAGATGGAGCCATACTGGTACTTGGCATTGGGGTTGGGCTCCAGTTTGAATGTGTGCTTGTTGTAGATAAGGGTCTGGGGACACAGAGGCACACAGGAGCCCGAGTTGTTGAAGTTTCTGCAAGCCTGTAAAACAACAACATGGAAACACAAATTCAGCAACAAAGCTTGTAGATATGTTTGTGTTTGTGTCTATGAAGGCATTTTTTTCACAGGAGACATTTTGACTTGTCGTAACAGGAACAGCACAGGTGCTACAAATAACATTAATGATGACCCTGGTCAAGTGCCCCAGTAACCAATGACAGTGAGCCTGGATGCACAATAAGAACCTGAAACTAAAGCAGGTAAACGGAATTAAGCCATCAGTAATTTTATTATTTACACCTGTGCTTTCGTGACATGCCTCCTGTGAAAAAGGCGTATTGAAGCTGCAGACTCACAAAGCAGTCTGTGTCCAGGGGTCCAGTGCAGCCTCCAGCGCACTCAATGTGGCAACACTCGCTTGGGCTTCTACCAAAGCATCGGCCGTTACACTGCGGGGCGCACACAGTCTTTGTCACTGAAAGAGAGTTAAGAGTATATTTGTCAATTATATTCTACTTATTTGTATTTGTGTCATTTTAATCTACTTTCTCCAAATCTGTATATACATACATCTTATACTAGCTTCAGCAATGTAAACATCTATTTCCAATGTCAACTGAACTGAACTGTAACAGTGGTTCCCAAACTTATTTAAACCAAGATACGGCTTCATATCAATAGTTTTTCATTGCACCCTCAATGTCCATGCTTACATCATCCATTCATCCATCCATGCAACGTTTTCTAAATATCTTTTTGGAGCTTTTTGCCTTTATTTGATAGGACAGCCCAAGATGGACAGGAAGGGGTACCATCGGGTGCCAGCTCTACCAGGTGAGCTACCATGCAACTTTAGCTAGAAATTACACCATGGTTATTAGTAAAATATATCTTTTTCGTTTTGTGTTGAGCCTTGAGATCAGCATTTTTTAAGCTCTGTTCACAGAGACAAAACTACTATTGCTGACTCTGACAGGAACTCCTAAATAATCAGTTACTATGATAACTGATTATTTTGTGTTTTTAATGTGGTGATTTTAGTGCGTTTTTTTCTTCTGTTTTGATGTTTGAAAACGTAAATGTTGCCTCATAGTTTTTAATGTGGTAAAACATTTTTGGAAATCAACAAATGTTGCTGCACCCATGGCTCATCTTTAGGGCACCCTACGGGCAACAACACCCACATGGGAACCATCGCTTCTCAGCACTGAGTTGATTCATGGGAAAAGAAAGGAATGCTGATAATGTTACTCACAGATTTGGCATGTGTCATTTCCCGGACCCCAACACTGAGCGTCACATGCTTCGTTGCAAGGCTCTAAGATATAATCATAACACTTATTATCAGTAGATGCAGTTTTACATCTTAAAGCAGAGAAGGTAACTGATGCTCATGTGTGTAATTAATAATCCTTTCCACTCACTGTCAGGCCCATTTTCCTCAATCATAATATGAGCTGTTCCATCCTTCACTATGTCCAGCCAGTTCACCTGGGGGGCGTAGCTCAGGTACTTATTCTGGATGATCTGGACTCCTCCCTCCAGTATCTCTGTGGGCGGCACACAAACATTTAAATGGGGGAAGACAATTAGCAAAACAAGCCCGAACAGGCCCATGACTCATCCTATCAAACTCTGCCATTTGCTGTTTACTACAGCACATACAAACTCAGTATAATGTGCTACAGCTCATGTTACACTGGCGGTTGAGCAGTTGAGCGCATGAGACATTCCAGGGACTTCACATCACAGCGACTACACACACCGCTGCTGTCTGATGACCGGTACTCTGAAGGTGTGGCAGCACTGTGTGGGCGAGGGAGCTCCAACAGTAGCTGAGAGTCACATCCAGTGCAAGCTCTTATTGCTGCACTACAGCCTCCTACACTTAAACACACTAACTGAGAGTCTGCCTGTGTACCTGTAAGGTGTGTCAGGCCCAGCTCTTGCAGGCCATGCTGCCCGTCCTTCCGGTAGTTGATCAATACGGCTAAAGCGTACTTGTTCTCGTACAGCGTGGTGCCTCTGATGACGCGCAGTTGGTCCAGAGGAAGGCGGCTGAACCTGTTGAGGGCGAACAGGATGTAGCCTGTCACCTCCCTGATAGACTGCGGAGTTAAAAATTATAAGAAAGACAAATTAATGGAAATAAACATACCTTCTTTGTTAGTCATAGTGATTGTTATCAGAGACACAACCTGGCAGCACAGGTGTGTTTTTCATGTGCTGTTAGTCACCGTGTCTGTAGTGCAGTGATTTATTTGGAAAAGGACTTGGAGTGGGACATAAATGAGGTCATTGTGCATTTGAGACAGACACATTATCCACTATACTCTGCCAAACATTGTTTCTGGCATTAGGTTGATCTATGTCCTTGTCTGGACTGGTTACCACGCAGTTGTTCTCAGTGACACACACTGTACGTATACTGTAGTTCTGTGTAAGGAGTACTGTCCCATCCACAGTCTTGTTATCCTCCATGTGTTAAAAACCTCACCCCTAGGAAGGAGAAGTCTCTGGTGTGTTCCATCATGGTAATCTCGAGGTTTCCCATCACAATCTCACAGCCGGTGTACATCTTCTTCATCAGGTTGTACTGGATGTCTGAATTTCCCGTTGTGCTCAGAGCGTTCTGTGTGCCGTAACAAACAGCCACTGGAAGAGTAAAGAATGAACTCTTGTTAATGAGGGGATTTAATGGCAATGTGTTAAGATTAAGTACACAGATTTTAAGGATAAGTCTGGTGTTGTTTAATGTCTTATTGTCAACAAATCCTATGAAAAGCCCCAAACCAACAATAAATTGATTATTTTTACAGGTGTTGTTTGAGTATCCAAAGCCTGATATAGCTTACTCCTCTGCTGTTGTCCAAGAATTATTAAATACAGATCAGTAAGTCACACTGTCACAAACTCTGTGACACATTCCTTCATTTCTACAAACATGGGTACTGTAGTTTTGTTTTATTGATCCCACATACACAGTCCTGCTGCTGTATACTAACTACTTATTTCACAGTTGAAAATTGTCCCACACGAATAAACTATTTACTGTTTGAGTAATGTTTGGTAAAAACTACTAGTGCCCAGCTCTTTTTGGAAACAATGTCGCCTTTTTTAAATGAGAACATATTGGATCAGAACTGATCTGTTCCAAAAGTATCTCCCTCAAAATCCTATTGACATTTGTAGCTATGAAATAACTAAAAATACAGACTTGGACAAGAGCATTTCTCAACAGTATGTTGTGTGGTTCGCTTCATATGTTTCGATAAAGACAATAGTTTTTTGAATTTCTTTCAGTATTTCTGTGTTTTCGACATTAGCGGGCTAAACATCACAACTTGACATGTATGATAACAGCTGAACAGAGAAGACTGAACACTTTTATAAGTTATAGGATGGCAAAGAATAGAAAGTGGATGAATATGGACAAAACTTGCTCCAAACCAGTTTTGACACCCTGCTCTGCTGGTCATTTTTCATGGGAGCTGTGTTTTTTTTCTGTGCTCACAAAGTAAATGTAACTTTCTTCATCAGTCATGAATGTTGCTTATAGCAACTGTTTGCTATATTGTCTTATAGTATATGGAAAGTAAAGCCCAGTAACACGCTTGATTTTGTCAGAAAGACTGATGAAAGAAATGCTGAATGCACTGAGTTACAGAAGCTAGAGGCAATAGCCCAGATGTGACGTTATGACTTTGGCTCTCTTTGTGACCCATATACATCCTCAGTACAAACCAGTGGCCTTGGGGCTGAATACTACAGATAGTTGGGGAAATTGGAAAGTAATGAGAGACAGACAAATGTATTGTTGGTTTTCATGGGACTTGTTGTCAAAAAGAAAAATAGAGAACTAGCTTTATGTCTTAAGTCATGTCATTTTACAGTTTTAAGTATCATAAGTCAGTTATCAGTAGTATATTAGTTTAGGCATCTTTGCTCAGTGTGAAGAACAGGGTGTAGTACCACAGAAGTTAAAAAGGAAAAACATTTCACTGATATTCACGCTGTGGTATCACAATACCAATAAAACTATGCATATTCTATTAAATCATTTATGAGGGAACAGTGTGAGCCCTTATAAAGAATGTTTTATGCCACTTACTACAAGCCACTGTGTTTTGCTCACACAATATCAATGAATGTACTGTAACATTGTGAAACAAGCTGAGGATTGTGTACAGGGCATGTCCTTCTTTGAGACAAACATACAAGGCCTTGTTTATGGTCTGTGGGAGTTCAGCCATTCAGTGTCACTTGAAGGCTGCTTTGCTATTCAAATGTCAGACAGGAGAGAAACAGCAGAGAGAAAATGGAAGAAAGGGAAGGACACAGAGGACAGAAAATTAAACCATCACTGTTGATCTCAGTGTCATTACTTTGTTCAAAAATACCAACACACGCTTACATGTTGTCATATATACACAATATGCCTGCATACTTTTGATCTGGGGTTGTTTTTATTGATACTTTAAATAATAATGAGCTTCAGACTTTGAGGCAGAGGTCTCTCAGTATCCATAAAGACATAGTTTTCCTATTTAGTGTGGAAGAGCTTGACAGAGAGCACAGAACCCTGAACTTAAACCCATCCAACTTTGGGATGAATCACTGACCTCACGAACACTCTTGTAGCTGAATGGGAGCAAATCCCTGCAATGAGGCTCCAAAATCTTGGTGGTGAGTCTTAACAGAAAAGTGGAGGTTGAGCAGCACATAGGATAACCTTTTTGTATGAACCTCCACACACTTTCCAAATACTAGTCCAAATCTGCACTAAAAAAGACATGACTCATTCTCTGCCAACTTTTCCCTTAACATTTTCTCACTTCCTTCTAGCAGTACACAGCCGTGTCGATAATTTGGGGTTTTATTTGTCAAGAGTTTGTGATATCTGCCTCTGAGATTTATGCCACTACAGCAGAGAGAAATGTAAGTTCCTTTAAAGTGCTCATACCACTGCAAAATTGGACTAAAACAATCAACAGCAACATATCTCTACAAGAATAGTGTCACAGTTATTCTGGATAATCAGAAAAAACTGTTTTCATTCAGGGACTATTTTGTCTTTAGTAATTAGGACACTGTTTCTGTTTCTGTTAAGACATTTTTCTACTGAATTTCCAATACCTTCTGCACGTCTACTACCAGAAGTAATAGTGAAAATGTTATTTGTCATTTGGGTGAACTGAACTGAACCTCAGTTTATCTATAATCATAAACCAAGTCAACTCTGATTATTTATTTACTATTATGTGAAGAGAGAAAAAAACATCTCCACAATACACTTGTTGTTGTTGTAGTAGTTCTACAATCTACATAAAACCACACTCACACACAGCAGGTCACACGCACACATGAAGTATGCTTGACACATAAACACATTCCATCTACTGACATCGGAGTCAAAATAGAGCCGAGTAGAACAACAGGATCAACAAGGGCATAAAAAGGCTAATGATTATTAACCTCACAGGCACAAGAGGGGAGGTTAAAGTGTGTGTGTGTGTGTGTGTGTGTGTGTGTGTGAGGGAGAGAAAGAGAGAGAGAGAGAGAGACAACGTCCTATGTCCATAAAGTTCTTGATAAGACTCTTTATTGTGTTTCTGAGAACATTGGGTTCACAAGTATAAGCTCTGTACTAAACGGTATCAAAGGGTCAGTTACCTCAAATCATAAAAACACATATATCTCCTACCTGCATGGTGTCCAGCTATGCAGGTAGTTTTGGTATTATTTTAAGATATCTATAAATATGTCATTTGGAAAGTCCTGCCGCCACCGCAATACAACAGAGGTGAATGGAATTTTGTTTACGCTATTCAAGGCTTTATTTCCAGAAATAATGTCTCAGTCATAACAGGAACATCTGTGGATTATCAAGAATAATCTGGGTATTGTTTCTGGGAACACATTGCTTTTGATTACTTTAAATGTAATTTTTCAATTTGTTTAGCAACACAAATACAATTCACAGTGGAGACAGATGGGAGCAGAGCCAGATTTCATAATAGGTGGATATGTTTAAATATCTTAACACTTGGACACATAATAGTGTCATCAGGGTGAGGAGGTTAAATGGTTTTAACCATGTGTTTGAAAACTGAGGACATAAAATTTAAAAGACATGAGTATTTAAAATCTCCATTTGTTCTGACTTGGGAGTTTTGGTGCATTATTTCATGATAGCTGCCGATTGCTAGTCACGTATCACACCAGATCAATATACTACATTTGATATTTTAACATATTACATCGTTTTCGTGGAAACTTCCCTTTCTTGTCGACAGTTAGATGAGAAGATATTGGTCAGTGGTACATAAAGCTAAAGGTTTGAAGGCTGTTAGCTTAGCTTAGCACAAAGACTGGAAACAGAGGGAAGCAGTTAGCCTGCATCTGTTTGAGGGTAACAAAATCATTCCAGCACCTGCAGAGCTTAAAGGAACTGATTCATGCAAGTGAAATCACTGGAGTATCCCCTCAATGACACATGCTTTCTTTGACATTCACTGCCATGTTTGCTGTAGCACGGGCCATTTCTATATATTGCTCTATGTCAGGAATATCACATTAAGTTGCTATGACTAAGTTTTGCTCATTAAAAGCCATTCAGTTGAAATGATGTCAGTTTATGAGCTGCTCAACCGTGACGCTCTTTATCTACCCCACCTTAGTTAAGCACTGAAAGCAGCTCAGTGCTATCAGTGGATGACTTGAGCTGTTGACTCTGTACACTGTTTGAATTGCCTGTTGGGAAATAGTTGTGAAACATCAAGAACCTTCCACAGGCTGCAGTATGTACAGTATGCATACAGTGCAAGCACAGCCCACTCTAGAGGGCGGTAAACCAATACAGTATGTGACAACCTCAGCTATACAGACAGTACACACGCTGCAGCTGTGGAAGCTGAAAACCTCAACTGGCTGAGTGGGTTTTCTCTGTCAAAGGAGGACTTTCAGTGTTGGCAGATGGATGATGGAGAAAAAAGGAGTGGGGGGTTTAGAGTCACCACACACATTAACACACACACACACATGCACACAATGGCCCTGTTTTGAAAGACTGCAAAACAAGTGTCTTTGTGCATCAAGATGTATCTGCACAGATACTTTACTCTCTGTGTCACTCCTTACACACACTGCAGTATGTCTGCTTATTCTACTACTTACTGTCATATACTGCACATGAACTCAAAGAAAAATGGTGCCATTGTCTTCGGCACTATAGCGTAACCCAACACATGACGAAAACATAACACGGATCAGGTTCAGCTGTTATTTTCAATTGTCTGTTACCAGGGTTTCAATACTCGAAAAGAAGAGAGGGAGAGAAAGAAAAGAAAAGAGGGAGGAGGAGATAAACAAGCTCAATAAAGCAGTTGAGACGATGACTGAGGTAAACAGAAACTTGGCACAAGATGTCCAGAGATTACTGCATACCTGGCAAGTGAGCATGCACACACACACACGCACGCGCAAACACAAAGACAGACACCTGAGCACATGAACTATTTCATAGCCAGAGCTTGTTTGCAAAAGAACTCAAAGTTTTCTTTTCTGCCAATGTGCAGGACTCTTCAAAACTTTAGTGAACAGACTGAGGTTGACGCAAAGAGTTGCTCAACATCATGCTTTGGCAACAGGAGCGACAGCATATTTGCTTTTTGACGCATCAGTTATTTGAATGTCACACCTGTAAAAGTACAGGAGCAATTTAAAGAGGCTCCACCTAAATTACATTTTACACTTCCAAGCTGAGCTCCTTTGGATACGTCAAATGTTTAACATCCGAGGCATTGAACTGACATGCTTCTCATGTTAATATTTGTGCAATTGAAAATTTAAACACTTCCTATATCTAAAAAGGAAAGTTAAGAGTTGGCAATACCTGTGGTGTTGATTCACAATGTTAATATGTGTGTCTTATGCTTCATGGGCACACAAATATGTAAAAATCACTTTCACAATCAAACCTGTGCTTCTTGCAGGAAAGTGAAGCAAGCACCTAAAATGTCAATTAGTTCTGAAGTGTAACATAAAAAGCCCCCAGCACACAATAAACTATACTACTATTAGTTATTCTATTACAACTGGCCAGATAACAATAATGTATTGCAACTATGTAATGTGATATGTTCATACACAGGTTGACATATAGACAAAACAGCAACCTCTTTCATAACTGGTTATAACAGAAACAAAGCCAAGCTAAAAGACCAGGACTGATCTGACATTAAAACATACTCCTAAAAACTTTTTATTATAATTTTACTTACATTTTTGTAAAGACTTGACCATGAGAAGAAACAAATGTTTCAATTATAGGTTTACATCAGTGCTCGGCTCTTGAATGTAAAGATGGTTTAGTATTGTACTTCTGTCACCTGAGCATCAGCTGCACTGAAATTGATGATCTCATGTTAACATTGTTTTTCTCAAACTCAGAGTGCCACTTGATTCTCCTGACAAGAGCACAAGGTCAAAGTTCACAGAGTCACTGCAATTCAAATCACAACACCGCTCTCTGCCTCAAACATAACACTCACCTCAGAGGTGGAAAGTAACTAAGTACATTTACTAGAGTGCTGTACTTGCTAATGCTTCTTTCTACACCATATTTCAAAAGGAAGTATTTAATCACAATTAGCTACTAGAGTGGAATCAACCAGTTGATTAATTGATGATTAACTGTTTTGCTAATTTGATAGTTTTTTTTAAGCATTTTTTAAGCAAAATTACAAAAGTCCCAGCTTCTCAATAGTTAGCATTTGTTGCTTATCTTTAATATTTTCTAATATTGACCAAACTGGAATGGAGAGTACACTCTGAAAAATCAATCATAGCATAGTTTATTATTAATCATTTGCATCAATTTTCATTTTCATATTACATAAAATCAGTAATCTGTTAATTGTGAAAACAGTTAAATTGAATCAGTTAAAATGTCTGAATATGGTTTAAATATGATAATATTAAGAATGATTGATTGATTGATTGGTGTGAATGAAAATAATGAAAATAAATCAGTTGGAGACTATTTACTTCAAAGATCATCCGAAGAACAAATCAAATTAAATCAAGATTAAACAACCCACCAGTGTACAAATCAGTTAAAAGTTGTTCCACTTCAACCAGGTACAACATTAAAATATTGCTTATATATATTCATTTTGCTATACTTATAGCGCTATTCTGCTCCCTAAAAAGTACAGTTTGTTACTAATACTTGTGTAATATGTGTACTTTTACTATTAAAAGCAGGATTTCTGCTTGTATTAGAGTATTTTTACTTTGTTAGAGCTTCCTTTGACCTAACTAATAAATCTGAATACTTCTCCCACCACTGCCTACACCGAGAGGCGGTTATTTGAACATATCAGAGGCAAAGTTTTCCATTGTAAAGCTCTTTTGGAGCTGACTGCGGTCGTCAGTCAACAGGCGGTGAAAGGTTGGGCTCCTCTGTCGCAAAAAAAACCTTGAAACAATTGAAACAAGCACGGTAAAGCACACACAGAGTCGTGGGAGAGGTGCAGGTGAGTCACAGCAAACAAGTTTTACGTGTGCGGAACAGGTTCTGGTGTTTGGGGTTAGTGAGGGAGGGCAGGTGTTTCCCTACACCAGAGCACTCTGCGAAGTAAACAGCTCTAATCCAGGTGTTCACAGGGATTTGTCACAAACACACTGGGAACTTTAAGAGATGTTTCCGGTTACTTGAGCATGAAATGTGATGAAATTGGACAGAAAAGTTGATCTTGTGTGTGTGTGTGTGTGTGTGTGTGTGTGTGTTTGAGCCCACCTTCTGGTGTCTGCGCGCTGCAGAGTTGGAGAGCAAACGGCAGCAGGACGCACAGCACCTGCTGCACCTTCCTCATGAGGGCGGTCATCCTCACTTAAATTTCCCAAGCTGGTGGCGTTTTAAACAAACACAATAATCATATTTATAATGAGAAGTGCGTCCTTTTCTCGTCAAAGATCGTCCTCGGTCGTTTGAGTCCGAGAGAGTCCATTTAGAGGCAATGGTGTGAGTTAATCCAGATTGTCCGGCGCTCTCTTATTTCCTTTGAGGTGTAGTCAAATGAAAAGGTAAATCCGTCCTTTAGTCGAAACCTCGTTGTGTTTTCTCAGTTTGGCATTCAGCTGAGCCGCAACTTTGCAAGCCGTCCGCTCCGGTGTGTGTGAGAGGAATCACTACAGCTCAGTGATTGGAGCCCAGCGCGCAGCCAATCAGCGGCAGGAGCGCCTGTTTTAGTCTGGCACTGATTTAACAGGGAGGGACCTACGACTGTACGACTGCACAGAGCACGTAGTTATTTCATATTGTGCTTTTCAAAGCGAAAGTTATAAAATAATTTCATATTAAGCAGACAGAACAAGACACAAGAACATCCGCAATTTAATTGGCAAGAAAACAGAAATAACAGTGAATAAATTAAGAGAAGGAGAATATAAGTGAAAACATTCAGTTGAATCAAATGATTTTAAAGTAAGGGGTTACAAAGTTTACAGGCAAAGACAGCAAAGGACTGGTCTCACTCTGCGAAGATCCAGGGAAAGAAACAAAGAAGAGACAAATAATTTAAATAAAATGTCCAAACGTTCAAAAGTAGCAAAGCAAAGGTTAAAAGAAATGCATACATACACATTGCACAATGTGTATGCGCTTAAAGCAGCAATTCACTGAACTGAGCTTTTATAATAATGTTATCAACAAGTCCAAAAACCACAGAGATGGAGCATTTTTTAAAAGTTTGACAGTCCAGACAGATGGGGAATGTGTAGAGAGATAGCTAGTGTAGCTGTAACAAAGGTCCTCACTGACAATCTACAAGACATTTCTTTTCATGTACACTTTGATTTTTGGTGACAGGATGTGAATAAACTGAGTGTGATCATCTACAATGTCATAACATGTCAAAAACTGCTCTGATTCTCAGTCTTCATATGCAGAATCTCCTGCACAGTAATGTGGGTAAAGCTGCGCTGGGGTGGAATTTTCCACCTTATTCTGCATTTGTCACACATTATTATTATATATTGGAGTACATGTCACTCTAACTTTTGTCCTCAATGTGTGAAAATGCAAATAATGAGTGGATATGCTGCATTTTTCAATCATCCAAGTTCATTTCTGAAGCTTGATACACCTCAGATCTCCTCACTCAGTTTTATTCCTTTGGCATTTTGCCTAAAGAGACCTAAAATGGATCCTAGTATTCAGTACAAACAGGTCACAGTGAGTATTTGTCTCTCACTCGTGGTTCCTTGATGTTTAAGTAGCTTTATCATTACGGTGAACAGGTGAGTCACTTCCTCCCTCCTTAACAATCGGGCTTTGACCCCTCCACTCCTTTACACTGGTGGCCTGGAAATATAGATTATTTTATTGCAGCATCATTCTGTGGCTGCATAATTTTACTGCTGTACTTAGACCTGATTTGTGTGTGAGGTTGTGCATAACCGTGTCAGCTAATTTCTGTGGCAAATATTTCCACCAGAGTTGAACATGCAAGTGATATTTCACAGCAGGAAGTGTTCATGAACTAATATCTTATCTCTCATCATCTAGTTTGTCACTCGGCTTCACGCAAACATCGTCTGTCTGTAAGAGTGGGCGAGCCAGCTGAACTGCTCTGTAGAAACTGGCTCTGCCTGCAGCTCCAGTCTGTCACAAACACACATACAAGTGAACTTTTGAACAACAAGTTGTTTCTCTATCTAGACAGGTTAATTACACAGAATTATACATCTGACAGACAAATATCTCCAGTTGGTTCTCCAGTTCACAGTCAGAGTCATCTGCATTTCCAGTCAGACTCATTTGAAATGTAAGAGGGTTGTTCAAAACAAGTGGTTAATATTTCACCACTACCAGGAAGTCATTCTCAAAAGTATTTTTTTTTCGTTTTGTCCTCACAGAAAACAACCGAACAGAATAAGTTCAAGAAAACAAAAAGATTCTAACATCACAAGTGGTTCTTGTAGAAGAACAGCAGCAGAGTGTCGTCTGCACGTTTATTCCCTTTAACAAAGTAGCACAGGACACAGTTAACACACACACACAAACACACAAACACACACACACACAGGCTCCCTCTTTCAACATCAGAATCTGTCATTATATCATTATAATAAATGTGTGATAACCCCTCGCTACAACAGAGGAATTATAAATCAGGAAAGTCTTTTTGCCCAATATGCTTTATTTAAAAGATGAGACTTCTGAAGAATAAAGTATAACTGAAACCCACTGTTGCAAAAATCAAACATACTTAATGATGAATCAGAGCCAAGAGTTTAGATATACAGAGGTCATACGTCCAAATAGCCATCAGCCATTTTGGAGAGACTTTAAAATTCCTTATAGACCTCTCTGTTATTCTTACTCTGCAGGAATAAATTCTGGTGGGAAAATGTGTTAAATTGTTGCATTTTTTCCATTTGTGTCTGTGTCTTTTGTTTTCTTGGACTAAAAGTTGCCAATTTAAGAACACAGTGAGTCAGGAAAATACTATTACTTGCCCTTTAAACCCTCTCGTCCCTTAGACATTGGCTTTACTTCCTCTATTATCTAATTACAAATCTATTATAATTTGGGAGAGGTAGAGCTGTTTAGAAAAGTACTGTGAACATATAGAACAGATATAAATCTGCTGAATGTATCCACGTTTTAAAGCTCTCTTCAGAAGCATCTTCAGTTTAAAATCCTTTTTAGATGCAACGATCACAAAATTAGTCAAAGTAATTAAGTATCAAAGTTATAGAACAATGTAAAGTATGTTTCTGAGCTGTTAGAGGGGGTTTCCAAACAGGAAAACTAGGATAAAAAGCTACAGGTTACCTTGAATTATAAAAACTTACACAGCTCTTCATGCTTCAAACCACATTCAATAAACAGATATTGGAGCTCAAGACTGTCCTCTTCTGGTAGAAGCTCGTCAGAGCAAGATCTGCTCTATTGTTCCAGTCACTTGTGAGCATGAATATAAAATATTTGGTGTATATATGTATAAATGGAATCTATCAGTAATCCTCACACACGGTTGATGAGACAGGTCATACAGAAAATGAGTTTATTTGTAATACAGCAGGATTTTTGTTTGTTGTCTTACATCACATACAGATGTTTCCTTGCTTTCAGCATTGAAACATGGTCTTCACCGTTTTTAAATCTACTTGTGTAACTATAACGGTACAGAATGAATCATCAGAAGTATTTTTCTTTTCTTTGTTTTTTTTGTTCGCACGGATTATCATTGTTTCACAGACACAGTCTACATCAAAGTTTCTTTACACCCCAAAGAAAACCAAAAGAAATCTACCACTAAATATGAATCTAGTATACTGGTAAAACAGAAGACAAAACCTTTGCCTAATCATCCTGAACTGTGGTGCAAAACCTGCCTTTTGAGGGCATAGAGAAATAAATCTGTAAATCATTCTTTATAGATAAATATATGTGACTTAAAATCAGAAACGCACAAGCCGAGAGGAAATCAATTTGAAGTCACCACTAAATATAAGGCCACAAAACCCAAATGATCAAACTCATGATTTAACGTATGATAGATGTGGAACAATGCACTCATAACTAAGTGGAGTGGACTTACAATTTGTTGTACTGTCACTGGTATATGAGTAGAAGTACCCATGTATGGCACAGAGAAATAAGTTTTATTGACAGAAGTCTGTGGATTCTGCTGGTATCAGTGGTGACGCGGTAACTCGTCTGCTGTTCAGAAGTGAATGAATTGATCCACTTACCCTGCTTTCTTTCACATAATTATGCTGACACACTTGTCACTGAAATAAAGGAATATGCATGTCAAATAAATATCATTACAGCCATATATAGATTCATCAACAATATTCACATTCGGTAACACGGACTCATCAGCAACAGAATCAACCCCCCGATATGCAAGTCTGAGACAAAAAAAAAGCGAGAGCAACCTGATGCAGTTTGAATACTCATATGGACACACATGAATGCAGACAAGCAGCAGCTGCGTGGGTCATGTGTGTCGTGTTTATGTGCAGGTTAACCTAAATACTGCTTTTACATTAGAAGACCATTAAGCTGACTATACTGTATTTAGAGCATGACAACTAATGCAGAAGTTGGTGGTTTGGTTAGTTTCTGCATCCTATACTGTATACAGCACCAGAACACGATGAGTTACAGAAAACCTACAAACAGCATCAACATCCATGCAGCTCAGAGGATGGAAGAGTGTGCAACAATGCCAGCGAGATCTACTAGGATGCATGCAGTTCAGGCAGTCAAGGACGTGTAGAGCATTTTAAAATATTTAAAAAGGGCGGATTTGATGCTCCAGGTTGCCACACACAGAAACACGCCACAGATATCAAAAGATTTCCAAAATGAGGCAGTAAGAGGACGTGTGGAGGAGGAAGCTCCAGTCCTGTTGTCTTTTTCTGTTTCAGAGAGTTGTTTGCGTTTAACACTGACTAGGCCGCTTGCACAAACACACACACACACACACACACACACACGTACACACTCTATCTGAGTATCAAAGTGCCTCAGCATTGCTCACAAATTAAAAGAGAGAACCATTAAAGTGAATTGTGGTGACTTGAATCTGCCATTTGTGATTGTTCCCAAACATGGCTCTGTTAAAAAACGAACAAACAAACAAACAAACAAACAGGAAGTGCAACTGGCACAGAACAGTTCTTTGCATGGACGACTGACAGTTGAAAGACGTACATCAACAAAAAGTCATATTTGACTCATTGCTGACTCAGTCACATGACTTGGTACAGCACCTAGAGACTAACCTACAGTACATTGCACCTGGACAAGGACAAAAGGTGGACACAGGAAAAGCAAGTGTCTGCTGTGATTGCTTAGGGTTAGTGTGCATTCGTGTGTGTGTGTGTGTGTGTGAGTGATTAAATATGAAGAACATGAGAATCTGTTTTCAATAAGCGCTGAAAACTATTAGGAACCTCAACAGACTGAAAATGAAAGCCTAAAATCTCCCCCAAACCCAGAATCTTGCATTTCACCAATCAATCAAAACCCTTGCACACGCCATGTCCCAAAACAAATAAAAAGTTGGACGGGTGTGGCTGCTGGCTGCTTTTTAGATTTCTTCTTATTTCTTGTTCTTGAGTTGATTGGCCAGCCAATCAAGACCCTCATAGAGGCCGTCGCCGCTGGTGGCGCAGGTGGCCTGGATGTACCAGTTACGGTGGCGCAGAGAGTGTAAGCCCAACTTGTCTGTGATCTCGGCAGCATTCATGGCGTTCGGTAAGTCCTGTCAAAGAGGAGAGAGTTGAGTGAGGAGAGTAAGTGTAAGTAATGACAGGACAGCTGATGTCTTCTGTTATTGTTTGGGTTAAAATATTTATGCGTGTGTGTGTGTGTGTGTACTTTGGTTTCAGATATTTTAATGTGCAGAGTTTTAGCTTTTCTTAAATAGTTGATAGTAAGTTAAATATCTTTGAAATCTATTTCATTTGTGAAATTGTGGAGGGTATTTTCCACTATTTTCTGATATTTTAAACCCTTAATAAATAAATAATTTAAACATTAATTGATAATGATAATCGTTAGCTGTGGCCTTAGAAATAGGCATGCAGTTATATGATGGGAAATTAAATGATAACCTTTAAAGGAATAGTTCTACATCTTAATATAATACAGCTTAGCTTTGCATAAAGACTGGAAACAGCTAGCCTGGTTCTGTCCATAAGGAAATTATGTCTACCAGCATTTAGTCAGCTCACTAATTAACATGCATCCTATTTGATTAATACATACACAAACTTTATAGAGGGTTGTAAGCAGGGCTTATTCTTGGTAGGTACGTTTCCCTGTTTTCAGTCTTTATGCTAAATTAAGCTAATCTGCTGCCTGTGGTGGCTTTCTGTTTAAGGAACAGATATTAGAGAGGTATCAATCTCAGCTAACTCTCAGCATGAAAGCAAATAAGTGTATTTTCCAAAAAGTCAAACTCTAAGTGGTAAGTGGTCACTCCCAAACAACCACCATTAGCAACAGAAAGAAAGCGTATAGCGAGATGATACCCATACACTGCCTAGGACTAAAATATCTTCTTTAAAATCTTACAAAGTTATGATTTATTCTCAGTGAAATTACATAGTTTAGGTTTCATTAAGAAAACTGGAAAGGCCGTAAGCAGAAAGCAACATTTTTACAAAAAATGTAGGAACGCTCTGTAGTCGCTTCCTTTTTGGGATACTCAGGTCTCATTATTTTGTAACCATCTAAACTAAGAATTAGAGCTAAAATGATCAGCCAATCAATCGATTAGTCAACTGAAAGAAAATGAATAGGCAACAATTCTCCAATGTGAGAATTTCTCTGTTTTATGTGACTGAGAAAAATGTGAAAATATGACGAAAACTGATTATTTATTTATTTTTATATAGACAAAACAATGAAATAAATAATCAAGAAAATAATAGGGAGATTAATCAATAATTAAATGAAAATAATCGTTAGTTGCAGCCGTGGACAGAATTACCTTGTATATTAAATGACCAATTGTCTTTTATTCAACTGTAAAAACACAAGTGTTTCACAAATAAATGAATGGATGATTTTAATGTGAGATTGTATGTTAGTTTGGTTTAATAATGGATAATAAAAATAAAGCTTAAGGTTTGATGTTATTTCTTTGGATAATATTAATGTTCATTCATAAGATCTTTGTATCTGTTCATTTATAATTCTGACCCATGATAATTGTAGTATTGATGAGATGAGGCTTTCTTCTCTTTCTCTGTTGTGTCAACTTGAAAATGTAACTTAAACTACAATGAAAATGCAGTAAAATATTTAAATCACTAGTACGTGGTGGGCTTACGGGTTCATCCTGCACTATAACCCTTTTATGGATTCATTTATATTTTCTGTGTATATATGCAGAACACTTATGGGTTCTTACCTGTTTATTGGCAAACACAAGGAGGACTGCATCTCTCAGTTCGTCCTCAGCCAGCATCCTCATCAGCTCCTCCCGTGCCTCGTTCACACGCTCTCTGTCATTACTGTCCACCACAAAGATCAGACCTGCGACAGCGAGAAAAACAAACCAAATACACATTATCTTTCTGAAGAGGAGAAGAGGAAAGTGTTACCGCTTTAAACCTCTCATTAGCTCTGCTCACCCTGTGTGTTTTGAAAGTAGTGTCTCCAGAGAGGCCGGATCTTGTCCTGCCCACCTACATCCCACACAGTGAAGCTGATGTTCTTGTACTCTACCGTCTCCACGTTAAACCCTGAAAACAAGAGCTTTGTCATACAACATGAAAAGCAAACACAGTGGGCGTGACAATATTTTACAACTAATGTTATTTTGACTGTGTACATACCAATGGTTGGGATTGTGGTGACTATTTCCCCCAGTTTGAGCTTGTAGAGGATTGTCGTTTTCCCTGCGGCATCGAGCCCCACCATCAAGATCCTCATCTCCTTCTTCCCTATGAGGCTCTTCAGCAAATTCCCAAAAATGTTCCCCATGATTCAGGTGAAGTTCTTAAACTTCAGTGTGTGCCTACAATCCTGATTCTAGATGCCTTTGTGTGAAGTTTCACTCGTCCAGCAGAGATAGATTATGAAGAGGGGCTGAAAGGAAACAAATAACCATTTATGTGCATTGCTATATTATGAGGTAAACATCAAATGAAAGATGCTGATCTCGATTATTAACATGTGGGAATAAAGAGAGGATGATTAATAAAGAAAAACTCTGTAAGAGGCTCTGTTAAATTACAATAAAGGGAACACTCCAGCTCACCATCTCTCACCTTTCTAAAAAAAACTACACAAGCATGCTGGAAAATCTCACTTTTACATGCACGCCCAAAGACAGGTGCAAGCTATGCTAATTGCCCACAGTCATCATCATAAAGAGGCTGAAGGAGATGCATGTCAGTGCCATGACTCCAGGCTGCAACACAATCTGTTCAGACCCTTCACACTGTGTTTTTTTGCTCCTTTCAAATGTAAGCCTGCAACAACGCCAAGCCCTCAGAGCACATGCAAAATGTCCTACATTACCAGGCCTGGCTGGCTGGCAATAGTCTAAATATTGCAAGAGACCAAAAATGTTTTGCAGGTATCGTCGTCAGCAGAGGATATGATTAAAATACAATTCTAGTGACCAAAATACTCATATGTAACAAAATAATTGAAGCTCAAAGGTCCACTTACGGGCTCCCTGAGCTTTCAACCACATATTTCCAACTTGCTGATCAGATTGATTAGCCATTTAGTTTTACTTAATTCATTCATTTTCATCATTTGATGTGCTGCACAGATCAGGGATCATTGGTCTGAGGTCTACAACCAGGCTAGTATCTTACGGTCTACTCTAGTAGTTCTCAACCTTTTTGGTGTCAAACATCCCCAAATTTATACATATCGAGCCGCAAACTTGTATTTAATACGATGTAGTGTCAGGGATCCATGTCTCATAAGATTTAGTTATGCCTAACGGATTGGCAGATTAACAATAAAGAGTGTGAACACACAATAGTCATCCTCATACTCTCTCCCTTTGTGCTAACTTGAAATGCACCCATGAAATAATAGTGGAATTAAAATATTGCCCATTTTTCAGGTTGAGAACAACAAATATTTTTAACAACTTTGCAGAAAAACTGTGCCAGTAAAGAACTAATGTCTTCTAAATGTACAAAAGCATCTTTGGACATCGTAGGCATATTGTGTGGACATAGTGGTTTACTTTGAGTTATAAAGTATGTGTGTTATATTTCAATGTGAAAAGGAGACAAGATGTCTCAATTCATATCATTATATAAAGCCTTATCATCAAAGTGCACTTATTCAATCACCCTACAACAACAGTGACTGATTCAGAGAATTATTAAACTCAGTAAAGTGAGAAACAGAAGACGAACCACAGATAAACGCAGTCGTCAGTAGATGTGAAGGTGCAGCCCTGTCCATGGTGCTGAAGAGGACACCCACAGTTTCACTGCCTGAGACACCAGCTCAGTCCTCTCACACAGGGGGAGTGCACGGCTTCAAATATGAGCTATAAAATGGGGATTTATCAGGGAAGCAGGGCCACGAATATCCCGGCCTGATGATGTGAATTCAGCTCTGGGTGACTCAGGTTACGTTAGCCAGTTATTAGCCGTAAACATCTCTAACTGAACATCCATCAATTCATTTAAACTTGATCATTTCCTCCTCATCGTCTCTGTTAGCAACTCATTTATGAGTCCAGTTACGCTTTTTATTCGCTCAGCCGATGAGACGTGGCGGTAGCTAAGCGTTATCCTCGTCCCGATCCACCCCATTCATCCGTCCCCGTTCAACACCACAGCGGGCGTCCTGCTGCCTGCGAGCCGCCCGCCGCTGCTCGATCCCGGTCAACACCGAGGCGACACAACGGAGCGCAGGACCGACAACACACACGCTATTATTTCATCCCCTGCTGGGACCTGTACGTGTGTATTACCGGGGTTGGTGGTGGTGCCAGAGTGGTCGCTTACCTTGGCGGAGTGCTCCTCTGCTGTTAAAGGTCTCACGGTGTTTTCTGGTGGACAACGCAGCAGTAAACGAGATCTCGCGAGAGTGGAGATCGAAAGCAAACCGGAATTTGTTGACAGTCGTTTTAAAAAGGATGTTTGAACAACAAAGTTTGTTCAAATGTGTCGGTTTGTTGTCATGTCAATACCTGTTTGTCCTTAAAAATGCACAATATTTTTTAGTTTTAATAAAATAGTGTATATATCAAATGGGCTTGACTTGTATTTGCTATTGGCCCATGCCTCCAAAAAAATTCCATGTCTGTGTCTACTGTCTATCCATTCAAGACTTAAATACACCTTCAGACTTTCATTTTACTAATTGGTTATAGACACATCTAAACAAATATAGCTGGATTTGGTGACCAAATGTGTTAACATCTGTCATAATTGTTACCCTTTAAGGGCCCACATGGTCTACCAACACAGGTGATCACTTATTCTGGCTGATTCCACCTCCTGAGGACATTTTATGGATGTCTACAAATGTTGATTGACACCTCCCTAACTCTTCTGTTAGCTTTATTGGGGCAGATCAATGACACCTGTATCATTTGTAATATATCCCTACCTACTAAAGAGACCATCCCATCCCTCCCATTTCATGGGTGTATGCAAGATGAAGACTTCCAGACTCACACCAAGTCAGCTCTGGAGTCAAAAGTACTGCTACTTCTGGACAGTCAATCCTCCCGCCTGTTCTGTGGAGGAAAAGTATTTTTGCAGGAGCCATGGTATCACCCTCCTCTCACCCCCTCCTCACACTGTTCCCATATACACTGCAGCCCTTAGACTGCAGTGTATATGGGCCACTGAAAAAGGCTCGTAAACAACTGCTGTGACAGCTTGATGAAAGCTCATCCAGGAGTCACAATTACATTTTATGATCTGCCAAGCAAAGTAAAGACGTAAAGCCCTTCCCCTGGCTGCAGTGCCATCAAATATTATATAAACAGTAGCCATTCAGACATGAAATAGTAAGAAAACACGGGTGTTATCAGTGATACTAATAATAGGTTCTGTTCCATTCAGGTCAAAAAGTCACAGGGCTGTGTTTACTATTTCATGTCATATGGCTGCTGTGAAAAAGGTTTATAGTGATATATTTGGTGACATCAACTTTGCCATTTCCCTAGTCACAGACTGCCCACTGCCAGCAGTGACACCAGAGGTTCCCTCTTCCACTGCAGCTGCAGTGAATGTAGTTGTATTGATTACAGCTCCGACACCCATGGTGGCAACAGGAGCATCCTCCATGCCATTTGCAACATCCTCCCCTGTCACACCATATGTGGGATGAGCATCCTCAGGTTCAGGCATCTGCCATGGAAATGACCTTTTCACCCGTGTCCATCAGTCCACACCTGAAAGCTGGACCAAGAAAACACCACAAGTAGGAGGGAATGAAGCGAAACCACTGTCCATACATATACTCCCATGAAAAAACAACAACAACTGGAGGCTGAGAAAATCTAAGCAGCGAAAAAAGAGTGACCCCTGTGTGGGTCATTACATCTCTATAGGAAAAAAACATGTTTAAGCTTATCTCAAATAGCACACAGTTTGTTCACAATTATTTGAATTAATACATCTACATTTGAGGACATCAAACATTTTAGTCCAAATGTCTCCCTCTGCTTTGGGCCCACGTCTCCCCATTGTACACCCCAGATTAACAACCAGGGCCAGATAAACAGTTCAATGGGCAAAGTTTTGGGCCATTTATGACCCTGTATGCCCTTTTTTATATGCCTTTATGACATTTCTCACTGTGATGAGAGCCATCAATGATGTTATTAGTTACACCTCTGTTTTTCCTGACCAGTCAACATGTCTGCTGTGAAAATCATGTAGTGGTTAATGGTAATGAATAACACAACAGTCACACAACAGTCATAACACCAAAGGCTGAGAAGCATAACCAGCTTCCCTCATTAAAACACTGCAAACCAGCTCAGTGGGTTTCCAAGAGATGACCAAAAGCTACATGCTTGCCTTACCGAATTTTAATTAGCAACAGGAAGTGACATGACTAAGAATTTTGAAGTTGTAATAAATGTAATTGCTACTGAGCCTGACAACCTGTTATATAAAGTTCCTGTGTATGTGTGAAGCTATTGAGTTTCAGGAAATGATGCTTTGGTCTTCAGTATTGCACAACACTTGTGCAATATTTTCATGCGGAACAAAGTAAAGTTTCTAAATTGAAGCAAGAAAACTTGAAATGATCAGTATAAATGTCAGAGAGCATTTCAGTGTGAGATTGTGTGATTTTGATGTTGCTACGTAACGTGACTCATAATGATGGATCAGATCATAATTTCATGTTTTTACCAGCATCTGCCACAGTAAATCTACATACAGGTATCCCACATGAGCATTTTAATGCAGTATAGTTAGTAAGTAAGTAAGTAAGTAAGTAAGTAAGTAAGTAAAGCTTTATTTATATAACACCTTTTTAACACAGAGGTCCAAAGTGCCTTACAAACAACAAATATACATATGGGTATAACCATACCCAATCAAACATACTTAAGGAGCATGTAAATACAAATATAAGGAAGATAAAACAAGTATAGCTGAATTCGGTGATGGGGCCTAATCATATGCATGTTTTTAAGTACTTTTTACCAGCATATACTCCCGTATCTACTTTGGCGATCTGAAGGAGGAAGCAGGTTTTATCTTAAGTTTGCACACAAAGATGAGTCATTAATTTCTATTTCAGTGCTGCACTGTGACAATGTTTTAACATTCTTGATCAGTCAGCTCTTTTATTTCAGAGAATCTGTATTTCTTGTAATTTCAGCCATTTAGGGTTTTAGTGACCTCACATTTACAGTTCTTTGACACCTAAACATTTACGATTGAGCAGCCTGTTTTGTTTTAATTAGTCTAATCTAACAAAGCTTAACTCTGTGCTTCTGCATGAAAAACTATCCTTTGTCTAATACATGAGCATGTGGCACAAATACTGCAATCTGTGCTGGTGACACTTCCCTGATATCCTGCTAGCAAACAGAGGACTTGAGACAGTTGGTGATTTAAAGTGTTGTAGTTTTGCAGGTCATTGTTGCAAATAAAGCTAGAGAATATCAGTAATTAGTGGATGACAACAACACAGTTGACGAGGTGAAATGAAATGAATGAGCAAAAACCTGTGGATAACCTATCATATTTTATTTCTGTGGTCAGTGGTGGTGGACTGTAGCCTAACTAAGTATTTACTCAAGTACTGTACTTAAATACAAATTTGACATACTCGTTCTTTACTTGAGTATTTCCATGTGATGCAATGTCATACCTCTACTCTGCTACATCTCAGAGGTAAATTTATACTTTTTACTTCATTACATTTGTCTGACAGCGCTTAAGTTAGTTACTTTTTTAGACTACAAATGTTCATACCCTTTTAGTGAAAACCATTTATGTCCAACTTTGGTGAATATGAATTAGATTTTATTTTCTTTTAAACCGAAGGACAAAGTGTTCCTTTATGGGTTAAGTAAATCCCCCTACTTCTTAAATAAAACATATATTTTGTAAAACCCTCTTGGATTAGCTGCAATGTACTGTCACAAAGCTGAAAAGGGGGGTTGTTTGTCTGACCTCATGAAAGCTGTTTAGAGATACGTGGTTCTCACAGAACAGTGGAGCTACAAACATATATTGATTTTATAGACGATGATACATCGCTGTAGATGAAACTACCCGACAGTAAATAAAGTAGTTAAAAAGAGCAAAGTAAAATGCAACATAAACATTTATGCAGCAGTAATATTAAAATCCCAAAACATCCCAGTAAAACACTGTCAGGGACCATTCATACTTCTCATACTTTAAGTAGCCTATTAGCTGGTATTCTTTTTAATGCATGCTTTTACTTGTAGTGGACTATTTTCACAGTGTAGTGTATATAATACTAGTATAAGCACTTTTACTTAAATAAAGTCTCTGAACACTTCCTCCACCCCTGGCAGTCATTACCAGGAGGGAGGGGGGGGCTATAGTGAGGGACTACAGCAACGTGGCGCCTGGAGCTGTGTGTCCTGTCCAGCAGCAGCACCGCAGCGCCCCCCAGCGGCCCTGCAGGGCGCCGCTTCCGCCTGTGAGCCGCGGCGGCCAGATGGGATGCTGGCGGAATGTTTGAGGCGGGCTCTTCAGGGAGAGCCAGGTGTTGGGGCAACGTCCACGGGCCTCTGGTCCTTATCGCTCCAGCATTGTAACACATCAGCATTACTCGCCGCTGAGCCATTTTGGACACACGGGGTCGACGGGGGCAGACTCTCTCTCTCTCTCTCTCTCTCTCCCTCTTTATCTCTCGCTCTCTCTCTCTCGTCGCTGCCATATGTAGAAGAAGCCCACACGGAAGTTGTTGGATGGCAGCTCTTTTCCACAAGTTCACAATGAAGACCGGCGTTTTCCTGCTCCTGCTCGCAGCTTTCACCTGTGGAGCCGCGCAGGGGGAAGAAAATGCAGTCGAGGAGCTGCAGGTGGAGACCTTGGTGAGTGAGACACACACACACACACACACACACACACACGTATTACAATGTAACACAATGTAACACAGTCACACATTTAAACACCCACTGGGAAATAAACGCAACGGTGTCTAACAGTTAACTCTTCTGACCCAAGGTGAAACCCGAAACTTGCTCTGTACTTTCCACAATGGGAGACACGCTGCGGATCCACTACACGGTAAGGAAAGCAGGCTTCACAGTCAAGTCCAGTTCTCCCGCTATGTGTATGGAAAGCGGATGACGAACGCAGTTGTTGTCTATGTGGCACCGTCTGCACGAACCATGTGGACACCGTTTACACACCGAGACTGAGTGTGAAGAAGAAACTGCTGCTGGACGCGTCTTCCTGCCTCAACGGGAGACAGATTGCGGTTTAATGCCTGTCATGGTGGCTTTATTTGGGTTTTATCTCGTGTGTGTGTGTGTGTGTGTGTGTGTGAAGATCGCCGCTGCTTTTACTATGGAGAGATGGGGCGGTGCAACACGTCAGCAATAACAGCAGCTCTGTGTGTGTCAGTGGAGCAGCAACCAGTTCACCCAGGCACACTGGGGGTACTGGTGGCTCCTGGCTTTCACTGTGTGGTATGCGAGCCTTGTTTCTGTCACATGTGATGGAAAAAGGCTCCCCACTTTTCTCTCTTGTCACAAACACTTAGTCTAGTCACAGGTGGTCTGTTTATGTGCCCCTCAATATCATTAGATTACACAGTTAGCCCCCCCAGTTTGTGCCACCATTACACTTAATGTTCTGAATTAGGGATGAGAACTGAGAACCGATACAAGTCGTGTGTACTTGCAATAAGAAATAGTAATGGCAGAGAGGAAGAAACGGTCCAGAGTGTGGCTTTATTTCACAATATCAGAATATAATCTTTATCTACACTGTTCAGAGATAATAAAACAGGTGTGTGGACGCACACAGTGGGCCTACCTTTTTCCCACAAACCAAATTGATGAGGAATCAATAAGGGAATTGACATGGAATCACAGGGATAAGCAAAATCAGTAATGGTATTGGGATCAATCAAATCTCCCCCATCCCTATTCTGTATGTATTTCCAAAATCCTCAGAATGGATGGAAACTGGAGCTGGAACTCCAAACAAAGATGGTAGCCAGAAATAGTATCTCTCCTTGAATGAGCCAATATTTAACACTTTATTATCAGTTATATTAGTGTTTATTGATGAGTCTTTGTGATGTTTTATGTTTTCTGTACAAAATGTTGTGTTAATATTTTGTTTGTGTTCTACAAAATGAGCAAGGGTGTAATTTCTGACTGAACATGACTCAAGAAACATTAAACCTGTGGCTGATTTTTAATAATATATTGGAAAACTAATTGACCTCTCCAATGCACCTGCCTGTAATAAGGTTATAATTAATCGCCTGATTAGCCTTTCTGACTGATAATTTACCCGTAATGATTTAGCTCTTTGTTCAAACAAACGACATAAGTGAGGTAAACTATTACTGCTGAATGAAAGGTTGTCTTACAAGTGTCTTTGAGCACCGTGGCTTATTGTCACACAGCAGCTGTAAACAGGAAAGAGCTCTTAGCATAAACACTGTGTCAGAGAGATCTACACTGAGACAAATATACACTGTGTTGTCTGCTGCAGGTGTTTCATTCATCAAGTTCTAGTTCCTGTTACATATATGTATAAAAATAGTTTACTTTCTAACTTAATTGTTAGACAATTTGGGAAGTATACTTGGATTCTTGCTGTGAGAGGGATGATTGACACCAGTCTGATATATGTGTGTTAAATGTGAAACTTAGCGTAGCACAACGACTGTAAACTGGGAAAAACTTACAAACAGTAAGTAAAATATGCCTACTAGCACCTCTAAATCTTACACATTAACACAGTATATCTTGTTTGTTTGATCAAAGCAAAGACATTTGAGGGCTGTTTGTTAGATTTGGTTTAGTTCGGACAGAACCAGGCTTGCTGTTTCCAGTCTTTATGCTAAGCTAAGTAACCAGCTGCAGACAGTAGCTTCACTTTCACTTACAGATCAATGGTATCCAATCTTTAATTTAGAGCCCGAAGGGTCGTCTCGAGGTTCTGCCCGTTAAAAGGCAGTTTTCCTTGCCCCCGTCCGCCAGGTGCTTGCTCATGGTGGTACTGTTGGGTTCTGTAATGTTAATAAGGAGTTCGTCTAGACCTGCTCTATTTGAAAAGTGGTCCTTGAGATAACTTCTGTTATGAATTTGCGCTATACAAATAAAATTGAATTGAATTGAATTGAATTAATCAACTCTTGGCAAGAAATCAACTTTGCTATGTCAAACTACTCCTCAGATAATAGGTTCAAATAGGTTGCCCACAGTTTATTCACATATTGTATCTTCAAGGCCACGAGTCTCTATTGCTAAAACCCAGCTCCATAAAAGATGCACCAAATGAACTTATGACTCAATTATAATAAAAATGTAAACAGATGAATCTCACATTGTGTGTTTCGCAGGGTAAACTAATGGATGGAAAGGTGATCGACTCATCGCTATCCCTGGACCCTCTTGTTGTCGAGCTTGGGAAGAGGACAGTTATTGCCGGTAAATTAACAGTAAATCCTTTTGTGTTGCTCAATCGGTGACACTTTGATCTGCGTACATTCGAGAGATAACTGCAGCGCGTTGTGTGCCAGGGAATGTCCTTGCTTGGGCTGATTGACTCTTTCTGTGTGGTTTTCTTATCAGGTCTGGAGCAAAGCTTGGTTGGCGTGTGTGAAGGGTAAGTGAGAAGTAAAGGTCCACTGAGACAAAAAAGCTGAGCAATAGATTTACTTTTCAGTAGCTGTGTACAGTGATGAATGTATTTTTTTTGTGATGGAATCTGAGAACTGCTTTCTCAATAAATGTGTTTTATATTTCTCTTTCTCTCATTCAGGCAAAAAATCAAAGCCACTATTCCTTCTCACCTTGCTTATGGAAAAAAAGGTTACCCTCCTACGATTCCAGGTACTGAACGCTGAACAGTGTGTGCACTTCTATGAAACTGTCACATCACACTGACCGTTTGTCTTAGCATAAGGCCGGTGTTATTATGTAGTTTTCTTTCTTCTCAACAAATCCCTTGCAAAGACCAAAACAAGGTTAGTCCATTTCTCACTAGGTTATGACTCACCCTGCTGCACTCAGCCCCGAGCCCACTGTGTGGAAAATGTGTGGAAAATGTTTCAAGATTTGGTCACAAATATGTTGCTTCATTAAAAAAAAAAGGGTCTGTAGTTTCCTAAAGCAGTGTCCCGATGCAGTGTTAGTAAACGCTTCTTAAACTGGAGTAACAAGTTACTTTTTTGGGGACTATTTTCAGCTGTGGAGTAATACACACTCAGTGTATGTGGCAATGACTAAAGAAACTGTAAATTCCCATGTTAATTGTAATGGAGGAACATGTTACCTGGTGCAGTGGGTGGTGTGTGTTAAATGTGTATATTGAACACTCTTTCCTTTAAGTATATGTTGTTTTTAGATGTTATTATAATATATAGTTATTTCATATCTTCATCTATTTACATATGTACATAATATAGTTAATATAGTAAATGTAAGAAAAAACCTGATGTGACAAAACATTGAACATGAACTTGATCCGCACTATAGGTGATGCTGCTCTTGAGTTCGAGGTGGAGGTGGTCGCTCTGATGCAGCAGACGCCGTGGCAGAAAATGGTCAACGACGTGTTCCCCCTTGTGTGTTTGGCCCTGGTGCCCACTCTGCTCGGCTTGGTCGGACTATACCTCTACAAAAAGGCTAATGCCGAGAAGCCGAGCAAAAAGAAGGCGAAGGATAAGAAGAGCAAGAAGAAATAAGGACAAAAGCACAGAACTATTTAAATAAAAAAATTTAATTGTATTTTGTGTTTTTATGTTTAATGTGTTTTAAAAGCACAGCAGTTATCTGTTAAGTTCAGTGTTTAAGTATGTGTTACTACTATACTCTACGTACTGTTAACAGCCTCAGTAACAGTGATGTTTGTACAGTCTGTGAGTCTGTGAGCCGTTGCAGAGAAGTTGCAGATTCATGAACTTCATGATGATTCTTGTTTCTGATTGTATCAGAAACAGCAGCTGCAGGACATTATGACAGTAAATGCCTGCGTTTATACAGCGCTTTTATCCAGAGTGCTTTATGATTCGCCTCTCGTTCATTCACACACACACACTGATGGCAGCAAGCTATCATGCTTGTGTGACCATCAGAAGCAATTTGGGGTCCAGTGTCTCGCCAAAGAACACTTTAACACGCAGACGGGGGAGCTGGGGGATCAAACCCAGGCTCAACATCCTGAGCCACAGCCGTTCCCCATGAAAGGGCTGCTACAACTGCAACAAATGAATCAATTATCTCATCAATAAAAGCAGAAAGAGTACACAATCACACTGTAACAACTACAATTTAAGCAACAGTTGTGCTGCATACAGAATTGCAGAATCACAAGATGTATTTGGTCCTTATTGAGGTGACTATTAGAAAAAATCTTTCCCTGACATCTTTTTAACCGACTGCACAAGCAGAGGTTAAAAAAAAAAGATTACGAAACAGGAACAGGACATTGAGTGAAAGTGCAATTACACTTCAACGTTCAAACAGCCTGCTGAACACTTCACTGACATTTTCTTTGGGTGTTGACTGAAATAGCTGCTTGTGCCAAGACCTATTCATTGTTAACCAGGTAAAGGGCAGGTAATCTACAGGGAGCGCCATTATGTAGAAACATGACTAATTGCCAAAAAAGTGTTACTAAGAGATATTCTAACATCATCTGAGGGATTTAACTGAATAAATGGCCTTTCTTTTTGAGGAAGACCAGCAGGAGACACTGAAAGAGAAAGAGAAAATAACAGAACACGTTGTATAAGCTGTAATGCAACCTGCTTACAGATACAGCTTTTCCCTGTTGTATCAATCTTTTAAGCATTACACTGTCACTGTCATCTGATGATCTTGTGTGGCTTTATTACAGCTCCACAGCTGTTAAGACTTGACCTACCGGTGGATCTACAGTGCATCTCCTTGAGGTTCCAGCCAAATAGAAGAGGGAGATATCAGAGACCTGGGTTTACATTGTTTTATTTTGTAAAAATCTGATTCAAACTGATTAAATGAAACCTCTCCTCCGCCGCTTTGTCATCATGACCACCGATCTTTTCTGATGGACTTCACTTTGGTGTAGAGATGTTTAAAGTCACATCCTCCAAATAAACTTTCTGATGTAGCGCCATCAGCTGCTCTCTCATACAATGTGGATTAATACACAGAAGATAGTGTATAGTGTATAGTATACAGGAAGCAGCACACACACACACACACACACACACACACACACAAACCTCTTTAGAGGAACTCAGCATTAACACAGTCTCCTGCTGTTTGACCTGAAGCTGAGTGTTATTCTATTTCTGTGATCAGTCTATACTTACAACTAGATGACCCAAAGTTAAACTCACTTTTAACAAGTTATCTGATTCAAGTCTGCAAATGGTGATAAATGAATGGCTGCCTCAAATGTAAGTAAAATACATTGTTAGATGTAAAACATTGCAGCATTTCTGCTGTAAATAGATATAAAACACAATAAAAGATATAGTCATCCTTTCCAACTTTTGTAAACCAAGTATTTACAGTAAAATAATATTAATAGTGGTTAAAATGTGTGACCAAGAAAACACAGTAGGTTAATTTATTTAAATCATATTTAAGTCACACATTGAGAACTAAACTCTTTTTTAGGTGTATTTTTTTACCAGATAATAGCTATAATAACACATTTTATCTATCTCTATTCAAAGCGAAGAGCCGAACAACATCGGTGCGTTTGTTTTAATATACGGCGTTGCTCCGCAACACCGCTTCTCTCAGTCGTATTGTTGCAGTGATTCATGACTCCGCCCACTCGGGAGACGCTTTAAACAGCCGTTAACTCACTGATATCCCTCCGCGAATATTAACATTATTAATGTTAATTTCTTGAAGAAAATTAGTGTAATTTGTTGTTTTTGTGTTTTTTTAAATACACACAGAAGACATACTTTTATAAAGTAAAATAAAAAATAAAATAAGACATGGACAGGGTTGTATTTTTGATAAAGATATTTCGAGGGCGGAGCGGATGGCGCTACTTCTCGCGGTACAACCTCTTCCGGTCCTCTTTCCAGCTTCCCGTGCAACATGGTGAGTGTGTTTCAGTGGCGGCCGTGTGGCAAAAACCGAACAAACTGTCATTTTATTCGAAATACCGCACATATTTCTCCCTCCTTAGACATTTTAATCACACAACTAAACCCCAATGCTGGGAATAGTCGTTAAACGTCACTCGGTGTGATTAAAAAAATGAGTTTGGGCCTAATGCTAGCTGTTAGCGTGCTAACCGTTTTTGTGCATGTGTTCCTGTGAAGTGACAAACGCTTCTGTTAATGTCCGGAGACACAGCGAAGACCTCTGGTTCTCTGGGTGTCGTAGTTTCTCTTTATGGTGTTACATGTTGCGTCAATTAAATAAAACAACTGTAAAACTTAAGATGACCTGTGTTTTTTTTTTTTTTTTAAAGCCTGTAATGCAATATCAGCCGGTCCGAGCCACCGTAGCTATCAGAGGCATTTTATCATCCGCGTTTTAAATAAATCCGACCAGATACAGAAACTAATGGACGGCAGCCACTCTGATACTGATAAAACGTCTCTTAAATTACATATATTTTGTATTGGATTGGACTTACGAAGTGTAGGAGTTTGTCATTTGATACCCATGTTATGCTGTTGCACGTTGAAAGGACAGTATTAGAAGTTAGTTGTAAAAGGATGTCAGAAACAATGTTAGACTTAACTTAAATTCTGATGAGTACTTTCTTTTTGCCAAAGCCCATGAGAAAATATGGTGTTTGTTTGAAATGTTTAAAAAAGCATGTTTGGGATAAACCCAAGAATATCTGGTCAATTTGTTTTTAACAGAAGTTAAACTTTTTGAAAACTTGTCTAAATAGGTCTTAAATGGAGTTGGATTTTTTTATTTTTTATTTTTAGCTTTTGACATTTGACAGTTTTCGTTACCCAGTGCTGCTGATGCATTGATGTTCAGTACCCAATCCTAGTTGTCCGTCCATTACTTGTATCATTCTGACCTTGGCATCTCTTTTACAGACCAAGAAAAGGAGGAATAACGGTCGTGCCAAGAAGGGCCGTGGGCACGTGCAGCCCATCCGCTGCACCAACTGCGCCCGTTGCGTCCCCAAGGACAAGGCCATCAAGAAGTTTGTCATCAGGAACATAGTGGAGGCGGCGGCCGTGAGAGACATCTCCGAGGCCAGTGTCTTTGACTGTAAGTGTATCTGCTTTGTTTTTTATGTCGACGATAAACTGTGTTTTAAACCTGGTGGCCTGTTCTCATCTGACACTTCCTCCACTGTTCACTCTGCAGCTTACGTCCTGCCCAAGCTCTATGTGAAGCTGCACTACTGTGTCAGCTGTGCCATCCACAGTAAGGTGGTGAGGAACCGCTCCTGTGAGGCCAGGAAAGACCGCACCCCACCACCCCGATTCAGGCCAGCTGTGAGTACCTTCTACAGCCCTGTGCTGTTTGTCAGCAGATCTGTTTAATGAAGCTATAAATTATTATTTTAAAGTGGATAAACAGGTGGAACTAATAACATTAATGGTTTTGCAGATGAGTCCATCTGAATGCAATGCAGCCTTTAATGTTATTAACACCTGTTTGAGAAGTCACATTATCTATCTAGTCACAGTGATGAGGGTCTATATCAGACGTCAATCTAATTTTATTGTTTTGTTTGTTTTTTACAGGCCGGTGCACCAAGAGCTCCTCCAAAGCCCATGTAAAGCAGAATTTGAAGATGCTGTACACCTGAAGAATAAACTGAAAAAATCTTTACAAAAACTTGAATGTGTGAAACTCATTATTCATAACTAACATTTGTTGAGTAGTTTTAGGAAAGACAGGCCTGTCAAGTATTTTATTTGGAATAGACTTTCTTACAGTACAAAACTTACAGTAGTTTAAGATCGAATTACGCAAATGCATAATTACATATGATACATTTAAAAAGGCTCTGCAGTTATTTAAAGCGATATCAGACCATTTACAGGAGTGGGGGAGGTTAACAAAGATGATGAAACTGAAGGGAACAAACAGTGTAACAAGGAAAACATTTGAACACAACTGGAGTTTTCTGAAGTGTAGTTTTGAATTGGAGTAGAAAGTTTATTTGGTTGTCCTTATGACTAAACGGAAAGATGTCTGGGTGCAGGTTGAGCAAACAGCATTGGTATAACATGCATCAGGGTTAGAAGCACATTACTGTCTAGTGTTGCACATACGAAAATGATCTACACCTAAACTAAACTTGTGAGCGGGAAAGAGGGGTGCATTTTCCGAGATGGGGAATTTGCACTTTGATAAAGAACTTTAAGATAAAAAATACAAATTTTGCAGAGGATCAGAGCTCGTGGACTGGAGTCTGAGCTGCTTTACCACATTTTTACAATATTTGTCACACTTGAGGTCAAATAAACAGCTGAGTGTTCGGGTCTACAGGAAATTATACAGATTGTGTAGTTGTTTCTTTGGCTCCTAGCAGTCAGCGTTACCAAAGTCCTGTTGTTCTTTTGGTGGATCTATTGGTCGACTGGTTGTAACAATGATAACTGGTTCTGATTATCTATAATCCACAGCTGCTGAAGAAAAAAAGTAATATGCCTTTCATGATTTGCAGTATTTGCGCCACAGGATTAACTGACAAACCAAACTTTACACTTCAAATGTGAGAATTGTAACTGTTGAGAGAAAGAAATGCAGGAAAGACCTCAAGCCAAAGGCACAATAGTAGTCTACTACACTGAAATCACACTGGGGCTCTTGTGAAGATACAAGTTGTTGCCCAAATCAGAATATACACAATGAAGTAAGATGTAATCGACTGGTCATGACAACTTTGGTGTCTAATCATTTTCATTGAAGTCAATGTTTTCTAGAATAGTTTATAGGAAACTACAATTCAAGAATGTGTGACATGTTTGATAATTTTACAACAAATGTCCCTACATGACCTAACAGTCTCTATTCTTATATTAAGGCAAGATAATTAGATTTTTTAAATGAAACCAACTTTGGAAGAGAAAAATCCACCAATTTAAGTTTTGTGTTCTGTACTGGTGAGAAAATCACCACAGTGCATTGTCTTTACAGGTTACTCTCTTTCTCGTTTAAATCTCATACAGCAATGTGCACCAAAGCCAAGTTTCTAACCTTTTATTTAACAAATGTAGAATTTGTAAAAATTATTAAAACAATACTTATTTTTAAGGGGGAAACCCCTTGTGATATTTTCTAAATGTCTTCTACAAAGAGGGAGATAACCCCTGGAAAAAAGGTCATTTCAACATTACAATAATTTACTGACAGCAATGAACAGGGAAATATTACCTTGAAGCATCTTCCTAATTCAAACTGCATGTACAAATATATTAGTTTAACTTAATTTGTCATTTTGCCACCGCAATAGGGAAAAGTGCTTAACAGCTGGTTCTTTGGCTCAACCATGGGGAAACCATTATTTGGTGCTATACAGAACCACACTCATGGTGATCTCAAATTAATATGAAAACCAAGTACTTTTTTTATTCCTTCTCATAAAAACAGTATTTCAGAGCGTCTGCACATCTAGACCACCAATTTAAATGTGAGATTCCACACAAGATAGAGTTCAGTATACAGAACCAGGGGAACCATTCACAACACCAAAATCACCTCAAATATCTGTTTTAAGCCGTGAATGCTTCAGTGGTTTCTGTTTCTGTTCAGCCTGCACTTCTGAACATTTGTTGATGCTGAAAAAACTCTAAACTTTTATAAAATAATGTGAAAATACCAGCTTTGATACACATAGGGAAAATCTTGTTCAATAAGCAATCTGCACTGTACAAAAGTCAATGGGTCAAGTCAGCTGATGATTTTGACTATTGTTAGTATTTTTCTAGCATTTTTGGATGTCAGTGGATGTATGAAACATCAGTCAGTCCCAAACGTACTTTTGTGGCGATTTATAAAGGCGTACATGTCTGTGTACACATCTCATCTACAAATGTCCTATTCATCCAATTCTGTCATTTTAATTTAACAAGTTAGCCCGCTGGACGGTAACACTGATTGTGCTTAAAGAGTTTGAAGTCAGATGTTGACGTGGAGAGACCGTCTCTATTGTTGTAACATGTAAACAGACAGAATCAAGAGCTGACAGCGTTCCTTTAACTCACACATTTCTCTTGACAAACATTTCATATCGGATCCATACAACCAAGACAGAAGAATTCATCACAAATCACACCTGAAATAAACATGTTTCACTCTACTGTCACTCCAGTGACTCTGTGCACTGAGATGTGTTCAAATAAAATAAAACATCTTTTTTTTTTGGATTTCACCTGTGAGGACGGAAGTAAACTGCCACTCCACACTGCACTCATTCATGTCATAGCAGCATGTGCCAAATGCCATGCACATTTAGTCTTTGATAAATTAGCAGAATTGGTTCTTTGCTAACACATTAAGGAAAATCAATCCTAATTTTGTTAAATAAGAGGAAATAAAGATTATGCAAAGCTATAAGCCAGAGACTTTATAGTGTCTGAAAAACTTAGAGTAAGTAAATTATTTTGTATCTCTAAAATCACCCACAATTTTTCAAAATATGACCGTTGGTAGTTCATGTCCTTGAGTCTGGTCAACAAGGTGTGATCAGGGTGAAGAAAGGCACAATACGATGAGATAGAACACCAAAATAAGTTTTAAATATAGCATAAATAGATTAGTGTTGGTTTGCAGTTTGATGTAGTGATGAAAGGGAAAATGTTAAAGACTCTTAAAGACACTAACCTCTTAGTATTCTCTCACTAACTGTGGCAGTGATACTCGTACTCCTTTCAATGTGAGAAAAACTTTTCATCAGTTTTTCTCACATTTTGACAGAAATGTGCAGGTCATTAATGTATTCCATAAAATAGTTTAATATAATCATAGTATTCTGGCAGGTATCAGTGCAACAAAAGCAGTCATAGGAAAGAAAAACAAATATCTCATACATTGCCCCACATGGGCATTCACACAAAGACCTTCATTTTCCACTTTACTTATTCAATTTACTTCCCAAAAAAAAGTCTCTCCCTCTCTCTGTCACACACACACACACACACGCACGCACACATACGCACGCACGCACACACACACACACACGCACACACAAACAGATCTGTCCATCCCACCCCGTTAAAAACAAAAGTGCAGTTCTAATTCACGGACAACCCCTCAAACAGATCTATTCGACTTGGACCTGGTTTCTGAGTTTGGTCTGCACTTCGAACTATTGTACAGAATCAATCCCAAGTTAGAAAACAGCGTTTGTTTGTTAGGGACCCTTTTCACTGAATGAATGCTTTTAGAACAAGACATTAAAACCTCTACAGACTCCATTGTAGGTGAGCCTGTAAACTTCACATTACGCTTTTTTACGTGTTCTCTGTTAAAGTGCACAAGATGGGAAGGTTTACAGGTTATGGACGAAAGTCAGATTTGTCTACCACAATTTGTGCGTCAGGTTTGAATCCTGAATTTTGGAGCAAGGCACATCCGCGGATAAAAAAGTGCATTGGCTCTCCATCTACTTTAGAATACATTTGATTAAAAGTGCATTTTAAATGGATTCATTGTTGAAAGTGCATTGAAAACAACAAGGACCACTGTTATAATTTGAGAAACACACATATGAGCTTCTCATTCATGTTGGTACATGTTAACTGTACCATTGCCCGTTTGAAATATTCAGTTTCATATCATCGGTATCTCCCTTAGCTCATGTGCAGACCAAACCCAGCCAGGTCCTTGTCTCAGTGTAAAAATAGCTCTAGGTGAAGCCGGTTGTCCACCCTTTATCCTCAGTCGAGGATGTGCTCCCCACGGACGATGTGTGAAGAAAATTCATAGCGGTCTTGGCTGCGGTGGCCACAGATGTTACACTCAAAAGGCTGGCGGAAACCGTGGCAGCCCATGTGGATGGTAAACATGACATGGTCCAGGAAAAGCACGCGGCAGTGCTCGCAACGGAAAGAGCGCACAGCTCGCCCCTCCCCGTCTACAACCCGAAAAGCCTCCCTCGAGGTGGAGGAGGGCGCTGTAGGTGAGCTGGGAGTCGCAGCGAGGGCAGGAGGTGGGAGGGCTCCAGAGTGGCCTCCATCTTCTCTTTCCACCTCCCTGTCTTTGGCGTGACTGGGACTGTGTCTGTCCCGACTCCTGTGGTGTGCAATGGGAGGAGGCGCCGCGTGATGGTTGTTGGAGTGGAGAAGATGATGGCCATTGTTACTGTGCAGAGTCGGAGCAGTGCTGTTGCACGGCTCGTCCGGCATGCTCTCTGTGTCTGTAGAGTCCTGGCAACCGTTGCTAGGTGATGGTGCGTGACTTCGTCCAGCAGGCAGGTCTTCATGACCCTCTGCTGCCTCTCTCCCCCCTACACCTGCAGCTCCCAGCCCAGCTCCAGTCCCGGTACAATCCAGCCTCGGGCCCAGAGCGACAGGGGTGTGAATGGAGCTGTGGATGGGCCTGAGTTCTGATAAACATGAAGGGTGAGAAAGGTGTACAGGTCTCAGTGTGTCTGATACCCCGCCTCCTCCATTACCTGCTACACCGGCGTATTCACCTCCAAGACCAGTAAAGTGCGGGGATTCAAGGTCCCCTGCGTGCATCTCCCTGTCTTTATCCAAACCAGTGCTGAGCTCATAAGGTGCATCTGCAAGGTTGAGGCGTATGTGCTTCTGTCCTGCAAAAAATAAACACAATCTTATGACACTGTTCTATGGAAGACGTAAAAACTGCAACTTTAAAAAGAAAAGAAGATTACTATGGGGCAGGCAGCTCGCCCAGGTTAGATAAGATAAGATAAGGTTAGATAGGTAGGATAGGTTTGAGTTTAGGGGAATGTAGTGCAAAGAGTAAAAAAAGGGAATAAAATAGAATAAATCATATACACTATATACAATAAAATAGAATATGGTAAGTGTGGTAACTGTATGTGTGCAATGTTTCGTAGGTAAATCACCATCCTGCCAAGTTTTTCATTCTAGATGCCGTAATTAGGTTGTAAAGTCGTCTAATCAAGTTTTAATTTAATTTCCTTCCTTAAATCCCAAAAGCATTTTATTTATATAACTGGACTGGATTCAGATGGATACCATCAAATCTGGTCAAAGGTCGAACCGGTTTCTCCAGACAGGGTGGCAGGTCAGAAGACAAAAAAAGTTATAATTGTGTAATTATACTCTTTGCCCTGAGCCTGTATCCATGTTATATATTACAATTCTCCAGCACCAGCTACATGCGAATGTAATCAATGAACGTCAAAACAAAGCCCAGACGTTCCTAATTCACTTTGACATTCGGTTTGAATCTCTGTCAAATCATACATACATAAAAAATTTAAAGTGTGGTCACATCACCAGCACAAAACGATCAGTATTATTGTGAGTGGTTTTCAATTCAAGCAACTAATGCTGCTTTCGCTGTTTTGTCAACCTGTCCACACTGACACCAAATGCTCACCTACAAATTTTTGTGGTGTGGATCTCTTGCGTTTGGTGATGCTGTTGGCGAGCCGATCGATAAATGCCATCTTGTCTGAGGATGGCTGCAGTAGAGAGTCTGGTATAAACTCTAACTCTCTCATCTCCTCTCCTGCACAGAGTACAAACAAATCGTAAAGTTATTTTTTGGGGGTTTTGTGTTACCTAAACAGCATTTATCCCAAATGTTTAAATAAATTGTATGCGGCTTTTTAATTATAATCTAAAACAACTATTGGAAAATAAACTAAGTGAGGGGCATTGTGGCAGACGCTACTAAAACACCATATTGTGATTTAGGTTACCGTCTCTCCTGTTGTTTACTTCTGACATCTCCATCAATGCCATAAACCTTACCTGGATTCTGTGCACTGGATGGCTGCTGCGACTCCAGACTCTGCAAGTAGCTGTGGCAGCGCTCACGGTGCTCCTCCAGGGTGCTCTGCTGCTTGTAACTACGGCCACAGTAACTGCACTTATACGGCTTCCCAACGGTCGGAGAGGACACTGGGGACAAAGTGGGAAGATAACATTATTAGTCATTGTACGCTATGATAAGAAAAAAAGTATCAGGCTTGAATCTCTCCCACCTGCGTGAGTGCGAAGGTGGCCAGTAAGCGCATCTCTTCTTCGACAGGCATAGCTGCAGAAGGGACATTTAAAGGGCTTCTCCCCTGAGTGCAGCTTTATGTGGCGGAGCAGGTTACCCTTTTGAGTGAAGGAGGCGCCACACTGATTACACTGGAATGGTCGCTCACCTGAGGATAGATCAAACCTGTCAACCCAACTTCCAAGTACATCTATAGTATCTGGCACATTGGGCCTCAACCAAAATGAATCACTCTCACAAGCAGAGCTGTTCTTTAGTGCCACATACGACGGATTTAAGAGAGTCTGTGCCATTCGCCAATTTTGTAGCATAGTTTGTTCATTTCACTTGTTTCACTTGCTGAGCTGACTTAGGCTCTTTATGCAGCATCATCCTCTGTTGCGTCTGAAAGTCATCTCTCGTCTTAAGTATCCCCTTGTCTGCCTTTCATGTTAGTCACGGACCTCTCTGCTTTAGAAAATACATTTTCACCATTCCCCCTTTATTTCTGTCACAGTATGGTGCTGCTCTGATGACATACCGCTGACAGCTGTATTAAAGGTATGTTTTGATATTATTCAATAGGACAGGTGAAGAAAGACAGAAAAGGGGGGAGAGTGAAAGAGGGGAGACGACATACACCAAAGGGCTTCAGGTTGGAATCGAACCCAGGCTGCTGTGGTAAGGAGCCTACACGGGGCGCGTTCTCTACCAGGTGAGCTATCGGCTTGGAGTAGGACAGGTTTAGAATAACAATATGAAAATGTTTTTATTTTCATATACCCAGAATAATTTTTTCAGGACTTGTGTATGAGACATAATCACAATTTCCACTCCAATTTTATGCCCAAACCCCGCGTTCTGTATCTGACCTAACCTCCTAAACAAAAAGCAAACAGAAAGTAAGTTTTCTCACAGAGAAGGTTTATCTAAACTAAACTCATCAGTCACCTGTATGGCTGCGTTTGTGCACCATGAGAACATTAGGTCCAATGCAGATCATCCCACAGATGTCACACTTGAGCTTTCCATTTGGCATTCTGGTGGCTCCTGCTGGCATGATGTCAGGGTTGGTGGGCTCCCTGTAGACTCCCACAGCCTCAGATCCCTGTTCTGGACCCCCTTCCTCTACCCGCTCCCCTCTTTCATCTTCAGTACTGCGACCTGGGTCTTCATCACTGTACAGCTCAACTTTAATGGAGTTGGCTACAGAAGCAGAGATGCAAACATAAAGAGGGTCTTAAACGAACCAGCATGTTGCCAGGGTTACATGTTATTACTTGTGCGATGAGAATAGGGCTGCCTCACATTCTGGATGTATGAAATGTAATCAGAAGAATATAGTTAAAGACGTGTGTGTAACCTTTTAAAACATTTGACATATCACAGTCATTGTAGATATCACTGTGATATGTCAAATCATATTTTTGGAACTAATCAAGAAGTAATTTGTGAAATAATTAAGAGTCGTGGATTTGATTAACCATCCATTTAATGTTATTCTCACTGACCACTGAGGGAGCGACTAGGAGAGGTCTCCTTGCTGTTTGGGGTGCTCACTGTTGGACCTCCAAGGGCCCCAGAAAACTCTCTTTCCATTGAAGAGTCTCCACTAGCTAAAACCAAAGAGGAAACAAAAGCATGATCTGTGATTTGAATAAAGTGCCAACGGTTGAAAGTAAGTATATTTGTGATTTCATAAACCAGTCTTACCTGATATGTAAGACCGGCCATTGCAGTCCTCAACATCCATACTAGTTCAAGCTGAATACTAAAAGGACAGTTATGAGACAGGTTAAGATCAATCTGGATTATCTCTCTCACACAGTAACACAGGGGCCGGTTAATTCAAAAACATCTAAACACAATAACAATCAACTGTGTAATCACCAACACTGCAACCCCATTAATGAATCAGGAAAACATACAACAGTTACATCTATAAGTCCAATTTGACACCTTATTATAAAATGACAAGTTAAACTGGTATTTCCACAACTGAACGGCTTTCAATGACCAAAACATGAACACAAAACCACAGAAACAGTTAACTTGTTGGTGTGAGTTTGACTCTCAACTGGACCAATATGTAACTGTAACATCAGCTCCCAGCAGCAGTAAATATGATGAAGATTAGCTGATATGAAAACATGTTTCGTTAACTAGCAGCTGAGTTAGCTCCAAGTCTAACCGCGGCAGCCTCAGATCAGCTGCTGGACTCACAATTGACCCATGACAACATTAACAAAGTAACAGTCAAGCCATTAATGTTCAGCTAACATCGCGTTAGGCTCATCTGAAACACATCAGTCTGAAATTCAGACCGCAAGAGAGGAAAACAAGCGTTCACTTCGCCGTTTACATAACGATGGCGCTGTGTTAAGTGTACGGGTCGGCCTCAGCGGCTAACGTTAGCCGCCTGCATGTGATGGGAATTACCGTTAGCCAGGTTAGCCGCACTAAGCACTAACTCCAACACTTTGCTCTCCTCGACAGCTGACTAAAAAAAACATGGAGCAACATTAAGCAACACGGGCGATGACGCCAAGCATGCAACGCTGACTCGTGGTGACATTAAGTGGCCGACTGACGCTGAATTGTACATTCGCGTTTCTACGGCGTCTCGTTCACCGCTAGCATAACAAACCAGCGTTGGCCTGAAGTCTCTCAGCTAACGGCCAATGTTTCCTCAGCGGTTGCTATGGCAGCCAACGCCTCCCCAATGCTACGGCTAGGCAGCTATTGGTTAGCCAGCGAGCCTTGAAGCCTTGAAGCTGACTTTAAAAACACAACGCAGCGGAGGCAGTGCACTGTAAAAGTAGTACACTAGTTGTCCGGTTGTCCCAGTGACCGATGCATTACCTGTCCCTGTCAGGGCCGCTTCAGTGAGGTTATTCCGTATTTTCATCTGCCTGTTTATGACGGCAGCACCTCCCGGTAGCGTTTGCCTCCAGCTCCAAACCATTTCCGGTTACATTTCAAATGTGGCTGCATGGCAACCACCAGCAGCTAGGAGGCTCACATTGAACTGGGAATCTGCATGCAAAATGTACTACACAACATTAATGTGTAAATAATTCAGCACGTACACACACAAACAGCCATCACGGACACAAATAGAAATGTGTTTTATATTTGTGTAGCTGTCTTCTTTAAATGAAGACATTGGCATCAAATGGTACTTTAAAGCTGCAGTAGACATCCTTTGTTTTATTTTAAAGTTGTTTTAAAAGAAAAAATACTCCATACATTACTGTATGTTGTACACATCCAACTTGTTACTGTTGGTTAATTTATATTGAACCAAACATATTCTGTCATTGTGATGCTTTACTGTCAGATCAGTGGCCGTGGTGGAGGAAGTATTCAGATCTTTTACTTAAGTAAAAATAGTTACGCTACAGTTTAAATATACTCCATTACAAGTAAAACTCCTGTATTAAACATCTCACTTAACTTATTAACATCAAGTACTTAAAGTGCCACAAGTTAAGGTACTCATAATGCAGAATAGGCCATTTCTGTATATTATTATATCACTGGATTATAATAAGTGATGTATTCATGCGTAATCATCACTTATTTAGCAGTTGAAAAAGGTGGATCTTATTTTAATTTCTTTATACACTGTTGGGTAGTTTAACCTGTAATAACACAATTTATTATTTATCTATATTTTGTATTAATCTGCAAAGTAACTAGTAACTAAAAGGCAGAGGAGAAGAGGTAGCATAAAATGGAGATCCTTCCTTATAATTTTGTACTTGTACTTATAGATCCCCTGACATGTATTAAGACATATACAAATAGTCTGCTTGGAACAATAAGTTGTGTCTCGAAATTTTCACATTAAAATCCTTAAAAAGGGCATCTACTACGTCTACCTCATTAAACATTTAAGAATCTATATATAGATTAGAAATATGCATATTTTGTTTGTTTTCCTGCTGCACACAGACAGACGTCTCCCACTTCACTGTAAAGTCCATTCTCAGTGTTTGTGCACTGGTGGCTTCAAGAATCTACATCACACTTGTATAAGTTGCATACTGGACCAGGGTTGACGTGCAAGCTATTTGTGATGTCACAAATCACAATGCTGGTAGCCCCGCCCCTTAAAAATCTCAGTGATCACAGAGAAACTTTCCACTTTTAGCAAATGAATGTGAGAGTATTTCCAACAAAAACAAAGTGATTAAAAAACCTGAAAAGTTGGTTCCCATCCAGAACCAAGAGATAACCGGTTTTCCTTGGGCCGTGTCATATTCTACAGGTCGTTGTGCATTGTGCAACGCCCTCTGATTATGCATCTGATTATTGTGGTTCCACTCAAAACTACATAACACAGAAGTTCCAGAATCTTGAACAGAACTGGATTTAACTAATTTAGTGAAAAAGAGGATAAGATGTGACACATAATTAATAATAAAGATATACTTAAGAAAAAGGGGCCTCAGTGTTCAGACTGAAAGCGTTGTGAGTTACAATGATGTTAAACTGTACTGTACACCGCCTGTGTACACCACGTGTCTATACATGCCTCCCAACTGAGTGGAACAAGGAGGAAGTGAGATATATCCGGTGCACTGTATGACTTCACAAACACAGCTTTTGCTTTCTGTGGACTATAAGTCGTCAACTTATTTCACCCCGTTTCAACTTTTGATCTATTTTTATCGGCTACCTGCAGTTTTTAAACTACAGAACGATAAGTTCCAGCAAATAAGGTAGGCTATGTGCGCTGTTTGTGTCTTCAGATGTGGGTCTGGATCAGGATCAAGTATTCAGTTACGGTGTTAGTCTACCGATTCATATTTCTACTACTGTTAAATATAATTTCAAGTTAAGGTAGTGGATATTCACATACATGTGTTGATTATTTCTTATTTGGACTATTACATGGAGAAAACATTCAAAAACACAGATACAATTTAAGGCAAAAACACATGAACGTGTATTTTGTACTAGCAGTCATTTCTTATATGTTAGATGAAATATCTTCAGACAGCATTGTGGTAAATTATTAAGAATTGGGTGTTTTACATAATCTTACTACTTATAAAGTGTGATGGTTCAGTTGATTTTGGCTACTTTTTGTGCTTCCCTGCTCAGTAACTTCATAATAATGTCCCCAAGTGGCCTCAGACTTTTGTACTTTATACAGTGATATATGGCTTCCAAAATTTTCTGGCACATTGCAGATCATGGACAAGCTGAAGTCAGCGATGCAGGACGTATTTTCTTCACAGCCTTCAGGTGACCCAGATTACATCCTTAAACAGTGTCTGAATTTTCTATGAATGATTAGAAGAACAGAAGTAAAGCACATTCGACAAGATGAGTGCTTTTGAAAATAAAATTCCTGTATACAGCTGTTGTCTGTATGGTATATATTGTCAGTGAGCCTCAACATTGTATTAAATTAAGACAAAAAGTTTCTCTTTTACAAGTAAAAGTTTCAGAAAGACACAATTTTCTGATTTTCTTTAATATTTACAGGACCACCCACGGTGGTTGCTGATGGTGAAAGTGTTGTGACCGTCAGAGAAATACGGAATGTAAAAGGAAACGCCTTCTCCACGACAATCGAAACTGAGAGTGATCCACGACGTCGTCCATCTGGTGAGAAATCATATTTTCAAGCATTCCCTGTACAATGAAGTTATAAAATGAAAGTTGTAAAATAAATTGCTGCAGTTAAGTTAAGTGTATGGCTGTTCTTGTTTTAAAAGTAAAACCTATCATACAGCATTGCTTTGGTTTGAGCATTTTGACAGAATTCTGATTATTATTATCTATTATTTACTATCTTTAACATCTTTTTATGTATTTACTTAGGGAATGTTGGACAAGCTGCCCCAGCAGATTACAGTGCACACGATGGCAGTGTAATATGTGCTGACACAATATCAGATGTCACTATTGTCGGCAATATTGATTTCACAGTGAAAACATCATCATCAAAAATACGTGCAGGTGACATTTTGCCAACTTATTACAAGTGGTCCATTATATATTTGTCTTTTTTCAGTCTCTCGTTCACGAATCAAAGCAATGAAAGAAAACTTTCTGTGCGGGTCAATTCAGTAAATCCTATCACTGCTCTCCTCTCAGGAACAGTAGATGAGACTCCATCTTCCTCTCAGGTTGAGTATATGGACATTCAATAGTGGTAAAACCTTTCCACAGTAGGAAGCACAATGATAGGTTTGTTGGTAGTTTGTTACACACAATCCTTTATGACAGCTTTACAGTACTTGTATATCAATTAACTGTAGTTTTAATGATTGATTTTTGGTCAGTTTAGTCTCTTCAGTTTATGTTAAATTGCATATTTTAAAATAGTTTGCTGCCTCTTTTGGGTAATTAAAACCCTCCTTTTGAAAAAATTCACCTGTGACTCATCATGCCTGTCAGCTTCTGTAACACTGTAACAATGGAAATTGTACATACTTTGGTTTTTGTACGGATTAAACAAAAGAAATATAATGTGTTAGTAAGCTTTAGTGCTGGTAGGCCTGACTGTTTCCAGTCTTTATGCTAAGCTAAAGTTTAGCTCTAGTTTTATAATTACCAGAGTGCGTATAGGAAAAGTGACAGAAAAGTCAATTCATTTAGAATATTCTGTAGCTCAGTTAAACAGTGAAACCCTCATTCATTTATCATTCTCTAAACATAACTTGTTGTCTTTTACAGGGCCCTGCTGTAAAAATAATCACTGAGCACAAGGTGGAACTCATTGTCTGCCTGATGGCGGATCACTCCTTCATTCTGCAGCACGTACATGCCAAACAAATCATCACTGACAGACAGTATCAGAATATGAAGCATATCTCACAGCCAGAAAAAACTATTACTAACCTGATCGATCAGGTGATTTGTAAAGGTCAAGAAACCTGCTCTTCTTTTCTTGAAGTTCTCAAACAACCCGATGTTCTGACGACTTATCCACAGCTCAAACACATTACAAAAAAATGGTGCTAAGTAATGCTTAGTGCTGGGGATATTAATGTAATTGAAAAACAGACAATTGGAGGCTAAATTTGAGGATATGGGGAACAAACTATACTTCTATATCTGTCTTTTTTTAGACGCACATAGACAGGATCACACACAGGGACTAACAGTTAGAAAGGGTTATTGTTATGAAATCAATGTATGCAATTTTGGAAAAATAAAAATCCCTGAATTACAGACTATGAACCTCATTTATTATCTGTCATTGGAAATCATATAAATCAATTCTGACTGGATTCTCCTACATGAATAAACACATCTAACTAAAGCTGTCAGAATAATGTGGTAGAGTAAAAAGTACAATATTTACCTGTAAGGTGCAGTAGACGTATAAAGCAGCAGGAAATAGAAATACTCGAGTACAAGTACAGTACTTAGTTACTTTCCACAGTGATATTTAAACAGTGTGCTAAATGCAATGACTGTTTGAATTGTCTCATATTCACCAGTAAAGATAATCATTAATCATAAGCAGATATTTGTGGGAGAAGGGACCCTGTTGTTTACCTTGGATGTATCTCATGAGGCCATATCATTATCCAGAGAGCTTTCATTCACAGATACATTTTTATCTTTTATTTTTTCTAAAGAGAATGTATTTTAACATGGTACCTGATTTTAAGTACATGTGACTGAGAAAGAGACAGGAGCAGGGATGGTGAAGAACTAGACAACTAAAAGGTGAGATACGCATTCAGTGCCAGGATATTCACAGATTTTAACACTAAAGGTAGTCAGCTCGGGCATTTTTGTGCCCAGACCTAACTTATTGATGAAGAAAATAAATGTTGTGCATTAATAAGCACGCTCCTCTTTCTATGTTATTATTGAGTCTTCACCTGAAGTGCTCAATGCCCACTGACAAACAGAGGTTGTAAGATGTCCATGCCCAGTAAAATGAGAGGTAGCCTATAAATTAGAGGTTTTATTTTACTTGTGGTTTTCACTACACATGAGAGGATCAGATAATATGATGACTTAGCTCAGGGCAGATAGATGGTATGTATCTACACACAGTAGACATTTAACTATTTCATTTCCTAAAAACTAATCCCAACAGCATCTTCTCGGATGAGTATTCATGGATCAAAAACAATCGTCCGGGGTGGTTTACATTTCAACAATCATAAGTCGCATTGTTACATACGGGAAACAATAGAAACCCACTCTTATTTAAATAAAGGACCGAGCATTGCGTCCTAAAGGTGAGTCTGGAAAAGAGTAAAAAAGAGAGTGAGTCAGAAACAAAGAGTGACCTCTACTGTACACACTGACCAGAGCGCCCGGCTGTGTCACTTCTGACGCACTCGCTGGTTTTACGACGGTGTGCTTACACAATGACAGTTTCCGTCACTTTGACTTGCAAATCGTAATCGCGTTGAACAAGCGTTTTTTTTTTTTTTCGTTTGTAATTTCCGCTGGAACGACAATTTCATCATTTCAAACCATCGATCGATATCGATTACTACATCAGATACACACATAGGCCGGTTTTCGCGATAAGTACAAGTTGTACTTGTTGTAACTTTACTTTAAACTCTGAACTTCAGCTCGAGGCCCAGCACAGAGCTCGAGCGGCAGCTCCGAAAAGTTTGTTGTTGTCACGTGACGTGAGACGAATGTGGCGATAAAGTTTGTTTAGGTAGTAAAACTAGGTGGCGTGCTCCATTATCAAACCCTATCGATCACCGTTGTCACCACAATGCCTCAACCCAAACATCGAAAGATTGCTGTCATAGGTTACCGGTCTGTAGGTGAGTACCAGCTAGTGTTAGTCAGCTAACAGGCTAACAGGCTAACGTCCTGGCTTTGTTTTCCTCCTGAGTGAATCCGACTGACTCAAGTAACACTACATTACCTTTGTTTGTCCTCCGTTGTGGTCCATGTGTTAGCTGGGCAGCTGGTTACTAAACGACACTAACATCCCTGTTTCACCGTGTAGCTGTAGCCATCTGTTGGTAGTTTTATGTTCTGTGGACATTAAAGTTAGCTCAGCCGGTGGCACCGAAACTTTTAGCCTAGCATATTAAACACAACAATGTAATGTTCATATTTAAAGAAAATCAGGCTGTAATATTTCACCTCCTACCAGTTGTTTATACTCTAAAATGTCTTTATGTGGCCGTTGTTGCACTAACAGTGAAATCCTGTGCACGTTTAGGATTTTGAGCTGTATTTAAAACAACAGCTGTACTGCCACTTTTTATCAAACCTTATCACATAACTTATTCTGATAGCAGCCATTACCAAGCATTTAGATATAACTGTATAGAAAGAAAAGGAGCTCCTATATACACACAGGATCACACACTTTGATAGCTGTGTTATTATGAACTGTAGTGTACGGTCTATCTGAATCCACCAAAATCACAGCTAACACACTTTGTGACCCAGAGACACTATCTTTAGTCATATCTATCAGAATTGAGTATGTGATTTTAATGTGATGAAAACATTTATGATGATATAGCTAAAACTCCTGATCAGGTATAATAATTTAGTGCAGAGGTCTCTAACTCCACTTCTTGTATGGTCATTTCATACGCTGACCACTTCAATGTTCAATTACTACAAGAAAGTTTAATATTCAGAAAACATTTCCATTACTAACATCACACATATTACAT
>NW_023339740.1:13404935-13405181 GCF_004916995.1 Morone saxatilis | reverse complement strand
AACAACTAAAACCTACTTTCTTCTTATCAACCGTTCACATGTTTGCACTAGGGGTGTAAGAAAATATCGAATTGCGATATTTTGTTTTGTGATATTGTATTGATTCTCAAAAACACTGTGTTGATTTTTGTGTTTAAACCTCCAACCGTCAGAAAGCACTGTAAACCGAGAGCTATGCTGTTGGATCTTACAGGGGCCGTGATAAATACAAATGTAGATGCCCCAAAGTTAACTCTGCTCACATTT
>NW_023339740.1:13403911-13404858 GCF_004916995.1 Morone saxatilis | reverse complement strand
ATTTATTTGCACCAATGACCATTACTTTGTGCCGAACGTATTACATTTAAAAACAAATGTTTTCGTTTTAACTTTATTTTTGTCACTACAGACACATTGTGTAGTATTTGCTTGTTTTAAAGAAAAAGATAGTTTTAACTTTGTATTAAAATGATAGTAAAACAACCATGTTATGTTTCTTTGCCCCGCACAGGAAAGTCATCTCTTACAATACAGTTTGTGGAAGGACAGTTTGTTGATTCTTACGACCCCACCATTGAAAACAGTACGTGTCATTATTATATTGTTTATGAGATATTGCAGCAAAGAAAGTCACAGTGGATTTAATGTGAAGAAATGTTTTGTAAAACTAGTTCATCCCTCTTCCCAGCCTTTAACAAATTGGTCAGCGTGAATGGTCAAGACTTCAATCTTCAACTTGTTGATACAGCTGGACAAGTAAGTTGTTCATGTGCCACGATATCTGACACAAGCACTAAACTCTTGGTTTTAAATCAATATTTCTTTTCTGTTAAATCTTAACATTCAACCGTAGGCTTTGCAGGAATTATTAACATGTACATAGATGTCAAATGATCAAGTTACTTAACTAAAGGTGCCAGTTTGTCTAGAAGCTGTAGTCTTGTATGTCTGCCTCCATTTAATAATGCACTGTGTCATACTTACAATACCTCTCTTCTGTCTGTAGGATGAGTACTCAATTTTTTACCAATCCCACTCAATGGACATCCACGGGTATGTCCTTGTCTATTCAGTGACTTCCTCAAAAAGGTGAGTGGATATTTGTATTTTCATATCTGTATGAATGAGTATTAGGTAGACAACACTATATGTGTCGTAACAATTGATGCTAGGATTGTGTCTTCACGTACATATTTTACCCTTTATAATACATAATTCTTAAATCACAAAGATTTACAAAGGTTGAATTCACTGTTATGTACACA
>NW_023339740.1:13399946-13403869 GCF_004916995.1 Morone saxatilis | reverse complement strand
TTTTTTAATGCTGCATCAGAGAAGGGCTATATTAGGGTATATTATAATAGTAAGTTAGTAGTAAGTAACATACAGAATAGAGTTACATACGGTATACTTTCAGATCTAAAGGTACTTTGATGTCTGTCTCTGTTCAGTTTTGAAGTTGTGCAGGTTCTACACGACAAGCTGCTAGACATGGTTGGGAAGATTCAGTAAGTTAGATGGATGTTTAAAATTCAAAATTGTCTTTTTTGTTTTTCCAAGTGATTGTTTTTTTCAACCAGGATATTATTTTCTTTTTAGGGTCCCAACTGTTCTTGTAGGGAACAAAAAAGATCTCCACATGGAAAGGTAATCAAGGTTTTTGGATGTCTTCCATATAAATCTGTTGAATATAGTTTATGCTACATATGCTGTCAAATTTTGGTCTTAAAATATGCATTAACTTAATAAGTGTTACAGTAAACAACAAGTCTCATAAAAAGAGCAAAACCAATAATGAATCCTGTTAACAAGTACATTTCTTACATACCAAAGCCTGATATATTATTCCTTTGTGATCTAGACCTGTTGTCCAAAAACTGTTAAAAACAAATCATAAGCATTGCAGTGTTTATTTTGATCTCACGTACGCTGTCGTGCTGCTGTACAAAAATATGTACTCATGTCGGATTGTAACATTTGCTAAAAACTACAGTCAAAATAAGATGAGGGAAGTCAGAAAGTATTATGAGACAAGAACACATTGTTGGTTTCGTTCTTTTCATCTTCACCACATAATTCTCTCTCGACCTTTCTGTTACCACCTACTCAAATGATCTTTCGAAAGCGTGCTCTAAGTCAGTGTCTGTGTGTAATACAAACAGAGTTTTCTGTTTTCTTTTAAGTCAAGTTTCAATTTCATTTTCCCCAGGGTTATCAAGCCAGAGGAGGGAAAGCAGCTTGCTGATTCCTGGGGTGCTGCATTCATGGAGTCCTCAGCCAAGGAGAATGAGGTAATGATGGCTACCTCTTGGAATACCGACTCATCAGCGCAGTATGCATATTATTTCTGACCCGGATTCACACTCTGATGACCATATTCTTGCATTGCAGACTGCCGTGGAGGTTTTCAAGCGGATCATTTTGGAGATGGAGAAAGCTGATGGAAATGCACCCCAAGAGGAGAAGAAGTGTGCTGTTATGTAAAAGTGTATCCAGGACATCAGTAAGCTCATTTGCTGAAGACAGGAGGCACAACTTCACCAGCTTGCCAATCGCGACCTCACCGACACCAAGACACTGCAGTGGAACTTTTCTGCTCCATTGTGATACCAGATTGATTTACATAGCACGGCAACTGCCCCGACAGTTGATCAACTATTCCACTAAGTGTAATCACAGGGAGATGTTTCTAACAGCAAGAATAATCTTTGTTTTAGACAAAGAAGCACCATCAGTGAACACTTTCTTTATATACTGAAATGTAATCTATGACTGGGCCAAATCTTGACTTTGGAGTTCAACTAAATGCTCAGAAATCTAAATTATATTGCCAAACATACTAGTCCCAATGAATTGCATCAACATTTTTCATGAACATATTATAGTAATGACTACATGTAAATCTGATGTTTGAGACACAATTGGCTTATGTCTCATAACTCTTTGAGTAGTTGATTTAGTAGTAGTAGTAAATGCACCGTAAGGGGTTTGTTAATGACCTTTTGAGGACTAGTATTATTTCAGCAGGTCTTTTTTCGACAGTGATGGATAGTCTCAGTACACATTGCTTTAAATGTGGTGTTAAATATCAGTATTTCTCACAACTGGTGGATTTCCTTGAACACTCTGGAGTGAGATTTCACATAAGAAGCTTCACTATTGTTTCACAGTTCTTGTCACTGTAATTTTTATCAACTTATCTTCAGGTACCTTTCGCCAGTGAACATGTGAACCGTGTCTTCACGATGGAGGAATCTATATGTATATGTAACAACTCACATTTTAAACTTTTCTGCTTAAGCAGATTAGTCATCTTCCATTGTTTCTACAGTTTAATTTCTCCTTATGGACTGTAATAAAGATGTTATCTTGTGGACGACCCTCAGAGAAAATTAGTATAGATATGAATAGATCTTTTGTATTTACCAGTAATGGCCTTTTTATACAATATAAATAGAATCCTAGAAATTGGTTTGATTGGTGCAGGTTTGCTCTCCCTTCAATATCTTAAGTATAGTATATGATTATAAGTGTGTTATAATTCTAAACACTGTTGAGTTGCAATTTTTTAAATTGCATTTTAACACTGCGTAAGACTATTTAAATGGCCAAAGGCCACAGAGTTAGATTAGTGATTTTTGATCTCATGGTTTTGATTTGACCAAGCCAGGGTGGTGTGCAGTCCCTTTTAATTTATATTGTGGACTTGCATGATCACCGCTAGATACTTGAGATCTTGAGACTTAATGACTTGTGTTGCTTAGATCCTGTAGCCTTACAAAGACATGACACTGTGGATTTTCACCATAATCCTCATGTTCTACCTGTAGTGGGTTATTGTAACTTTTTATCAAGTGCTTTTGCTGAGTAAGTGGTTGATTGATGGGTTATTGATGATGGTTGAAGAGAAGCTGGTGATGCTGTGTCTTGTGCCTTACAGTTGTTCAAACACCCCTCCCCTCCTCCCCTCCTCCCCTCATCTGCTTCCCCTCACGACTCAAGGTGCTCTTAAAGGGTTTTTTGTTTTTCCTACTGTTGACTTGATACTATGGTGCAGGTGGTGTTGTGCACCTGAACACCAGTATTCCCTTTGTGGGTCTATGTTAATTCAGAAATCTTGCTGTAAACAGTTTTGTATATAAATAAATCTGTTACTCATTTCACGTGTCATTGATTTTGGCAGCATTGTTTATGTAGTTCAAAGTAAGTAATGTCTCTATAGTTATATCCCTGCACAGCCTACAGTGAAGTGGCTCTATGTACTACAATAACTGATCGGTTGTCACTGACTACTGTAACTTCACTTGCAGCCTAAATTACCGTATAAAGGTATTTCGGCCCACACAGCCTCGTACTGTAGGGGATTAATCGGTGATCTGCTCTACATGTATTACGGTAACGACTACAGTTTCAAGGTGCTCATTGCGAGTTGTAGCGGAAGACCAGTGTGGTTAGCAACAGCCTGCCGACTGCAACCCGGTCACAGGACGGCGATACTGCTAACGCAATATGGACTGTGTAAGTACGAGCTCCCTTTGGTTTGTGTTGTTTGTTCGCTTTCTGATGAACTCTCTACACACAACTTGACTAACGTGACTCTCCGAAGCAGTGCTAACGGTAGCAGCTAACGTGAAGTGGGCGAGCTCACTTGTTAGTCACTTTTGCTTAACACCATTTTTTGTTGTTGTTGCAATCATGGTTTCAAGAGTGCAGTCGTTACTTGAACAAGAGGGTATGCCACATAATGGCTCACCAGAGTAACCGGAGCTGAAATGGAAAGTCACCTCGACTGGATCCTCAACGACGCCTCACTAGCTTGATGCTAACACTTCGCTAGCGTTACTTTTTATCACGGTTTTGTTTTAAAGTAGAGTCACTCCATTTGCACATATTACGTTGAATTGCGATGAAACTGTGTCTGTTTTCAAAGCAGGCTCTGTTAAAGTACAGCAGCGGTGTCAAACGAGGAGTCAATTATTGCTGTTGACTCCAGTAAACAGTCGTGTTCATGTTGCTGAAGCTCTTTGATGTTCAACTTTATTAGCTTTATATATATTTATATATATATTACCTAACGTTAGAGCTACATTACATCATTCACACCGTGATCAACGAGACAAAGCGTGTTTTATTTCTCTTATAAGCCTGTAGTGGATAATAATGCAGTGCACCTGTTAGTAAGACCTTCCTTGATGAATACACCTTTTGGCTAACAGTCCTACAGTCACTGACCTAAA
>NW_023339740.1:13388899-13399846 GCF_004916995.1 Morone saxatilis | reverse complement strand
CCTAAACCCAACCAGTCCTACAGTAATGTTAGCCTTAGTTAGTTAATATAACATTATACATAAACATGTCAATGTTACCTAACCACTAGTTCTACACACTGTGTAACCCATAAAGCTTTAGCCTCACTTGAAGGGCCAGTCAGAGATTATTTAGCCATGTTGTTATGCAGATTTTTGTTTATACAAACAAACAAACAACCCCAGAGCTTTCACATTCGTTTGGGAAGTGGCATAAACAAACTCCACTTTAATGACCTTTAATTGTTTCCTTTCAGATTCCAGTAACTATTGATGATCTTGAGGGTAAAAAGGACCCAGTCCCAGAGGGTAAAGGGCTTCTCATGAGACCAAACTGAGAAACAATGTCGTTTATAAATAGCAACCCAAGTGTCCTCAAAAGTGTCTCTCTCTCTCATTCCTTCAGACCCGGAGCACAATGTGTACACCAGGTTTATGAAGTCTCACCGGTGTTATGACCTGGTACCTACCAGCTCCAAATTGGTTGTGTTTGACACATCACTACAGGTACAACAGAAGCTTTAAGTCTAAAACAGAAGATAGAAATGTGTCTGCCATTAGCTACTGTAGACTGAACCTTTTGGTGTGATTCATTTTACAGGTCAAGAAGGCATTTTTTGCTCTTGTGTCCAATGGGGTAAGAGCGGCGCCTCTGTGGGACAGTAAGAAGCAGTGCTTTGTCGGTAAGGGTAATTTTCACTTGGCACACGTTCACTCGGTGTAAGACCAAATTAAATAAAGGACTGACTTTATTCTCCTCATGTGTCTTCACAGGTATGCTAACCATCACAGACTTTATTAACATCCTTCATCGCTACTACAAATCTCCATTGGTAAGATGAAATGAAATAGCCCTAAACTGTAAGATTAGATGAAACATATTAAGTCACAAAATTGAACTGCAGGACTTTTGTGTTGCTGAATGTGGTCTTTTTCTCTTATCAAGAGCTTCATGCATTGATTTCTCTCCTTGTAATCTCTCAGGTTCAGATATATGAGTTGGAAGAACACAAAATTGAAACATGGAGAGGTGAGAAGGTTTAACAAAAAAATACTGTATTTCTTGTCATTTGCTCTGGTAATCCTGAAAGTCTTAAACTACATGGTCTGTTCTTGTTTATTACAGAGCTGTACCTTCAAGACTCTTTCAAGCCCTTGGTTAGCATATCTCCCAATGCAAGGTGAGTTGTTTTTGTTAAATTAATGTTTGGTTTGCAGGCGTACTTCCCGACATCTACAGTTTGTTGTTGGTATCAAATTTCACTTTCCTGATTACACGGGTGCTGCTTGCTGGGGCAAACAACTAGAGGCCATCTGATGGTTTAGCTTGTTGCAGTAACTCTTTAAAGCAGCAGCAGATGTTGTTGAGGAAGTACACATACTGTATGTCTATATGTATCCTCCACATCCTTATTCTTTTGTCCACATTCTCTGGAAATAGAGACAGACATCAAACCACTACCTGGATTAGCTTTTGTATAATTTAGATATTTTTAATTTTTTGATAGAAACCTATTATTAACATGTTGAAGTTTTTAATATTTCAGTTCCAACCTTTTGTTTTCCAAATATTATGTTTTTATTTTTTATATATATATATATATATCCAAGACACCTTAACAAACCCCTTAGCTAACTAACTAACATTAGTATCTCTTAGCAATGTCTCCTTTTATTTTTTTAGTTGGCCGTCTTATCTCACAACATGCTTAATGGAAAATAACTTGATTGACTCAGTCCTCTTTTAACTTCTGTGTGCCACAGTTTGTATGATGCAGTATCATCTCTGCTGAAGAATAAGATCCACAGACTGCCTGTAATCGACCCCCTGACAGGAAACACACTCTATATTCTCACACACAAGAGGATTCTCAAGTTCCTGAAGCTTTTTGTAAGTCGCTTTTAGCTTCTCTCCTCCCTACTACTACATTAAATACTTGACCTGCCGGAGTTAAGACCAGCTCCAGCTAAGGAAACAGTATATTTTATATATATTTTTTACCCGGGTCAATGTGCAATACACATGATTATTATTATGTCATGCTTGTAATTATTCAGTTATTCCTTGTAATTATCTATAACTTATTCAACACCACAATCTTAAACTCATTACTATTTAATCTGTGTCAGCACATACTGTGGAATATGTTTACATTTACTTTGTATACAGACTTGTGTTATCTTATTATATCTCTTAGGCTCTTATTATATTTCTATTTCCATTTAACATTTACTTAAGTAACACATATTGTGTTAGATATTGTAATATAAGTATTATTTCTATTCTTTAACATGTGTGAGTAGAACAACTGTAACAAACAAATGTCCCCCCAGGGATCAATAAAGTATTTCTGATAAAGTTCTTTAAAAAGACATCCATTCCTCGACAGTTTTGATCAAGTTTTCACAACCTCTTGTTCTTGTTTTCAGATATCAGAGATGCCAAAACCTTCGTTCTTGAAACAAACCATAGAGGAACTGAACATCGGCACATTCAAGAACATAGCAGTGGTCCGTGCTGACACACCGCTGTACACTGCGCTGGGCATTTTTGTCGATCAGCGAGTGTCAGCGCTCCCCGTTGTGGATGACAAAGGTATGTGGGCTGGTTGATATGACACCCTTGTTGATTTTTCATTAATGACCACAAACCTCTTGAATTTATTTTGTTTGTGTGCTGATTTGCTGCCTCTCTCTTGCAGGTCGAGTGGTGGATATATACTCCAAATTTGATGTTATAGTAAGTTGTTATCTGTCAGTGTTTACTCGTTGTATTTTCAACTTTTTTTGGCTTATAAGCAAATAGGAAAAGGGATGCAACTAACAATTATTTTTTTATATATTGGGATGTTAAATTACATGCACTTTACCCAACTGTACTGTTAATTTACTTTAATCTTGGTACATGAACCGCATTGCTGTTTTTCCTTAAGATGAACAAACATTTTTAACCTGAAGACCTGCGTTTGTTCAGAACCTGGCAGCAGAGAAGACGTACAACAACCTGGATGTGACAGTGACCAAAGCATTGCAGCACCGCTCTCAGTACTTTGAAGGAGTGTTGACCTGCAACAGACATGAGACCCTGGAGGCCATCATCAACAGACTGGTGGAGGCCGAGGTGAGAGTTTGATGCCGTTATGTGTCACCGAGAAGCTGTCTCTTGTCTCTTGTGGCTGGTGTTGATTTTGGGTATTGCTGTCCAACCTCTGATAAACAATGTCAGAAATGTTCCTCCACACTTTAATTTTCTTTTTAAATTCTTCCTTAGTACAGGAACACATCAAACAGCACCAGCTTTTCTCCAATTTTGTATTTAATACAAACTTAAAGGAGTGTGTAGGATTTAGTGGAATCTAGCAGTGAAGTTTCAGATTGAAGCTAACTGAACACCGTGTCCGTATTTGACGACCTGGGAATGAGAACGGGTTGTGAAGTGTGTAGGAGGAACTACAGTGAACTATTAATTCCTTAAGAAAGGTGACACAACAACTTAAACCATTAGAAATAAAGTAACATGTACATCTAATAGCAGATAAAATAACAGATGTATATATTGGAAAGCAAAATAGACAGGAAATTTGGGAGAAAACTATTTGGCATAAGTAAAAGTATTGGTGCTCCTGTGTGTCTCTTTAGGTGCACAGGCTGGTGGTGGTGGACGAGCAGGAAGTGGTGAAGGGGATCGTCTCCCTTTCAGATATCCTCCAGGCGCTAGTGCTTACTGATGGAGAAGAGGGTAAGTACAGTCGTATAACTGTCTAATGTTATTGGAGCTTACATATACAGGAAGTATTTCAATGTAATCATTCACATATTTTTCTAAGTGATGATTTGGTCTTTCTGTCCACAGGAACAGCGTGAGGAAGTAACTCAAACAAGGGAAGGCTGAACAGTTTTAAGAGGTCAGGGCAAAGGGAGAAAGAAAACAGGCATGTGAGAGGGGAATTAAGACAGTATATTGAATCATCATCTCCTGTTATCCTATACTCAAACATGACTTCTCCCTCTCTGCAAAGATGTGACATTTTAACAACCCAGCATTATAAAATTGGAATAGCACAGGACACGCAGAAGCTCCTGTAAATTGAGCCAAATTCCAAGCCGCACTAGAGATGTAAAAGCACAAGAGAGGAGTTGTAGCCTCTCAGGAGGACCAGGCATCATTCCCATCTCTCTGTGACTGCTAGTGCTGATATACGTAGAGGAGGACCATTAATTATGACTGATTATAAATGTATTCTCCTAGTAATATAAATCAAATAATCAGTTACCAGCTAAAGGAAAACTGATTCACTTGTATGGCCTTTTGTTGGCAGCATTTCATTTCTATAATAAGGCTAAAAATCGATCTGGAGTAGAGGCATATAAAGCAAATGTAAAGGTAATTCCACACACTGTAACTTTGTCAGATCAACATTCGTGTTGTTGTTCTGGCAGGTTACGGCATTTGACTGCGCCCTGTTCTTTGTACATATAAGTAGTATGATGTTATCCGGCTTAAATGATCCATTCAGTTCAGATTACTTAAATGCAGGTGGAGGGTTGACTTGTATATCTTTTATTATTTTTCTACCATAAACAACTACACTCGCCCCGATCATTTGCAATAAATATTGATGGATATATGGTTACTAAGGTATTTATCTGTATGTATGTGCCATACATACAGTCCAAAACCTTGCTACATGCTAGCTTTGTGTGAAGATTGTAAAATAATTCAGATTAATTTATCATTCAGACCTTGGAGCTGGTCAGTAGCCTGTACTGCTCAGTTGTATTTTTAAAATGATTTCACAGATGTAAATGAACCGTGGTCACGGTCTAACTAAATTTAATAAGTCAGGGCTTTTAGGAAAATTAGAGGTTTCAGCTTCAGGACCTGTTGCTCCAAAAATAATAAAATATTAATAATAAAAATAACAATTTTAATCCAATTTCAATGAACTAAAGAAGAAAAAATGGATTTATGTCAATTAAGTGAAGTTACCACAGTTAGCTGTGTGTGAAGAATTCAAGGGCTCAGGTTTTAATCTTGTTGTGTAGCCAGACAGCGAAGAAGCAAACCTGGAAGGGCACTTTAGGCCCCCAAGACAAACTCGTTGGTGGAGTCTAGAACAGCGTCAGTGAATCCGCTGTTAGAGACGACCGTTAACTATTGTTGTATTCTGTTTGAATGCACACGCTCTGGATATTTATCAGTTTTATGTTTTGCCATTTTGTCTGTGTTGTCGTGTATAACAAAAGGTTTAATGGATTGTACATTTTACATTAGAGACACCTTTTTTCTGCCTGTTCTGTTCTTCCACACTTCAGGTTTTGGCATTATTAACGTTAAAGGGATTTTGCTTATTGCTTTAATGCTGCAAATTAAAAAAAAAAAAAGTGGTCCATCACTTAAAACTAAATGATTGGTCAAATTAACAATTCAGATTTATGTGGTATTGTTCACGTTCTGATTTATATATATTTTTGGTGTGTTATGTCAGAACATCAAGTCTAGTTTCTAGATTTACTCCACTGCTCTCTGGTCATTGTCATCAGGGGACTTACTAAATACCAGCATTTCCTTTCTGTTTTCATCAGATAGGCCAGGAACATGCCACTCGTCCTGTTTTGGTATGTTTGAAATTGAATGTGTACAACTCTATGAATAAATGCACAGTTTTTGTACTAATCTGCATTGAGATTACAGTTTAAAGGATGAGCAATAAAGGTTCTTTGAATTTGTTTTGAATGGCATTTCTCTTAAATGCAGACATTTTGTATATCACATTACCTTTATCTAAAGATGCAGCAGTGATGATAGTGATGGATTTACACTGCAACATTAACTTTAGTTAAGTTAGGCCTGCACTGATGATGATCACTGATTTTTTGGGGCCACTTTTGGGCAGTGGAAACAAAACGTAAACACTGACATAAACCTGTAATGTTGATATGGTGAACATGTAAAGAAATGCTTGTGTATTTACACATCCAGCAGATATGGAGCAACATCAGCATTGATGGGGACTTGTTTGTGTTCACCTGATGAATGTCAAATATTTACTTCTCAACCTCTGAGGGAAATAGCTCTTTAGGTGCTAAATGTACACAGGCTAGTTTTTTGGGGGCTTTTTATTGCCTTTAATTGATAGAGAGTGCTTTTTTTCCTTACACAGCCGCCGGGGGCCACTGAAAATCAGAGTGGACTGATGCACTTGAGTAAAACCGAAACAATGACCTAAAAGAGGCTAAAATGCTCTGTAGAGCTGTGGGGAACTGCAGAGTAAATCTGTGAGTTCACCACCACAATTGATCCATTGATGATATAAAATAGTTTTAAAGCTGATTTAACACTTCCTTTTTTTTCTTGGGTTAGCAAAGATGAAAGAAAGTAAAACAAAAGACACCACATAGGAAAACAATTGCATTTATTACTCTATATTAGAAGGTACATGATTGAAGTCCTGAAGGGTTTTTTACATGGATGCAGTTGTGTCTTTGCCTTGACTGGACAGAGACCTGGGACTAGTCACAACCTGTAGAATAATACCTAATTTATTTGACCCCATTATTCCATATACTTGGTGCAAGGTATTAAAAACCTTAAGTAAGCTATGCATTTTGTACATTGTAAGGCAGATACAATTTGACAAACATACCCCTTTAGTGTATAAATATGGTTGACACTCCCAACACCTAACACACAGAAGAGCTCCACAGCCTAAAAACAGCATCAAGTGCAGTCTATTCGTTCTTACAAACATCCTGTAAGACAGTACAGTGCAGTGAGCCAGTGATTTTAAAATAAAAAGTATTGGTCAAACACATTTGTGAGACAGCACTGAGACATTTCAGTAGTATTTGATTTCAACATTTCTTCTCCCAAATAAAAGTCAGATTCTCTTTACAGTTTCCAGTCAGATGGAGTGTACGGCATCTGATTGAGATGATCCGTTACAACAATCTCCTTTTTAGTAATGTGATCTTAAATAAACACTAGAGGCCGTGACCAGAGAGGATTCTGAGAACAATTTGGTTTGAATGCTGTGAGGTCAGTAGTAGTGCACATGTGGCCTTTCAGGCTTTCGTAGGGACTCACGGCATACAAATATAAATAACATGGGACTACACACAAACAGTACCTGTTGAATCTGCATTACGCTAAAGACAAAAGTGCACCTATTTCCTGAAAACATAAAACAAAGTAGACAGTGATTTCTGACAATGACAGCTTGAAGGAAACAATCCATGTACAATTTCCACATTGAGGAGGTACTGTATGGTGAACAAAAGGAGCCGTGAGGGGAAACATCACTTAAAAATCAAATACTGCTCTGCAGTAATAGAGGGCTATTGGAGAAATTCAACATAAACAGTGTCTGTTACATATAGTTATGTTACTTTAGAGGTCAGAAAGTGGATAATTCTGTTTACAAACCGCAAGACAGAAGTCTTAGATTTTCTTCCCACCAACCAAAAAGCCAGTATAAAAGATTCAATCTAAAACATGACCTAAGTATCAACACAAAATCTAATTAAAATGCCATATATACACAAGTATCACCTTAAAAAGCTAGTTTATGTGCAGTAGTTATACTTGGCCAGGGAAAATGCGCCCTGAGGGGAAAAGAACATTGGACATGCTTTGAAATATTAAAAAAATTAACATAAAAACTAAATATTCCGATTCCTGGAATTTTAAAAGGAATTAAAAACATCTTTGCCCCATATTTAAGGTACAGTGTAAATAGTAGTGGTTGCTGCAGAGTACCAGCTTATCTGAGGGACTGGAGCAACGTTCACTCCCATGGCAGGTTATGGTCTGTTGACTGGAATAACTACTATTAACTACCATTTAAATGTACTACATGTAGCATGCTGCTATGTGTGTTTTTGTTAAGTGTCCCAATCTGAACCCAGTGAGTGTGTCAGCTAAGACAAACACATAAAGTCTCTGGCAGCTGTTTTACCCTCCATCCTAGTGAAATACATTTCTGCTGAATAATTCCTATGTGTGTATTTTGCTTCAGATTGTTCTAAACAGACAAAAAAGGTTTCGATTGGTAAGCATAAGGAAAACCTGAGGTTCACAACAGCTTATTTGGGAAGGGCTCCAGGAAAGTTGTCCAAAGGCCAAATCATGTTTGGCAAGTTGCCCTAATGCTCCAGTGACTTTGAAGTCTCAAAACAACCTTGTTGAAAGTAAATGGGCTGCGATTACACAAACTGCTTTTTACATGCTTACATGGGAATCAGCACACAACTAAACCACACAGTTGTAGCAGAACCAGATGGATTATTCTCTTTGAAGGATTTCTAAGCAGTTTGTGGTGTGTCTGTGTGCTGTAGGTGGCACAGAGAAATAACCTCACAAACACCCATATATTAACAACAAGATCAAGTCATTTAAAGAACAGAATAAGTAAAAATAAGTTAAAAACACTCCCAGCCTGCCCCCATTTCGAAGACAACTATTACCAACTGTGATCAAAGAGACTTTGTGGAAATATCAGCAACTGATTTTCAAAACGTTAACTGGTTAATTACATATCCTAATATCGATTGCATACAAGTAACACAGGAAATCCAAGGATCCTTGTTAGTGTAGTGTGTAGAGAGGAACAAAAAGGTTCAGGTAGGGCAGCAGTAGCTGAGGACAAGACAGGAAAGGTGTTCTTAGTAGTTTGGCTGGGTAAGCGAGGTAGGGTTTGTCAGAAATCAAGTGGCTTCAAAACTGGCAGGAGTGTCTATGGAGTGATATTTTACAAAGTGCGACTCTCCATCGTATTCTCTGACTTTGTGCGTTCTTTGTAGACGGCCCGGCCCCTTTCTTCTCAGTGTCCTGCGGTCTGGAGTCGGGTCCTGCTCAGGGCTCTTTCGCCGTGCTCTGCTGACGAGGCTCAGACTTTAATGTCCTCTTGAATGCTGAGCTGGGACAGGGTCTTTTTAATGCGCAGGGCCGTCAAGCGGGCAGCTCCGTTAGCATACCAACACTCCCTCATGATTTTGCCCATAACACGCAAGGCCTGGAACAGCAGGGGGATAAAGCAAATAAGGATTAAAAGCCTATAATACACTTCATGAATGATTATGATGATGATACAAATGTAGTTCAAGTAGTCTATGCATAGTATTCAAAAACAACACCTTGTTCCTGTATTGTGTTGCCTTTAAATATCAATAGATGGATAGATATATATGTTATTGTCCATTGTCTATGTTTCATGGGGAAATTTGACAGTCATCTAATTTGGCTTGAAAATATACCAAAAAAATATAAAAGTTTCACTCAAAAAAAGAGCTTTAAAGAATAACCCAGTTTATTGCATCGTTGATCTTATTTTTGCAGCTTTGGCCATCATTCCCAGCAGTCACGATAACATGGGCTTTGACCTGATAACTTCTTGGACTTCTTTTTAGTGATTTCACAACATTCCTGCCTTCTGCCCCACCCTCCCTTTGTTCTTTCTGTTGCCATTACAAATACAAGTCATTTGTGAGTGTAAATGGGTGTACAAGGGTATTATATCCACGTACAACATTTATACAACTCTGCCCTTTTGTTTGTTTCAATAAAACAATTTTAAATAAAATGATTACAGACAGGAATTATGAGCAAACCATCAAAAATAAGACCTAATAAACTGAAATTACCTTTCAAGTGTAAGTGCAGATCTTAAATGGTAACAAATGTTTAGTATAAATAAATTTTTATACCTCGTAGCTCTGCCACCAATTCGGGATGTTGGGTCGTAGCTTTTGGTCACACACCAGCTTTCTCATCTCCTCTATGGAGGGGTCAGAAGGTACCAGGTCATAGTAGGGCAGCTGGTACTCTTCATGGATACCTGATAACACAGGACAAGGTTGAGTTCAGATCAGTGCTGTGATCTCAGTTGTTAACATTGATAAAGAAACACAAACAACACGGGTTGAGTATCCAGAGTGAAAACAAAAGAGTCTGACCTCCACTATTACAGCGGCGTGCAATCTCCCAGTAGACCAGCCCCAAAGCATAGATATCAGCACATTTGAATGAGTCAAAGTGTCTCATGTTGATCGTCTCATCCAGAACCTCTGGAGCCATGTACCTGTGAGACGTAAAAACAATCCCAGTCTGTAATGATGTGCAGAATTAAAGGATATTCTGGGAAAGGTGTCAAAGATATCTGTGGGAACGGACAGTCAGCGACTGCCGGTGTGTATGTTGACACAGACCTCTTGGTGCCCACTCTTTGATTGGGTGCGATGTCGATGGTGTCTGTGGCAGAGTCATGACGGACGGCCAAGCCCAGGTCAGCGATGGCACATGTGCAGTTCTTCTTCACGAGGATGTTCTTGGACTTCAGGTCTCTGTGGGCGATGCCTGGCTTTCCTACCAAAACAGAAATGCACATGACAGACACTTGTTAAATTCTTATCTCTCAATGTGTTTTTGATGCTGAACTCTCTTTTATTAAAAACTAGAAGCGTTATGCAATTTTCCTTCTTTGGGATAAAAATAGAAAACACTCAATTTGAGCAACAGAATGTCCTCAACTGCACTTTTATTTTCCATGCATGCATAAGCAGAGGATTCAGCACTGCTTTCAAAAATAGCTAGTAGATAATGGTTAAGTTTTCATTAGGTGGTTATTACCAATTTTAGTTTCAAGCAGTAAAAACTGTCTGATGCTCGACTGTAACACCAGTTACACATGATGAAAACAGTGACTTAGGCTGTATTCCCACCAGATCAGACATTGTGGCAAAAATCCCCAGTCCTCTTATACTTTTGAATGTTGGTAGTGCATTTAGGTTGTGAAGATGGGGAAAGCAGGGGATGGCGAACAAATTCCAGCGGCCCTGCAGCGACAAGTTGAAACAGAATCAATTTCTAGAGAAACTCAACCCGACAGAGAGAGAGAGAAAGAGAGGGGGGGAGAGAGATAGAGAGAGAGA
>NW_023339740.1:13382919-13388799 GCF_004916995.1 Morone saxatilis | reverse complement strand
TTTAGCCCTTGATCAACTCGCCTCGTGTGTATTGTGCTCTGCTGTAGTAAATGTTAACTTCTGTAGGAGCTTTAGTTACAAGTGTAAGATCTTAGTGTTTCCTGTGTTACCTTAATCTGTGAACTGTGGTAAGGAAATTGGGCAAAGATCTTAGTGAGGTTATTTTCAGATAGTAAACACAAAACTGAGAATCTCCAGGTGAGAGAGTCACAATTTGTACCATCATATTCATTAAAGGGCTGGAGCCAGAAAAAAAGAAATATGCTTAAATATAAATGCACATTTATACAAAACACTACCTTGTGTTCCAAGTATCTCCATGTGCAGATGTGCAAGGCCGCTGGCAGCTGACAGAGCCAGTTTGATCATTCCTTCAGTAGTGACAGAGTAGCGGTTCAGGTAGTCAAACAGAGAGCCATGCTCATGGTAGTCTGACACCAACCACAGCTGGGTCCATGTGCCATTGTCTGGGCAAGAAACAGAAACAAAGAGATACCAAAGAATTAAAAATGTATCATTTCAGAACAAACAAAACACAGTACAATGACCTGTAAACTTGCCGTGAATTATTTTAGTGATGTTACAGACTTGCACCTTTGTTGTCAGCAGCTATAAAGCCCAGGATGTTTTCATGGCGGAGCATGATGGTCTGATAGATTTCAGCCTCACGGAACCAGGAGCGCTCCTCTCTGGATGAGAATATCTTCACCGCCACGTCACCGCCCCTCCAACGTCCTCGCCACACCTCCCCAAAACGCCCTTTACCAATGATCTCTTGGAGGACAATGGTTCTGGCCACAGTCCGCTGGACAAACAGAGGCAGACCTGCTCAGAAAAGATGAGAACAGACATCAGCCAAAGCCAAAAACCAGTGTAAGCTGCAACATGAGTGCCGGCCTGCAACTATGCTTTCACACTGACCGGAGCCTGAACCAGATGTGGACAGATCGTATATGAGGTCCTGCAGAGTCCGGTCTTTGGCCAGGTAGAGGTGGTCACAGGAGGGGTCCTCCACCTCCAGCCTTTGCCTGTGGCTGTAGGCCCTTTGGTGGTACTGATACAGGAACACGCCCACCACCAGCAGCAGACACAGCAGGAACAGCGGCCCTGCAATCACAGCGACTAGTTCCACCAGGCCCCATGTCCCACCTGGGCCGTAACCTCCCCCCAGTCCAGACTGAGTCGTGACTGAAAAGAGAGCAGTCGAGAAATAAACACCTGGCACTCAGTACACACGTAAGACTGACTCCATTTCCTGATATAAACTGCTGAGGGATGACAGTGTAAAACATTTGGGAAATGAGTCCAAATTTGACTCTTGCATTAACTTCTATTGATTATTATTCCCAGTTATTTACAAAATAAATGCTGGATTCTCAACACTAAAAGGTTTTAACGGTACAACACACAATAAGTGTTGAAATTACATTTACAGCTACAACAACTGTAAAAGTCTGTTTACTCTCTCTGTTGATCTCATTCTTTTCAGCAATGCTTTGTCTTTGTAATGCTCTTGTTGAGTTTCTCCTTATCTCCTTGATTTAGACAAATTAATTATTTTATACAGATCCTTGAATAATTTGTATTTAAAATCCCTATAGCTGGCTGTAGTATAAATTATTCTGGGACCATAATCAATCCAAGATCACCAAAAGTGCATACTGTGGAAGGGAAAACTTTGACACCCATTTTTCATTCCATGTTGTACAGTTCACAGTTTGGGGATATCCAGCTCTTTGAGTAGAGCAACTTAAACATTTAAATATGGTCCAAAGTGTTTTTGTTCAGCTGGGGGATAGATACTGTACACTGTGCAGAATATTTGTACAGAACACAACAGGAAACACAAATGTTTGTAGGAAACCCGTCACCGGTGCTGAGATGCTTTAGATAACATCACAGACAATATATGAATGCACGTTATTACTGGGCTACTCTTTCATTTGCAGGAGTTAAGTTAAGAAAGATGCATGCACAAGGTTTGCTCTCTTGATGTACGTTAGGAGTGCTTGTTGGTACTCCAGGTAAACAACTTTAGGGTCAAACAGTAAATGCAACTGCTCATACTGTATGTGCTGTGTGATACTTCAAGCTCTCACCTGAGGGTACTTGGAGGTCAATGCTGTTGCAGTAGTCAGTATAGCAGCAGTGGATGTTGAGATAACCCTCTGCACCACGGCAGTAGAACGGTTGTCCAGGGGGCTCAAGATTGTCCCGCGTGATGCAAATACGGATGTGCTGCTCTTGGCCATTAATGAGGGAAGTGGAGGCCATGCAGGCTCCGTCGGTCTCACACTGGGAGCCAGACTTCTCACACTGGGCGGTGGTGCAGTTACACCACAGAGCTGCAGAGACGGAGTGGGCATGAGAAACAACGCAGTGTGAAATAGAATCGTTTCTACAACTTAAAAAACTTTGGCCTGAGAGCACTGCAGATATATATTGTGTGTACAGACTTTGAATTTATTGATGCTAATCACTAAAAGTCAGTCATACGTGTGAGCCAAATATATTGTTTTCTTCTCAGCTGTACAGGGACTTACAGTACACATCCTGTGCAGTAGAGGGCAACAACAGCCAACAGTAACAGTGTGCATGATAAGCTTCAGATTTACAAACAAGAAGCCCAAAAACATAGAGGTCAATAACTAGTAATACTTCAACTTCTACTGTGATTTCTTTAGCATGTGACATCTCACTTTTTGAGATGATAACAAAATAAGGAGTTTGGTTTGTGGGAGACCTGTGTGATGAAGCTACCTGATAAGATTAGACAGTTACATTATGCGGTCTTTCCACTATGAACTAGAGAAGTGAGCACAGAGAGACAGAGGATGGTACTGGCGAGGTCAGGAAGTAGAGGAAGTGTTAGAGCTTGGGTGGGGTGTGTTCGGGTGGCAGGGGCTTTTGGGAGGATGGGTGGAGAGTTTATGTGAGGGCATGTAGGAGTAGACAGTAACTGATCAGCTGTGACTAAAAACAGACTAAGACTTCCTCTGTGAAATTCAGTAATGTTATTAAGACACAGACGTGATGTGACATTCCAGTAATTTTGGAAAAGCCCCCAGTGGATTCTCTGTAGAAAATGACCTTGCTGGAGCCGGTGTGCAGGATGTGCTTGGTAGAAAACCAGCAATCACGCAGCTGAACTTCAGTGTTATCTACGTCAAGCCGGGGAAATTTTGTGGTACTGACTCACTAAATTCCAACACCTACTTGGCAGATGCTGGCAGTCAAATACGAGAAACAAAACAACCAGAGAAGAAATAAGGAAGATAAATGCTGACTAAACATGAAATGAGACATTGCATACTTTCCACAGCTATAAATGTCACAACTCTAATCCACATTGTTTTAAAAATTGATTGTTTTAAAACCACAAACCACCTCCTCAGAGAAGAGAAAATATGTATTATCATGCATAAATACAGCCAAGATACAAAGTTTTCTGAATCTTAATGTCTAAAACAAAAACACTTTAATTTTAAAATACTAAAACTAGAATTACTGCCTCGCGGTTGTTCCTCGTACGCCTTTGAACCTTTAAATTAATACTGCTGTACGTCTATTAGTGTGTAAGTTCATTTAGAGAAACAAAAAAGAGCCAAATTCCCTGTATGTGTTTACAGGTTTGGCCATAAAGCTGATTCTGATAGGACATAAAGTTTTAGCTGTGACAGTAAACGCTTCAAATATGGATGTTGCTGCAAAAAAAGCTGCAAATTCTAAAACATGGATGCTTCACACAAATCTTTAACCCAGCAGCAGCAGCAGCAGCACAGAAAGTCTATATTTTCACCACAGTTTTAAGGTGAGCACCCAAGATTAGTGTTACCAATTCAGTATCCGACCAAATGTGAAATATTATCACAATCTATCCTTCTGATCCTGAGTTACGGCTATAATAACAACATTATGAAGTCATAGTGAAGCTGACCTTTTGGATATAAAATGTCATGACTTCATTTTATTCTATCAGACATTTCTGTGAATTTTTGTCATAATTATCGAATGAAGTGTTGTAAGGTCACAGTCACACCAAAATCTAATTAGTTCATCCTTGAGTGGATATTTGTGCCAAATTTGAAGAAATTCCCTCAAAGAGTCCCTGATATATTCACGAGAATGGGACGGGCGGCGGACTGACATACAGACAACCCAAAAACATAATGCCTCTGGCCACGGCTGACGCTCGCGCCGAGGCATAAAAACGTCCACAACAGTTCATATCATTCAGCTGCTTAAGCTCTGCCAGTGTTTCTGTTTTCAACCAGAACAAAAACAGGACTGAGACGCCACATTTTATGACATGTCCCACACACCAAACAACTTCATATTTCATACTTTTAAAAACAAGAAGACACAGAATCAACATTCATGGTTGTGGACAATACAGTTCAGTGTGTGTGGATGCAAAGGAATGTGTTACCAGCACTGTTTTACAGAAAAAGGAGAAGTTTCCATAATAGGATGTGAGGACATACAAGAAAACATACATATTAATCATTTACTCTGTGGCAACTGTTCCTTTAAATCTGTTTCTACTGATTGATGACTAATCTAATAATAATCAATTAGTCAACGGACAGAAAATGAATCGGAAACTCTTTTAATCATTGACTAACCCTTTTAATCAAATAAGATTCTCAAATGTGAGTCAAAAAGTAAATATATTTGTTCAGACAAAACTATTCCAATAACCATTTTCACCATTTTCTGATCATTTATAGGGAAAACGATGAATCAATTACTGAAGGAGATAATCATCAATTTAAATGATAATGAAAATAAAGAACAGTTTCCAATTGAATTTCCAGGAAGACAATAATGGATGGTAAACAACGATGTTACACAAGTCGCCCACTCCCACTCTGCCCAATACACCAGTAACCTGCTGTTGAGTACATTTTAATCTCTTACACACTAAAGTAAAAAGATGAAACAACTCAAGACTCACCAACTCATGCAGGTAAACTCAGTGCAAAACGATATTAACATCTGTGTGTTATCTCTCTTCACAGCAGCATTGTGAGGAGTTTCACCCCCTTTATGTGAGTGCTGCAGATATTACATTACTAATGTCTGCCTACGAGTCATTTGAGTACATCCATTGTGAATTACATCAACATTTGAGCACTCCTTTAATCCTGACACACAGTAATGTCCTCATGGCATCATGGTCTGTAACTAGCTTCATGGTAACAAAGAGGTCATGAAACACTAACAAGGTGTTGGAGAAGGGTTGTAGGAGGAACACACAGCGGTATTGAAGTTGTGTACCTTAAATAACCATTATTTATTATTATTACAAACTCTGTTTACACTGAAATCCCTCAGAGCTGACACAGCTACCTCAACACACCTTTCACCTGCTGTTTCCGGCTAACCTAACGAGCTCGACGGCCACAGGAACATGGAAGCTATTTTATCTTAAAACAACACCGATGTATACGAATGAGAGCTGAAGTGTTTTTTTATATCTTTAATTTCAACTCAACCGAGCAGGCTAGGCTAGCTAACCTAGCTAACGTTAGCTATCGGCTAACTCCTCGGTGGGGACGAAGACACTGGGCTTTATGGACACAGACAGTCAGTCACTCACCCTCACTGGTTCTGTACAGGACCATCTGCACAACCACGACGGCTAACGGAATCCGTAGTTTAGCCATAATCAATAAATCCCCGGCTCATTGCATTGACACGTTTCAGTGAAGCTAGATGTGGAGAGGCGTGATGGTGACAGCTAGCTAACCAGGCTGTCAGTGCTCAGGGTTTAGTTTACTAACATGGTCCACCAGCAGGCAGCAGCACACACACACACACACACACACACACAGATACACACAGATACACACACACACACAGATACACACAGATACA
>NW_023339740.1:13381112-13382819 GCF_004916995.1 Morone saxatilis | reverse complement strand
CTGTCTGTCTGCCTGTCTGTCTATAGGCTAAAGGTCAACATCATGAGGGTTTACTGTAATCCAGCATATGACACAATAAACATACTCAGGGTTCGGAGGGTTACTTTAAAAATGTAATCCTTTACAGTAACTGATTACCTGTTAAGAAATGTAGGCAGTGACCTAATCCAAGTGTCTCAATATTAAAGTAATGTAACTTGATTACTTTCTGTTACTTTTGGGTTGCATCAACATGAAATATGTAAATAAAAACAAGTATTGGTGTGTATTGTATAAGACAATGTGACCTTTGAGAAGAAAATGGAGCCGCAAAAACTGTAAAATGGAAAGATTTTTATCATCAACATTGTGTTGTCTGTTCAGAGTATTTTTAAAGAGAAACAGGTGTATTTTAAAATTGTAATCCTACTAAATGATCCCCATTTTTACTAAATGTAACTGTAATCTGATTATTATTTATGTTTTTTTTTATACATGTAATACACTAAGTACATTTACTTAAGTACTGAACCTTGTACAACCCTGAGGTACTGTTTCCATTTTAGGCTACTTAATATTTCTGCTCCACTACTTTTATTTGACAACATTAGTTAATTTGCAGATTCACATTATTGATACAAAATATAAATCAGGCAATAAATTATAATGAATTATAATGGAAATAAAGTAGTAAAAATAAGCCATCACTAATATAGCAGCTGCAACATTAGTGATGTTTACAAAATAATGCATCACTAATTGTTGTGACTCTGAAATGGACCATTTGGTATTATGAGTCATTTTACTTTTTCTATTTGATGTATTTGATAAATTAAGTAAATGCTGTTAATGCTTATGTACTTTTACTTAAGTAAGATTTTAAATACAAGACTTTAACTTAACAGAGTATTTTCACACTGTGATATTGCTACTTTTGAAAGTCGTATTGCTAAGTAAAATATGTCAGTACTTCGTCCACCACTGGCCTTTAGATATTAAAGCTGCACTAATTCTTTTTTTTATCCATAGAAAGGCAGAAGAACAAACTAAAAATACAACACTGGCATACAAGTATTCTCACCTCATAAAGTTATGGTGAACATTAAAATAATTGCCTATTTTCACATCAGCAAATAAGGAGGAAGATCGGCCTTCATATGAAGTTAGCATTCATTGGAGGTCATAAATTTAGTTTCTTTACCTCTTGTTTGGTCTCCACTAACAGCTGAGAAACATATCTGGCTCATTAGCTGTTAGATGCTGAAAACAGTTGCCTGCTGGGGTAGATCGTAGGTAGGAAAACCAAAACAATGAGCTAAAAAAGACTTAAAGACTCCATAGAGCTGATGGAGAGTTTGGTGGTAACTTCTTGTTCATCACTGCCAGTGACACCTTTCACATTACACATTGTCATTTGGTCAGTTGTTTATATAAAATGTCCAGTGTGTTTCTATTGGAAGAAAGTGGAATATAATATTCATGTGTTTTTATTTGTGTATAATCACCTGAATTCTTATGTTTTTGTCACCTTAGAATGAGACGTTTTTTATCTACATCCTCCACGTTGAACCACCATGTTTCTACAGTAGTGCAGAACAGACAAACCAGACATTAGCTTTAATTAAATTGGGTCTTTTGCATTATTCACAGCCACCATAGTTTCTCCTACACACTAGGAAAGCTGAGCTGTATTTAAATAGTTGCAATCTCAAACTTCCTCTCTAAATC
>NW_023339740.1:13356080-13380952 GCF_004916995.1 Morone saxatilis | reverse complement strand
TTCAGTATTTACAATGTATTGCTTGCTATTTACAAAAATAACAACAAATTCAACACATAAAACAATATTACATAATACAATGGAGCTAGTAGCTATATGTGTCTTTATTTACATGTTGCATAGGAAATACAGGTCTACATAAAGTACTCACCTGTCTGTGCTTTATGTTAATGATAAGATAGATATCATAAATGCTTTTTGCAACTATGAAACCAAATCAGCAAACATGGATTTCATGAATTGTATCATATTTATTAAACATTTCCTTTCAGTCTTTTTTGATTCAAAAATATATTTATGGAAAAATAAACTTTCTGTCTATTCTAACTCAAAATATAGATAATATTTGTCTCAACTTTTAGACATTAGAGTCCAAAAGAGTAGTTGCAGTGCTTGTTTGAGGTTATCTGTCATTCAGTTGTCATTTAGGTTGTAGGTTCAATATTGTCTGGTTCTTTGGTTTTAAAGTTTCAAGCCCTCAGTGGAGCATTTTTAAAAAGCACCTTCTTCTCAAAAGGGAATATTCGATACAGCAGAACAATAATTTTTTGAAACTTTTAGTTTTTGGTCTTTTTATCCTTTTCTCTTTTTTTGTCCTTTTTCTCTTTATCTGCCTTTTCTTTCTCAGATTTCTTCTTCTCCTTCTTTTTCTCATCCTTGATCTCCTTGTACTTCCACTTCGGTGGTTCCAGGAAGCGCTTGTCCATCTTCCTCTTCTTCTTCTCTTTCTTTGGCGTTGGCTCCGTAGGCCTCAGGATGTCGATCTTGGGGATGCAGCCGGAGGGAAACACGCTGTTCCTTCTCGCCATACTGCGTGGAATAAATGTGGTGGCGACTTTAGTGGAAGCCAGCGAGATGAGGCTGCCTCGCCGCTCAGCCTCGGTGCAGCACGTTGTAGCGATGGACTCAGCAGAGTGGATTGTGGGAATGATATGAGATACTGAGCCATTGCTGTGGCACACTGAGCGCTCTTCTAATTCCTTATCCGAATGTTTCTTCACCAGTTCTGGCACAGCAAGGCGCCGCTTCCCCACCTCAGGAGGGCTCGTAGGGCAGAGCGGGCGGCATCCGATTGAAATCAGGGGACTGTGGACACTGGTGGTCATGCGCACCATGTGGTCCAAGCACCCGTTGTCCTCGGGGTCATGAGGAAATCTGAATCCAAATGTACTTTTGATCCGCTGCCTAATTTTTTCACTGGCACTCTTCACAGCTACGGCATTGGCTGCCCTCTCCTTGAGCTCAGGCCACTCAGGGACATAACTCTCACAGAACTGCTCAGCTTTAGGCCGCATTTTCAGGCGGCGGAGACGATGGATGATCTCATAGCGGCCGGTTTTCAGTGCCCACTCCTGAGCACATTTTCCTTTTGTGGAGTCTACTGCATGTAAGTCAGCTCCTGGAAATAAAGATGGTAGAGCAAAGGAATTAGTAGGCCTTTTTTATGGTTGACATTTTGACCTTTGTTAGAAGGAAAAGGACAGGTGTTGTTAATCACATTAATGATAGTTCTATCCCAGTTCACAGATAGACCTCCCAGTGCGCCATACCAGTGAGCAAGTATGCACAAACCCAGGGCCCTGAAACTGAAACACCTCAATTGAATACAGGTATTATTATTAATTAATTAGGTTTAAATAAATAAGTTTTACTATAACATGTCAACATCTCTGCCACACTAAGGCCTATAACAAAACATTGGCAATATACAGCACAGTGGTCACTGTACAGTCCTTTTGATTTTTGATTAGTCAGTTGAAAATATTAATGAGCAAATATTTTGATAATTTATTAACATTTTTCAGGCAAAAATTCCAACCACTCTCTGGATTCAGCCTATCAAATATGACGATTTACTGTTTGTATTTATACTATATGACGTACACTTAATATCTGATATCTGAAAGGTTATGTATTGTTGCTGAAGAGATCTCTGTGGGCTCTGAGAAATTGTGAATGACATTTGTTCTGTATTTTTCTTTTACATTATGCAGATTAAAAGATGAATCACTTAATCGAGAAAATGAACAGCTGATTAATGAATAAAGAAAATAATCGTTAGCAGCAGCCCTTCTGCAATGAGATTTAAGGAAACGTGTGCAGTATAAATACATCTACAAGTGTCTTGTAGAGATTACTGCAGGCCGTTTTAAGGTGTTTGTGATAATGTCCTAAGAATAATCCCTTAAACCGGTCTGGCGTCACTGGCACGTTCACTGGTAAACAGAGTTAGCTGGCTTCAAAAATGGACGGATGAACAGTGGGGTCAGCTATTCTGACCACCGGTGCTGTAACAGTTCACATAGAGCTGTAGTGCTCCTGGTAAACTAACTAAGTTTAAGGTTCAAAAGAGACCTAATAAAATCATAGTACAGCAGCTCCTGTATGAGTGAAATGTTGTTTGACTTGTGGTTGAAGAAGCTGAATGCCTGGAGGAAAACTGCACTATCAGTCATCTGAACATTGTTTTATGTCCATAGAAATGTACTTTTATGCCTTTTGTTACTTGTGAAAAGGTTTGAAATGTGACTGAGTGGTTCATGTGTGTAACTTAACTATATTTAAGTCAAAATGAATATACAGGGAAAAATAAATGTGTCTCTTTAGGTATAATGTTCTATCACTGAGCAACATGTGATGCCAGCAAGGTCCAAATGTATGCAAACATTATACAATAAATGTAATTAAAATGAATGATAAACTAAGAAAGTTTTCCAAGACTCTAACGACAATAAATGGGAAATCAGGCAAAATGGTAGCTGTGCCCCTGCTCTTACGTACCAGCCATAACGAGGGCAGAGACAACGTCATTACGGCCGGTCATAGCAGCTTTGATGAGTGCTGTGAAACCTCGACAATCCTTTATTTCTGTGTCTATACCAGGGTAGTAGTTTAGGAGATACATGACTGTGTTGATGTGACCTGGAGATAAAAAACAGAATTCAGAGATCAGATCAACAGTGAGTCAGAAAATGACAATTTAAAGCTCGTTCTGCTTCTTACAAAAGTCTCAGTTTACATGACTCAGATAAACATACTGACTGTTTGCATCAAGAAGAAATAAATTACTGAAGTTTGACAGTCATTTATAAGTCACATAATGCTGTATGTGATATTTGCTACTGACTGATTACACCACAATTGAGGTAGCTCAATTGTTTGTGTTTTGTTTTGTCACTGTTTGGTGTGTAGGTAGAACTTACCTGCTTGGGATGCAATCATCAGAGCAGTGTTTCCTTCATTGTCCTGGTGATTTATGTCTATATAAGGACAGCTGTGAAGCCCATAAACAATGTCCACAAACCCTTTGCAGCAAGCCACCATCAAGCCATTCTGTTGGTAACAGTGAAAGGTAAGGATCAATGACAGTGGGAGCATTTCAGACCTTTTAGTAAAAGACTGGAGCTATGATTTTACAGGTTCCGAATCATTAGCGTTATGAATGAGACTCTCACCCAGCCATTGATGTCCAGCTCCATGACCTCTTCTTTTGTGACCCCTCTCTCCAGAACTTTCTGCAGAGAGACGGGTTCATTACGGGCGCACGCTCGGTACAGTGTTGATGCAGCAAGCCCGTTTGTTCTTTCCGGCATGTACTCTGGAAGCACCGAGTCATCAGAGAGGATGCTGTCTGAATCAGACTCGCTCCCTGACAGAGAAACGTCGTCCTCATCGGGGCCCGAGCCCAGGTGGGGGTCCTCTGCTGCAGTGGCCATCGTCCAACAGCTGAACGGGTGAGATGGTACTCTATCCTTTGGCTACATCTATAAGAAAATCCAAAACAGAAAATAGATACTAGATGTTGTCTATAGCAACAAAGGTGCAATCAGATACGCTCGAGATGGAAAAGATGAATCTTTCCTCCCTAGAAACCTCTCCGTAATTACACATAATGCCAAGTTAAAATCATCTCCTTATTGTAGGCAGAAAGTTGTTACACAACACACATCATGCTGTATGTACAGTACAATGCTTCATGTGCCACACTGAAAGATTAAAAGTTTGATTATTGTCAGATTGTCAAAAGGGTAAGATGAGTCTGTCACTCGAGATTATGAGTATATTATCTGTGTGTCATGGAGTGGGTGTGGCTGTACGAGCTCAGTATGCCTTTACTGTTGAGTAAGTGGATCAACATCTAAAAGCCCTGCTCAACATACAGGAGGGCTAAATGAGGAACAACTCTCCTCAGAATAACCTCAGTTACATGTGACCCTGGTCAACTCATGTTTTGGCTGCTTTCTGAAGACTATTTAGAACTACTGAAAAGAATAACTATTGTGTTTTAGTGTCACCTGCAATGTAGTAATGTAGATGTTGTGATGTTCTTGACCCTGTAAAATCACAACAGAATTGTGATTTGGAAATGTTGAACATTTCTAAAGAGGATCACTGACATTGATTGTCCAGAACACAGATTACCTGTTATGACTGTGTTGTACAAGATAACACTTACTATAAAATATGTTTAAATAAAAATCTTTAAGTACAGACAGTACACAGGCCAATGTGAACACAGTTTACAAAACCAAAGTAAAGAAGTGAAAATTCTGAGGCAGAAGTGCAGCATCAGTCATCCTTTACCATTACAGAATGTATCTTTTATCACTTTCATATATAGACATAAAGAACGTACACTTACCATAAAGGGTAATCAATCAGCTGTAATTGTCGATATATCCACCTGTCTGTCTGTGTATGTCACACCTCTGTGACTCTGTGGGCCACTTCTGACTTCCTCCAACACTCCTACTGTATTGTCAGAGCAGCCGAGAGGTCACAGCTTCCTCCTGGCACTGTAAATAGAGGTACTTTACCCATTTCCATGCCACATATTGTCGTGATGACATAAAACAGAGAGGAGGAGTCTTCGCAGAGTCTTCACAGAGACACCGTGTGTTCAGCTCCTGTGCTCGGCTCATCCCACTTACAAAAGCTTTATGTAGGGGATTACTTAATGCCAGTATTGTCTATATCACGGAGCTTATACCATCTTTTAATTGGCTAAACTAAAGAGTTTTACCCCATATTTTAACTTTCTGAAGTGTCACAGGTACATTTGATTTGATTTACAGATAGTAAAATGGGCTAATCAGGAAGCAAAACTTTATCTGAAAAATAAATGAGAACATATAATGTGAAAAAAAAACAAATCGGTCGATTAATGACATTTATGAAAAAAAAACTCTTTTGTAGTCCCTACACAATAATTAATCTGATTATATATGTATAAAATGTTATCAGTAAGCTGCTTAAGCCAGAGAAATCGTATTAATTGTCAAGACTGACTAGCAGATGACCAAATCAGGTCCCAGCACGCTCTGAACAGATGGGACAGAGTCCAGACTCAAGAAAACTGAAACAGAAGGTGTTTCACAGAACAGCAGTGGCAGCTGTGGCTGAGTCATGATATTTCTCAGATTTACCACAGGATGGAGATCTCTCACACACTTCACAGGCTCTACTGTCTGACTCCAGTCTTCATAATTTGGACATAATATGCTGAAACTGATGAGCAGTTATATCTGAGTCCTAAATATCAGGAAGGTACAAACTGAAGTGAGGTCTAAGAGGATTTAAGTATATTTTTGGTTCCACTGTGGGACGGCAGTGTAGTCTTGGTTGAGTGTAGAAAACTGGAAAACAAGTGAACGAAACAGCACTAATAAAAATAAAAGGCAGATCGTATAGGCAGTATGATCTGTTCTACTCAATGGTAATAAGCACTTATTAAAATGGTAAAGCACTTTTAGTTTTTCTGAAGCTATTTGGAGTTAGTTAGTTAAACGTCCTGCTTTGTGAATGGTCACCGACTGAAATTAGCCTATGGGACCTCTGGGACGTGGCTGGACCTGTCTGGACAGAATGAGCCCCCTCATGTCCAGAAGGGCCTGAGCACAGATCTCACTATAATTGAACAGCTGTCTTTATCTGCCCAGAGGAGAAGAAAGACCTCCAAAGCATAGATCGTCAGCTTTTGCCCTTCTGTTGGACATCAGGCAGGCTGGCTGAGATGTTTTCCTGAAACTTTTAAACTTGTTTTCTGTAGTTAGATTAAATAGCAAGTCAAAGGTTCAGGCCTGGATGCTTAAATGAGGGAAGAAGGGATGAGATTGAATTTACAGACATTAAGGTAAAGAAAAAGGACTTCATATTAGGACAAACTCGAGGGGAAGAGAAAGGGATGAAAAATGAAGACTTTGGCAAAAGTGCAAGGGAGGACTGAACAACTTCTGGGATACAGGGTTGATAAAGTGAGTGTCTTCATTATTCAAGTGAAGTGATGGAAATAACTTCAAGCCTAAAAACGTGCATGTATCTGTATCTGCCTGTACTCTGGCTACTCTTATTTATTATATAAATGTTGAAATTGTGTGAAATGTAATGGAGTAAGACAAGAAGACCACACCTGAAAGTAAGAATAGTGTATGCATGCTGAAACTTTGGTATGCATTTATTTGTGTCTGGTTATTTTTACCTTGCTTTAGTATTAACATGATTCTTCCATATGAAACTGGAATAAACAATGTTGTTCTTTGTTAATGGGAATATATAAACCTTAAAACATTGCTGCTACTCATCTTATATTAGCAGATTAGGAAATGTATTTGTCTTCAGGGTTACTTTTGAGTTGATCTTTGTTAAATTATAACTGGCCATGTGTTAAGAAAACTTATCATGACTTGTATTAATTTAGCCCATGTGCTGCTGTTTATGCGGCACTACTTTATAATATAAAAAATGTAAATGTAAAATGTAAAAAAACAGTGTGCAGATCGGTGTGATTTGTCTACGCCAAGTTGTTCAACTGTTGGTTAATTTTGATAGACGACCAACAAAAAGTAAAAACCTTTAACATGAATCATATTCTTCAGACAGCGTGAGGTTTCTTTGGCCTAAGATTTGATATTGTCCTGCTGTCTTTAGCCCTCACTGAGAAATTCCTCAGATAAGATACGGAACCACTTAAGCTGAAACAAAAATACAAATTAGAGAGGAGTTGAGAGAGAGATAAAAAGTGTTATTATTAGCTAAATCACTTTATCTACCACACACATACATTAAAAAACATATACAGCTACAAAAAAGACAAAGAGGATATAGTCTTTTTAATTAAACTTAATTTATTTTTAATTTCACCCACTCACTCTCATGTCTGTCTGTGTGTAAGATTTCAGACACCAGCCGGGAGAAACTGTTGTCGGATGAAAACAACAAGGACACGCAGACGCAGTTCAAGTGGGTCAGAAAGTCCAGTGTGGCTGGAAGATGCAAAGGTAACACAGTGCGTTTATCTGCTGCTTACTGTAGTTTAGTGCTGTGTGCACCTCACCCATAGTGGGGAGCTGTCTGACAGAAAGCATTTACAGCTGAGATTTGACTGAAAGGAGTTTTTCACTTTTTGCACAAAACATCATGGATGAATTTAAAATGCTAAAGGCAACACCAAATATAAAAAGCACACATTACCTTATCCCGATGATTAAATATTGGCTCATTAGGTGTGTGTGTGCTCACATACACATGCATACAGTAATCCTGCATTGTGGAGAGATCAGTGCTTTTCAGCTCACAGAGATCATGTCAGCAGAGTTTTTAAAGGCTTAACTCGATGGCCAAGAGAGCAAGAGCGTTTTGTTATTTTTATAGCTGTAATCTGTCCTCTGTGGATTGAGATTCCAGGGTTGTGTTGGTCGAGCTGTGACGTGTGCTTATCTGTCTATGTGTGTGTGTGTGTGGTACTGTGTAATATATGTGTGTCACATAGAGACGGACAGCAGCTGTATTAGAGACAGATTCTTCTCTTTCTGTTGTTTTTTTCTTCCTTCTGTTACTTTTTTGGGTTCGTATGAGTTTATGCATAAATCTCCTTGAATCACACTACCGGCTGCCATGAGCCTAGACAGCTGTGCTCGGAAGATCATCTAGTCATGAATGCTTAATCTTGGCTTTGAGATTTAATCGGTCCGCCTCCATCCTGCCAGCTCAGTTTCCACATGTTGGTTTTTCCACAGCAGAGTAAATGCTTTGGTACCTGTGGTGACAAAGGAGAGCAAACTGCCTTATTGATTAGAGGAGGAGGTTCTTAAAAAAGACATATTATAGATAATCTTTGTTCCTCAGATTTGATTCATCATAAATCTGCAAGTGCATGTGCATTTGAGTAACTGGGGCTGCTTTTCTTAAGTTTGAATGCAAATGTGACACAGTCAGTTAAGATAAGATGTTCCTTTATTTATCCCCCATGGAAGAAATTCAAGTTTGACACATCAGCATGGGGGAAATGTAATGCAAAAAGTACACAAGTGTAGAAATACAATAAAGAATAATACAAATAAAGTATTATAAATATATAATAGAACATATAAAGACTATAATGAAAGCTATATATAGATATATACACAGTATGCAGTAAGAAATATTGTGTGCAAAAATATTTTAAACAGTGTATAACTAGCTAGTTACAAACAGTTATGTACAGAGAAAGTCCCAGCCTCACTGTGGGAGGGTGATAGTATCTGTGCACACATTACCGAATTTTGTGACTATAAAACTACCAAGAAGCAGCGGTCAAGTGAATTTTTTGACAGTTTTTTGAAATTCCTCGAAAACTAAGAAATGTGACCCCTCAGTACAGTTTGCATGTGTTTATGGCTGGTGGCCAGTTCAACCATATATACATTTTTCCTTCTTAAAATATACGGCATATAAGGGGAAAAAAAGATTGAGATTCATCTTGTGACCCCTTGGGGGAGTCCTGACCCACATTGGGAAAACACCTTGATTCTATGTTAGCTATGTTAGCACATCTGTAGTTGATTGGGTGTTAGTGGATCTTTGCTTATGGCAGTACAGTGTGTAAATGCATGAAATTATATTTCATTTAAATCTGTCATATCCTATTAATGCAGCTTGATGTATGGTGACAGATGAGTACGCATTTCTTTTAACGAGACTAAGAGTCAGCATTTTAACACGCTCACAATGGGGTGATATGTTCCCCAGTTCTAGGATTAGGACATTCAGGAACAGATATTCTCCCTCTCTCAATGACAACCGTAACCTTATATCTTTAGCAGGTATAGTGTTTACCATGTTAACCATATTAACGTGTTAGCATGCTAACATTAGCTATTTGGCACTAAACACAAACATAGAGCTATGGTTGATGGGAGTGTCATTTAGAGGTATCTTTTTAAAGTTGGACCTGATTGTGGGTCTAGATGAAAAAAGGGGATCACAAAAGTTATTATAATTCATCCTGAGCGGGACACGAGTGCCTGGACCACATTTTATGGCAATCTGTCCAACAGTTGTCGAGATATTTGACTACACATCAACCTCATGGTGGCGCTAAAGGAAAAGTTAATTCTCTTTCATCCTCTTTATATTCTGAAACTGTATCCATGTGACAAAGTTGAGATATTTTAGTCTGGAACCAACTGACATTTCCATCCGTAGAGTCGTGTTGCTAGCGTGGCTAAATGAATGGAAAGTTACTCTGCACAGTTGAAATTTTTGCTTATATCATGGAAAAGCCCGTGTTCGTCATTGCTCATGCGATGACAGTACTTAAGGTCCCACAGCTACAGAGCAAACACTGAGAGGAGAAGCTGATGAGGGAGGCATGAAGAGAGAGGGCAGAGGGAGCAAAAGAGGAGGGGATAGAAATGAGAGGAGGTGGGGCTAGAGACAGATGCTAGCGCAGCAGTGCAGCATGTTAACTACCACCACCCCCCTATCCCCCACCCCCTTCATCATCACAGCCCCTCCCATTCCCCGCCCCTCTGTCGGTCCCTCACTTACTTCTGGTCCCTCTCATAATCTTTACACAGTATCTGACCACACAGAGAGGCTCGAGAGTGGAGGGGAGCACCTTCTCTCTGGTTTTTTTCCACGGTTACTCTTCCAATCATGGGATAGGAATAGCTTCTTTTTTTTTTTGCCCAAAGGGAGTTTCTGCTCAGATTTGGACTATGACTGTGGGGCTCTCTGTACACTTTTCCTCCCATCCTCTCAGGGCATTACCACAGGAATAGTGTGTGTGCATGTGCTTATGTGTGTGTGTGTGTGTCAGTCCAGCGTGATGCCTGCTTCTGATAGTCTCGAGTCTAGCAGCAGGAGTGGATCATCATGAGAGGGGGTCACCACCAGCGAGGGTGTGGGTGTCAGCACCTGTTCAGAAAACTGCTCAGTAAATGTGGCTGCTGCTTTGTTCGAGTTAGAGGTACGTAGATGCTCTTCAGGAGCACTTTGACTGTAGTTGTTCTGTGATGGTAATAATACATTTATGTTTGGTTGTTTCTCAAAATTCCTGAAGTTGATGCATGCAATGTTATTTTTGTTGTTTGTACACAGCGTTTTGTAATGAATTTGAGATGCAGTTGGTCACGTCCTATATCAAAGCCAAAGTTAGTTTCTTTAAGTTCTAGTAAAATCCGATGAACCTTTCTTTATACATGTTTATGTAACATATTTATTAATTTTGTTACATTTTCATCCATTCACTTCCCAGTAAGTGCCTGTAATAATGAGAGTGCAGCAGCATTAGAAAGCCAGAAAACAAATGATGGGTTGTTTGGACAAAACTATCCTACTGTGTGTCCTTCATGTTTATGGTGTAATTTAAGAAAAAGTGTAGTTAAAGGAATACTCGACTGATTACAGGATAATATGCCAAACATATTATGTAATTGTATTGGCTGAAAAAAACTTTATTTTTCTGCTTCAACCATTGTTACTAGACGTATCCCGTCTCACACATCGTCTACACACCCCTTAGCTAGGTCTGCTATATTCTTTATCCTTAATTTGAATCCACATTAGCTTTCACAAAGTGATTAAGCTAATATTAGCACTGTAATGTTTGCTCCATTATGTTTGTATTTCTTTATTGGTTGTACAGTTGTGCAGTAACAGTATTGTTATTTCTGTAATGATACACAACAACCAAACAGTCACTATGTTCTGAACAGGAGCTTTAGCTGAAACAGTGAACCTCTCCATATTAATTCTGTTAACTAGCTTCTAGCAGCAACGTCAGCCACATTTACTGCATCAAACAATCAACAAGCCATAATGTTCTTGACTAACAAAACCCTGTTCAGTCTGGTTTATCTTTGATGGAAAAAGTGGTGTATATTGTACGATAAAGAGGCTATTCGTCAGCCAAGCAGGCCGGACAATTGTTAGCATATTAGTCACAATATTAATTCCTGACAAGTTGTTTCACCGTTGCGATCCTCCTCTGGATTTGGGCTAAAAGGGCTGATGAATTTTGATGTTGATCATTGATTCTACCTTTACGAAAGAAAAAGATAGGCTGTGGGTATTCCTTTACATAGGAACTCTGTCTGACTGAAATACCAAAAGAGAGTTTTAGAAAGTTTGCTCCAAGGAACAACAAGAAACATGGAAGGGACAGTTTCATTTATACTTATTTTTTTCAGGATACATCTGCAGTAGTAACAGTACACTTCACTGTTTATAAGGATGTGATACAGGCACAGCAAGATCCATGTTTCAAATAGACAAAATGTGATAGAGTCACATCTGGATCTCTGAAGTGTCTCTGAATGCTGCTGTTCACTGAATCATCGCAAGTCAATGAGTCACTGTCTTGACATTCCTTTCCCAAAAAAAACTAAACTGAAAGACCCCCATTACACACTCTTTCTCTCTCTCTCTCTCTTCCTCTCTTCTTCTCTCTTCCCAACCACACACACACACACTCACTCATCACTGAGAATAATTATATACAATAAGACGATTTTTTGTTAAGTTTATTTGACATTAATTAACCAAAAACCTAAATGATAACACCTAGCCCTAGCCATCTAACTTAGTTAGCATTAGGTTGCATGCTAAAATGCTGCAGTGTTACAAGAGTAACTGAGATAGTGTGGACATGTGCAGAGGAGAGATGCTGGCTATATCGCTGGCAGGCAGGAGGAAAAGAGGAGGTTCATGGATGTGGTGTGGCAGGAGACATGCAGGTGGTTGTACAGAGCAAGATGCGGAGGTCAGAGAGAGATGGAAACAGACGATCCGCTGTGGCAACCCCCAACGGGAGCAGCCAAAAGCAGATGAAGGAGTCGGTTGTTTGAGTTGGTTTAACACTGTTTTCATATCAGATGCATTTTTGACTGCGGCTCTGTATAGACGTGTGTGTGGTAGCACATAAAAACAAAAAGTGATTTTCTTAATCTGCACCCCTAGAATACTGTGACCTTGCTTCAGGGCAAAGGCAACAGTACACACAAACACACACACACACACACACACACACATTCAAACATGCACATACACAGACACACAAACACGTCCCGTTACTGCCCGACCCTTAAATCCTCTGTTGTTCCAGTTGCTCGGGGAGTGATTACAGAGCAGCTCTTCTCTGAGCTGCATTGCTCTGACAGACCCTGCAAATAGACGTGTGAAGCGTGAAAACAGCCGTGGTTTCTCACCTTTGTTCAAAAGCTTCATAGAAGATCTCTGACACTTGTTCAGGATGTGATGTGATGTCAGTATTGCTGTTATACAAGGTGTTTTGTTCCTGTCTGACTCTAAAAATACAATTCTTGTCTGTTTGTGAGTCCGTGCATGAGTTTGCTTTGTGTTCATAGAAAGCCCAGCAGTCACATTCAGGACAGCACAGGCTTTCTTTTTTCATCTAATCTGTTTGTCTCGCCTTTAGTGCATATTCTGTTCTGTGGTAGCAGGAAAGACTTTTGTCGGGAGAGCCTTTTATTTCAAGTGTTCTTATGTGGTTTGGGGCTTTTCTCTTCTGTTTTTGTAGCTTTCTGCTCTCCCTCTACCTCCCCTGAAGACTTCTTTCTTATAACTCCTTCATTCTGCAATTTCGCCTTGAGTGTTTCATTTCATTTGGCGCAATGTCCAACAGCTATTTATAAAGGCAGAGAAACACCTCCACATAAAGTATGTTTGGGAAACTTGCTTGGAAATCTATTTAAAAGTCCTGCCAACAATCTCGCTGTCTCATTACATATACATCACACTGGCTCAGAAACTGCCATGACTAATAGTCCATTAGACCACCAGTGTGTGTGAGGTCATCATTGCCAGTATGTGAAGAAGTAAACATGATAACTAACAAGCACAAAAGTGCACTTACATATACAGTAGCTTATCTGTAATCTCAGTTGTAATTTTTCATTACATTTGGTGGTTGTGTGTTCTGGTGAAATATTGTCTTTGAACCACAGGACTGCCTGACCTTCATATGACCACACTTAGACAATTAGACATGGTGCTGAGTCCCCACAGGAGAAGGGTCCAGGAGACATTCAGTCTTCTCTTAGGCAATGCAAGTTTATTTGCATACGTTTTTTTGTTTCACTGTGTGTTAAAAACAGGATATATAGATTTAAACATTAGAATTCAAATTAAAAGGATATAAACTATTTTTAACAGAAACTGAAAATATAAAACTGAGAATTAAATGCAAGATATCAATATTTTAAACATCAACAATAGATCAAAGTACCTTCACTTTTATGGGAAAGTGTTGTTGGATGAACCCACAGAGACTCTACAACTCCCCTCAGCTCCACAGATCTTTTTTAACATATTTCAGCTCATTGTTTTGGTTTTACGGCTGTGTATGCTCACTGCCCACCAAACTGCAGACAGAAGTTAGTGATTAGCTGCTGGTGAACAATTTTATATTTTAAACTGTTGTTTTAGAGGTAGTGGACGTTTGTTCAAGCTCTGTGGTGCAGAGTATTGTAACTAAGGCTATGTTCAAACTGCAAGCCTAATTTCATTTGTTTTGTTTGGCTGTTATTTTTATTAAATATTATTTATTTGTTAAATGTGGCCCATATCCAGTGTTACTAATACAGTTCGGTAATAATATCACAGTTACTCCCCCAAAATATAATTAGGTACGACATTAGTTTTTTTGTCACCGCCCTACTGATTTGAAATCCAATAATCCAGTCACATCCTTGGATTAATTTTTCTAATCATTACTTTGTTTTAGTAATTTATATAACTAGTAGTGTAACTAGTTACTATTAGTGGGGAATAATAAGTAAAATAATAATATATTCCTTTTGGAATATTGAGTAATACATTAAAGCAACCACTACCTAAAGCCAGTGCAAATACCTGTGCAACCGGTGTGTTGAGTTCAATACTCTTCAGTACTCATTCTCTGACCTTAACCAGACCTTCAGTGAGGGTGAAGGAGGAGACCGAGAGTGCAAACAAAAACTATGAGGGGTGACCACAGTGTACGAGTGAAAGCCCACATCAGCAGCCTGCTGCGCCGTGGGAAAAAGGAAGTGGTGTCCTTCTACACTGTAAAAATGCAGGATGTAATCATATATGATGTGAAGGGATATTAATCATAATCATTCTTGTCATAGTTTACTAGCAAGCAACAACTGACTTAATAATGGCTCAGGTCACAAATGCTAAGAGCAGAAAGAGCAGCCAGCAGCATGTGAATGTATGGACTGGAGTAGATAGACTCTGTGTTTAAGTGTATAATTGATGCACAGGAAGATCAGCTGATCAGATCCTGAACATTTCAAAGCTACATGTTAAAAGTCCTCTCTCCTGTCTAGGAATGAAACCACTCATTAGTTTAATGTGGAGCAAAGAATAACACATCTATGTGTGTGTGTGTGTATGTGTGTGTGTGCATGTGTGCGTCTTTAATTCTAGTAATCTGTCACTCCCTCGGATTTATAAACTGTGCATGAACCTTGTTTAGGAGGATGCAGGCGACATGAAAGTGGCTGGTTTGTAGTTTTGGTTATGACAGCGGTGTGGAGTATTTGCCCTGGCAGTTATCCAACAGGAAGAGAAGGAGGCTGTTTTTAGCCAAAAATAACTGGATTTGATTGCAGTAATGATGATTTCATCCATCAGCACGTGCAGAATACGAGGCACCAGCAGTAATCAGCTCCCATATACAGACAAATAAAAGTCTGGTACGTAACATGTGTAAAGCTTTAGTCATGCTTACACTTGTCTGTAAGTGTCATCATACTGTTTGAAGCAGTGCTTCAGCAGCATCTCAGTAATTCCTGCTGGTGCTGACCATGACCATTTATGGGTTTTAGTGGGGGAAGATGTAGTTAACTATCTCCCAACCATCTGCTTTAAGAGGGAGAGAGAGAGAGAGACTGCTATGATGTAAAGTAGGTCATGAAAGCAGCACTCTCTCTACCATCACAGCCACATGAGCATAAATACAGTATACACTCTTCTCATGCAAACAAGAGTTAATCATTAATAATCATTAACATACCATGACCAAAAGAGTGATCTTCTCTTTATACACCTGAAATTATAAAATACATTTACTTTTGTGAAAAAACAGAAAAAAAGTATCCGGTACAGATAATGTACTTTTTACATGTAATAGTATCACCAGAGTAAGATCTGTGTCAATATCCATACTCTTAATACAGCAACTTTTATAAAAGAAACTTGTTCTGTAAATTATATTTTACTTGTTATAAAGAAAAGCTAAATTCTGAGGCTGTTCTGTAAATAGTTTTCTAAAAAATATAGCAACTTCTGATCAACCCATGTCTATTTCAGGCTTAAATTAACAACTGATTTCCCCGCCCACTTCCTGTTTAAGCCCCACTCTTTCCAGTGTACTCGCTCATCCCTATTTTGTGGATGGATTTTACATTGTATCACCTTGCTTTTAACAATATAAATACCAAAACCAAGTCTAAATGTTTTGGATTTCATTCAAAAGTAGCATTTAAGTGGTGCATCTACCTGAATCTCTGTGATTCAGTGATGGTGCAAACTACCCATTATATCACCTCCCATCATATTATACATTAATGATAGCGGAAGTGAAATTTTACTAAAACAGATGAACTGCCACTCAGATACAGAACCTGAAATATAATGTTGTACTATGGTGAAAATTGACTTACTACGTTCTACTCAGAGAGAAAACATAGTCAGTATTTGTACATTGCTGGTTTTGCCAACTTCAAAAGGCTGAGGGGACAAAGCTTAAACTGGATTGTTTTAACAGAATCCAAAAATACAGCTGCCAGTGCCTCAATGCAACAGACGGGATTACCGTCGGAGAGACTGACCCTTCGTTAATGTTTTGGTCCTGTTTACAGCCATCTCTTTCCATCTGGGTAGGTGTGTTGTCTGAGCCAGCGGGGTTGCTGAGAGAATCAACCCCCACCCAGCTTTAATCCATCCATCAATCTGTATGCAGTAGATAATTTGTGTTTCACATAAAACCACCTCCATGACTGACATGTTACATAAATCTGCCCCAGTGATATGTAAAAAGTTATGTTTGATATAATTTGGATGTCAGTACAGCCTACATACAAGGATTCATTCACAGCATGCATGCTTGCAGGCACTGCAGTCCGGATGGTGGTCCAGCTGTTGCTCAGTGGGAAAATGACACATTACATAAGTGTCTCAAACAAACATGACAAGCTGAGTTGATCAGCTCAGCGGTTGTTTGGCATCACAATGACCATTACTCACCATTAAGGGCCAGTTCATAGAAAATGTTGATGTATTTGTAGAAAAAAGCTGCAAGGTGCACTTCTGGTATAATTTCAACAGATGGTAAGGTGCTTGTTAGGGGTCCTATATGACCTGACCTTGATAGATAAAAAACCCAGGAGACCAGATGGCTCTCTCTGCTCTGGGTGATAAGTGTGTGTGTGTGTGTGGGCATCTGTAGGTGTTTGCACCAACTGATTCTGTGAATTGGCTCTCTTCTTATCAGAGTTACATAATTGAGGATATAAAGTCTTAAAGTATTTTTTTTTTTAATTGTAGGGATGATGTGGGGCTGTTTTGGCTTACACACCTATTCAATGGTGTGTGGATGGTGGGGACAGTGCCTGCAGAATGGGAGACAATAATGGTTGTTGGTTGGTGGATCCCATTTTTAAAAGGGGGGACTTTTTACAGTTTGTAACCTTCTTGGATTGGATCTCAAGGCTCAGAAAACGTGAGGAAAGTGGTCTGGTGACCTCAAAATCATCTCTCTCCATTTTGCAGATGATGTGATTCTGTTGGATTAATTAGACACCATGAACTGGCTCTGGATAATCGTCAGAAAATGTATGGATGGATGATTTGCCTGATGAAGGTCTAGTATAGAAATGTTGCAAATAAATGTTATAATTGCAAGTAGGATTTTTGCAGCCATGCTAATGTAAGCACTACAGAGACTTTAGTATGGCATAGACTCGTGTTTTCCCAATGAACAATCTCTTAGCTGTGCTACTGCGTTATTTTCTCCATCAATTATTTGATATTTTTTTAAATTCCACAACTTTCTGCATTTATTTATGTTTTTTCTGCCTTCCTAAACTGGTTGATTATTGTCACTCAGCATGACCTTAAGATTCATTTTAGAAAGCAAACTTTCCCAACAGTCCACTGGTTCAAACTTCTGCCAAGAGCCACCAGATACACACACACACACAGAAATGAGTTTGTGTTGTTCACTGCATGAGTGAAGTACCAGGCGATTAATTAGTTTAATTAAGTTTGAATCCAGCCTACTTTAGATGTCTAGATTGTTTTGTGGGAGACTGAACTGACAGTCAACTCAAGGTATAAGTATACAGAGCTGGTCTTAGAATAACATCATCCCCAATGTTGTGAACAGTGAACTTTTGTATTAAGAGAAGAGTTTGCTGGTATCTGTGAAAAAAGAAAAAGATAACTGAAATGGAGCAGGAGGAAAAAACACATTATTTAGTATTTTACTGTCAATATGGTGTCTTGTCTAATGGCAGTATCAGGCAGTTTTGGCAAATAGCTGACCCAGATTTCCACTGGCTTCTTGAAAGCTTGTTATTATGATTACAGCTTACATAAATGTGCTGACAGGGAATAGTGGCTTCTGGGAAGAGTCCAAAACGACAAAATGGGGCTCCTGAAAGATTCCACTTTGCTACGATCAGCAGAACAGAGTGAAATGTTAATGTTAGGGTGCTTGATTAAAACAGTGTGGTTAAAGATTATGCACCAGTTTCCATAGGCAGGAGACTTAAAGCTGGAAACAAAATCCAGCTGTGGCGTAAAAGGGTGTCAGCTCCAGTATTGGTCCAGCCTGCGTTGTAGAAAGAATGAGGGCAGTTAAGTGCAGACATGATGGGTTTAATTATGACTGACTTTAGGTCAGATAATCCACCGAGGTCTAGGAAAAAACATTACAGTTTGTACCTTTTTAAAGGCTTCATTCGGGAACTAAATTATATCTGAAAAGTCAGTGCTTATAAAACCGAGTCCCAGTTGTAGCGGCGATAAATGAGGGTTTGTGTTACCACAGCAGGTATAAAGTTTTTAATAGCGCAATTTAGAGACTTAGCCATGTGTCAGTATGTTCCAGTGCAGGTTTTAATCAGGTACTCATGATTTAATGGGAAAAAAGTAACAAAAACACAGTGCAGTTATGATGTTGAGTATTTCCATTTAATGCTTCATTTCAGAGATAACTATATTGCATTGCGTTTATTTGAAAACTATAATTACTTTGCACTATTTATGAAGACTTTAAAATCCTATAATATGCATATAAAATATGCTAATTTATAGTACATGAAAATACGGCACAATTGTAATGTTGTAGTAAAATTATAATAAATTATTTAATATTATAAATAACTCTAGTCTGAAGAACTGCAACATTTAAATGTTATAATGCATTAAAAAAAATAATACAATGATAAACATATAACTGGACAGGGTCTTTCTGCTGCGCAAAACTTTTATTCTGCTACTTTTATTTAACTAAAGAACTTTAATATTTCTTCCATCACTAAATAAAGTTAATTACAAGAAAGCACCAGAATCAATAACTGTGTGCAAGTTGGATTCAGCTTTCGGGTACCATGTGTCAAATATTAAGCTAAGTTTGAGTAAGTCAGATAAGTTTGTTGTTGTTAAACTTTAAACTTTAATTCATACTTTTTCATAAGTTTCATAAATTCATAAGTTTTGATTAATTCATTCAAAATGTCAGGACAGTATGACAAAAATACAGCTCCTACCTCCACAATATATATATATATATTCTCCAATAAATGCAGCAGCACATATTGAATGTGTCTCCCTAGTGTGGGGGTATCTAACAGCATGTTCAGTGTGAGTCTCATCACTCTAGCATGACTTACTGCAGCCGACCCCCTGTTTCCCCTAAGTGTGACCTTTGGTTGGTGCCACCACATTTTCTGATTAAATAAATGTTCTTTTTTAGACAGTCTATAACAAATGCATACAGTCAAGCTACAGTATATAATTTCCTCTTAAATTAGCTCTCACAAGAAGCCCTTCCTCGTGAGAACGGATCTGTTTTTGTGTTCATAATGATTTAGGACCGGTACAGTAGCTGCAGCTACTAAAGTTACAGTTAGGGCTTAACACAGGAAATTGAACAACATTTTTGTGCAGAAATCTGTCTGCAGCATCTGACCTGAGAGGATGTACCCCACAATTAGCTGCTCTACGTTAACCCAATCCTTTTCCCTCTTTCTCTCTCTCTCTCAGCAGCAGAGTCGTACTCTGTGGCGGGCAGTGATGGCAGTATCCCCCCATCGGTGTGTTCTGTGCCCCACCAGGCCTCAGGCAGCTCCAGCCCCTGCTCACACTCGTCTGGAGGATCACGGCACCCTGTTAGCGCCCTCAAGAAATGGCTCACCAATCCCGTCCGCAAGCTGAGCTCGGATGCCAGGGGAGGAGCGGGGAAAGTCGAGAAGCAGATGTGCAGGTCAGACGTGAGGCAGCCGCCATCGCTCCTTTCCCACAGTGAAACCCTGCCGAGGCCTCTGCAACCGCACGACAGCTACACCATCCTCCCCTCTGGAGACACGGTGAGACTTAAAGACAGACTACATTTACACCTCCTATATATACACACTCAGTTTTTTTGTTTTTTTGTAATGGTTGTTGTGTTTGTGTTGTACAGGTGTCGATAGATGGTCTGTTGAGTCCAGCAGTTCCTTCTCCTACACAGCCGCCATGTCAAGGCCACTTATCTGACCTCCTGCAAGGCAGAGACACGCAGAGTCTAGTAATGTCTCTATTCTATTTTATTCTATTCTATTGGTCTATGGTATTCTGTTATTCTACTTTGTACTATCTCTTTCTCTTAAATAGTTTATACTATGTTATTATATTATGTTCTATTCTATTTATTGGATTATATTCTATTCTGTTGTGTTCTACATATGATTTGATTTTAAACAATGTTGTTCTATTATATTATATTCTGTTCTTTAAAATTCTGTTCCAATCCGTGTTGTTCTATTTTAATCAAAGGTCATGATTCAAAGTCAGTTGAATTAGTGACACTGAATTCTCCCTTTAAAATGCACAGCACATTTCAATTAAAGGCCAAACTAGACATGCTATAGTTGGATTAAAGGCTCAGAGACACAACGTACATAAAAGATTAATTTTCATGCACTGAATTACTGGCAATCATGCTACATTTAACCCAATCTTCTATTCCACATATAACAGTGGCTCCTAACCACAGAGTCACAGGCCGTGTCTGGGTAGTGCAACATTTGTTACTGTGCCTCATGAAACAATGAAAAACAACAATATTTAAACACAACAATTTATTGTAGGCTTTTTGTGCGATAACTTCTTACACAGGATATTGATTTCAGAGTGATTTTTCAGATTGTACTCAATCAAAAGCTCCCATCACTCTTACAACTAGCTAGTTAATATTAGTAAAAATAATAAAGAGATTCTTCAGAGGAGTTAGGTGAGATAAAAGGCCATAATGCAATATAATGTGGAATATTTATAAACAGAAAACGTTTTAAACTTTGAGATAGATTGAGAAATTGATTGATAAGGACTAAGTCCTGGACTTATTTTAATAATTGTCCCGAATGTTACACAATCCACCAACCTTAATCAAGACAGAGGCAAGGATTCAACGTCTGAAATTATGATGTTTTAGAAAATAAGAACTACAGAACTACAAAACTGAATCATATGAATAAACAATAAAATCTTTTTAGAAAGTTGAAAAGGTAAAAAGTATCAAAGACACCAAAACAGAATTCTTATAATCTACTTCAGAGTCTGTCCTTTACTTTAACTTTACTTTGGTCGTCCGCTCCACAAGAACATTATAATTATTTAAAATATAAAATACAAATCACGTACACGTACAAATCAAAAGTTCTCTAAATTCTTCACTTCCCTCACTATTATTTGAATGATTTCAGTGGAGACTCTCATCATTAAACCTTAATGTAATGCAGGTTTCATGAGTTAATAATAATTTAAACGCATACACTTAAATGTCAAGACAAGTCGCACTAAAACTGTGAATTATAAACGTGCACGTCACTCTACATCCTGTTTAGTTGTATTAACGTGCGAAAGGCTTTTATTTGCACACATCATTTGACTTCCACAAATTGTGCCAAATAAATAGCACAAAACACACATTTTGCTGCATATTTTGCACACAATCACACACAAGCACATACTACTAATTTCTGGTAACTCTACACTGTTCTCAGTACTCTTTGAAAGGCCCTGTGGGGTGGAATCAATCCTGTGTGCTTTTCTAGACAGACATCTGGAAGTAATCAACTAGCCAAGCAGTCTGTAACAGGCTAAAACAGGGTCAGGATTGGGGGTGAGGAGTGTACTGTTAAGACACCCAAGCAGCCTGAGCTATAAAGAGCTAATTACTCGAGGGGAACTCAGGGCCGCCGTGCACGAACATAAATATTGCCGTTGGATGTTGGACCTGTAGAGGAACAGGCTTACAGGATAAACCCGTCGCTCTTGGAACTTTTCGGTCTTTGTCGTCGACTGGTTCAGTTCTTGGTTAGCATTTTATATGAGACATACTGTAGAAGACATGGACAAAGCTCTGTAGTAGCTCCTATCACATGGGCAATCACTTACATCTGTTCACCACTCTCTCTCTTTGTAGCAGCGCTAATACACCTTGAATTAGCCGTCCCACCCAACAGCCAATAGCTACAACCGTAAAACATACGCCCACTATTAGAGGAGGAAGCGGCCTGCAGCCAAAGTGAGAAACAGACCTGTGGATGTTGGTCGGTTCTCATTTAGAGTACAAAAGCTTTACATAAGAGATAAGTTAATTTTTAAAGGGTTGAAATAATTCTTTAACCCATAAATTACAATGTTCTGTTTGATAAATGACGTTCCCTTACTTTTCCTCAGTCCTCTCGCCCTCGTGTGACGAAGGCTTTGTCTCTTTAAAGATCCAGTGTGTAACATTTAGGAGGATCTATTGGGAGAAATTGTCTCCAATGGAGGTCGCCATGTTAAACTGCCATGCTTCTACAGTAGAAACCAGACAACGGCTGCAGATAGGGCCTTTCACATATTAAGTTTTTATTGAGCCACTGAATCGTACACACTGATCCTTTAAAGGAATAGTTTTACACTTTGGGAAATATGTTTAAACGCGTTATTGCCAAGAGTTAGACAGAATATTGATAATACTCTCACATCTGTACGGTAAATATAAAAGTGGCCGGTTAGCTTAGCTCAGCACAAAGAATGGAAACAGAGGGAAAGAGTTTACACTTCTGGAGCTCACTAATTAACATTTTATGTCTCGTTTGTGTCATCTGCACAAATCCAAAGTGTGTGATTTGACACTTAAAATATATGTAATGTAAAATGCTAATTATCAGTCCTACATGTCACTTTTTGTATAGATTAAACAAACAAGATGTAATGTGTTAATTAGTTAGCTTCACAGGAGCTGGTAGGTGTATTGTGTTACGTTTGGATTGGGCTAGCTGTTGTCACCTGTTTCCAGTTTTATGCTAAGCTAACAGGATTGTACAGATATGAGACTTTTATCTATCTTCTAATCAAACTCTCAGCATAAAAGAGTGCATTTTACAAAACGTCTAACTATTCCTTTAACCTCCTCATGGATTTCAGAACAACTAACTTGCGGGTGAGAAATTACTGTAAGAGAGGAGAAAGCATTGAGAGCAACAAGCTAAACTAAGCTCAGCCGTGTTAATGGCTGCTGACTAGTGGATCAGAACCAAAGTGAAGATCAGCCTCAGGTGTTTTTCATAGTCGGGACGTCTGCTGTGTGAACAGTCGACTCACAGAGAGCGAGGGAGCAAAAAAGACTGACTGAAAATAAACAGAAAGTGCATATTTGACCTACAAACTGACTTCACAGAAGGATTATCATCTAGTGCACTGAGGCAGAGAACAAAATGTGGTGAGTCTGCAGTATGTCAAGAGGATTACAGTCAACTTCACATTAGTTTGTACTGCTTTTAGGGGAGGAGTGATATTTGTTATATAACATCTCTCCATGCCATTGTCAGTTACTCCGACCTTTATTATCTGACTTGACAAATTGTACAAATGTTGCTGATTTACCTTCATTGGTCAGGCCTGATTATACTTTTCCGAATGTCTCTGTCCAACAGTCTCTTCAGCAGCACAGAGAGACATTAAAAAGCGATTATTACTCTCAGGTTACTTGGGATTTGGGGTTGACATGACTTTCCAAAAGGGATCGGTAAAATTGCTTTACTGATGTGTTCCCCAGGATTAGGACCCTCTCATCTTGCTGGCTGGGTCAGAGGACGCAGAAAATGAAGCTTAATGATTTAAGTTTGCATGGTTGATGCCCAGTGGTCTGACATCATTCTGCACCACAGCGTCTGGAAGAAGTACTAAGTTCCTTTACTTAAGTAAAAGTACCAAAACAACAATTTAAAGATACTCCACTATAGGTTAAAGTCCTACTTGTACTTTAGGTAAAGAAGCATTATCAGCAAAATAAACAAAAATTGCTTATACTGATACATTAGTGTGTAAGTAGCTGGTCACGGTTTAGTGGTTCCCATTTATCTTCTTTCAAAGTGTGATTGTGACAGTGATAAATCTGAGAGATTGTGAGATAAATGGTAAATGGCTGCATTTATGTAGCACCATCAGGAGCGTTTTGGGGTTCAGCGTCTGGCCAAAGGACACCGAACAACCCTGTGATTAGTGCACAACTGGCTTTACCTCATGAGCCACAGCCGACCTGCTGTGATGATTAATGGAAGAGGGAAAATGTTCTGTTACACATATTTGTATTAATTTTTCAATTTTTCTCTAACCTTTACTTTTTTGTGAAATAATGGTTAACGTCTGCAATTTATGTCAAACTAAAAACCACCAGAAAAGTTTAAAAGGGCAAATCTCTCTTTGTTAGAGCTGCTAACAACTCATACACCCCAGCTAGAGTCTGCTTTTTGAGCCACTGGCATGAATGTGTGTCCACTTATATAATACTATATGTTACGATGCGATGCTTACCAAATGCTGTACTGTCTTGTTTGTGTGTTTTAGAGTCAAAGATCCAGCGTCAACACTCTCCAAGGGGAAGACGTCTGCACCATGACTGATGACTCAGGCAGCCAGTGGTCCGCTACAGTGGACAGTGAAGAGGAGAGAAACATTGCCTTAGAGAAGAGCATGTAGGTCCTGACCTCTACATTAAAGAAGTACAGTGACATTTTGGGACATACGCTTATTTGCTTTGTTGAGGGGAAAATTGATACCACGTTCGTGTTTGTCCAATAAATATGACGCTCCAGCCAGCCGACAGTTAGCTTAGTTTAGCATAAAGACTGTAAACAGGGTGAAAAAGCTAGCCTGGCTCACTGATTAACATAATGTGTCTCGTTTGCTTATCCATTCAAAAAGTGTAAAAAGGTCAAGTTGTGTTTTTTAAGAGGTGACATTCCTTTCTGCAGTCTTGTCTTGGCAAATTGTCCTTTTTACATTTTGTTTTTGTATGATTTAACAAATAACATGTTTTTGAGTGTTTTAGAGGTGCTGGTAGG
>NW_023339740.1:13355785-13355925 GCF_004916995.1 Morone saxatilis | reverse complement strand
TTTCCCAAAATGTCAAACTTCTTTCAGATTGTATGTAAACCTCTGATTTTATTTTGCAAAAATATAAATAATTATTTCTGGATTTATTTCCATTTCAGAATCACCGTTATTTGCTGTTTCAATCTCTCTCTCTCTCTCTC
>NW_023339740.1:13355444-13355707 GCF_004916995.1 Morone saxatilis | reverse complement strand
TCGTTCTCTCACTCTCAGATATGTGCTGACAGAGCTGATAGAGACAGAAAGGTTGTATGTGGAAGATCTTGGACTCATAGTGCAGGTGTGTCTCTCTTCCGGCCTTCAGATAATCTGCTTGTGACATTTATACAAGACATAACTGAGATTCCTTTATCAACAGCATTCTGCAACATTCATTTCTTTAACTGAAAGAGACTTTTTTATTTGGAACGGGAAACCTCTGACATGATTAATGACGTGTGTGCGTGTGTGCATGCGTG
>NW_023339740.1:13339935-13355409 GCF_004916995.1 Morone saxatilis | reverse complement strand
GTGTGTGTGTGTGTGTGTATAGGGCTACATGGCCACCATGGCCAATCAGGGAGTTCCAGAGGACATGAAAGGGAAGGACAGGATTGTGTTTGGAAACATCCACCAGATCTATGACTGGCATAAAGAGTGAGTCAGAGACGTCTTTTCTGAATTTCTCAGCGGCTCCGTTCCTTTGAATCTGAGCAGTTTCTTAAAGTGTACACCTTTTTTTTCTGAGCTCCTTGTATAATGCCCCCTGTGGCTTTCCTGCCTGTGTCTGTGTGTGTGTGTGTGTGTTTGGCTGGATGACTGTTCCTGTCTGACCTTCTCTGCTTCGTGTCACAGTTATTTCCTGGGAGAGCTGGAGAAATGTGTGGGTGATCCAGACAGCCTGGCCCAGCTCTTCATCAAACATGTGAGTCTACAGATCAATGAGTAACAAGTGTGGACGAGAAGTTGTTGTTTTTTTCCCCCATCTCTCTGTCTCTGTTTTCAGTTTGGCTGAAGGTTGCAGCCATGTCACAGATCAGGGCTCTGACTGCGTGTAAAGCCTTGGCCCCCTGCCATCCAGATGTGTCTTCATCTCGCAGATCAGTTGTCTGCAGGTGCAGCTGCAGAATTAATGCTCTTGTAATCATTCTGGTGTGACTAAAGAGCCCTCAAAGTCGACAATCACTGTTAAAGCTGCTCCACAGGGACCACGCTGTGTGTGAAAATGAGCTGGAATCACAGATCTCAGAGCTCTATAAAAAGTCTTCACCCCGGCCAAACCAAGTTTTTTATATTTAGTTGTTTTACAAAGAACTTTGAACTATTTAGTGTCAAAATGAAAACAGATCTCTACAAATTGATTCAAAGGAAATACACACAAACACAAAATTACTGCTAAATTCTTTTGAATTTTTGAAGTTCAGTGTTGTAAAAGAGTTAAAAAAACTCTAGGGGTCAGGAATACTTTTTACTGGCATTGTAACATTGGTATTGGTATCCAGCAGAGGTTTTATAGTTACGTATTTTTCATTTGTTTTCAATTCAGTTTAGTTTCAGTTAGTTTCCAGAGTGGGCTGCTTGTTTCAGTCTAGTTTTTATTGTTTAAAAATGTTTAATTTTGGTTTAGTTTTACTATTAGTTTAGTATTTATCAGGGGCATGATTTAAGAAGTTCAGAATAGATATTACAATACAAACACATTGACTCAAGGTCATGTTGTCCCAGTCTACATATTCATATACACCAACAGGTTTGTAAGTACACAGTATTGTTTCAGTTATTTTTTATTTTTATTTCAGTTAATTAAAATGTTTTTCACGCCTAGTTTTAGTTTTTGTTTTAGTTTTAATTAACTATAATAACCTTGGTATCCAGTCTTGTTACATCAGAACAAAATCTAGAAAAATATTTTGATTTTGTGCAGCTTTTCCACTTCAGTCGGTGTGGTGTAGCGTGCCTAACAAAGCCACGGCAAATCAAACCATTCTTTACTAGCCACTGGAACTGTTTAATGAGACAACGGTCCTGCACTGACTTAACAAAAGCCCCACCAAGGGGAATGGGAACACAACAAATCAGTTGTAGCAGCTCAGAAACTAAATTCTTTCTCTTCTTTCTCTTCTTCTTTCTTCTTCACGCCGCCCCTCAAACACAGATTATGTGGAATAATTGTCCCATGAGCTCTCTCTCTCTTTCTTTCTTTTAAATTCTAACAATTCCAGGAGCGTCGTCTTCACATGTATGTGGTTTACTGTCAGAACAAACCCAAATCAGAGCACATTGTCTCCGAGTACATTGAGACCTTTTTTGAGGTGAGTAAACTTTTACACTACAGTCAGTCTTACTGGAGCTCTCCAAGGACATTTTTCTTTTTACTTAGAACATTTTCTGTCTTTTTTGTCACCTGACAGGATCTCAGGCAGCAGTTGGGTCACAGGCTGCAGCTCAACGATCTGCTCATCAAACCCGTTCAGAGGATCATGAAGTATCAGCTGCTGCTGAAGGTTTGCTGTTTGGCATGATTATGTATATCTGCATGCATGGTGCTTTTAGATGTTATTATTAATTTAACATTTTTTAAAATCATAATAATGTCTTTTTAACTGTTGTACTTTAACAAAGCAGTGTGCTTTGACTGATTTAAACTTCTCTCTTTCTGACTGTCAACCCCAGGACTTCCTGAAGTACTACAGCAAAGCAGGGAGGGATGTTGAGGAGCTGCAGGTACATATACATACACTGTACACTGCCAGTTTATCAGAAACTGGTATTTATAATATTTTGTCTGCCCCATTTATATTAATGTCTGTAGGCTAAACAACACAAACTTCTCTCTTTATCCTCCAAAATGATCCTAACGTTGAATACCTCTCTAAAACTGAACATAAATATACTTCATGCAGGGAGGAATAATTGCAGGGCTATTGTGTTAGACTTCATTAATTTTAGCTAGATATACCTGATAAACTGCCAATTCAATTTATAAAGTAATATTCTGAGTCTGTACTGTATATCACAAAATTTGGTTTTCACTTACTGATTCTCCTCCATTCAATTTCTTCCATCAGAGGGCGGTGGAAGTGATGTGTTTTGTGCCAAAACGCTGTAATGATATGATGAATGTGGGCAGGCTCCAAGGTTTTGAGGTGAGATATAAATTATTTTCTGTATGTCAACACAAATCGAGGGTGACGTATGGCCTCTGACAATGTTTACATACTGTTTCAGGGAAAAATCACAGCTCAGGGGAAGCTGCTCCAGCAGGACACCTTCTCTGTCAGTGAGCAGGAAAGCGGCCTCGTGTCCAGAGCCAAGGAGAGGCGGGTCTTCCTGTTTGAGCAGCTGGTCATTTTCAGTGAGCCTATTGATAAGAAAAAAGGGTTCTCTTTGCCAGGGTACACTTTCAAAAACAGCATAAAGGTGCGAGTAACACTGCGTTTTAAGACATCTTAACAACATCTTTGGTTTAAGTGTTTTTTCCTCATGTTTAACACGTCTCCTGTGTGCTTCAGGTCAGCTGTTTGGGCGTGGAGGAGCACTCTGACGAAGATCCATGCTGTCTGGTCCTGACCTCCCGTGGGACTGACGGCAGCGTGACGCGCTTCATCATGCAGGCATCATCTCCGGAAATACAGCAAGCTTGGCTCGACGACGTGGTCCAGATCTTAGAGACTCAGAGGAACTTCCTCAATGGTACCAGAGTGCAGTGTTTCCTCTGTAAAACCGATGTGAGTAGTGCACTTGAGTGATGTGACATCTCTTCCTGTCCACTGTAGCCCTTCAGTCTCCAATAGAGTACCAACGCAGGGAAAGCAAGTCAAACAGCCTGGGCCGGAACATGACGTCTCCAACTGCGTCAGCATCTGGCCTGCGACCTCACTCTTCTGCATCCATGGACCGACGTCAGCAGCACTGCCTGCTCTCTTACAACACCTCCCTGCCCTCTCTGCATCCGCCACAGCACTGCCCAGCCTCGAAGGTGGTGAGTGTACAGCAACGCTCCCTTACACACGTGTGTACATATAACATTTCTCCTTCTCCAACATCCTCTTTCTTATATTTTTCTTTTTCTCTCAAGGTTTCTAATCCTTGTGCTGGGACACCTGAAGCAGCCCACCCTCCATTTTCTTCCAACCAGCAGCTCAGTTTATGCACAGAGGTGAGACACGGCCGTGGGACGTCCAATGGCCTGCCACCCTGCAGCCAGCACAGCATGCAGGTACATCAGTCTTAATTCACACAGCAGTTACAGTTTTTAGAATACAACTTTTTAGGGCTGTCAGCACCACAAACAAGTTCCATAATGACAACAGCTTCCAGTGATTTCTCACCTTTCTGCAGTGATGAAACAGTGTACTCCAGGGTGTGGTCAGCTTTTGAGCCTGGTGTCGCAACAAGTTGTTCTTAAAACATTCTAATTAGAAGTAAAAGTACAAGTCATGAATTCATTTATAGCAGTATTAGCAGTATATACTAAAGTGAAAATATTAATTTGGAGGAAAGGTTGACGTGATGTTGCAGAGGAATTTAACTACTTCATGTGTTCGGTGTTTGGTCTCTTTGCCTCTGCCATTATATCTGTAGAGGCTGCTGAGCCTGGTTACATTGCCCGCTCGCCCAGCTCTGGTTCTGGCACAACACTAACTCGTTCCCTCCGTTCAGACCCCCACCCCCCCACCCTGCCCTGGGCCTGAAAACCTCCTGCCAGCGGTCCAAAGCTCCTCTGCCAAAGCCAACAATCCCTCTGTGCTCTAAGCTCCCAGTCCCGGCAGCACGGCCAACTGCAGCTGCAGTTATCAATGGTTAATGTTACTCTGTAAAGCTTTCGGTCTATCAGGAAACTATAAATCACCAAGAATTTAGGATTGAACATCCGAGGGAAAACCATAAAAAACTGTTTCTCCATAAAATATGATCCAGTTTCACCAAATACAGTGACATAGTTGGTGTTATGCACTTCTCGCCGACAACCAAAGTTACATAGTTCGAAAACAGGCGGGAATAAAATAGGCACCATTCTACCTATTACAAGTCAGTTTAGTAACAAAAGGATTTTGAAGCTGTTTTTTTTTAAGGTAAAATAGTTGCATAATGTTGCTTTAAGTCAAGAGAATTTTATTTACAGTAGAGCCCAACATCACATTTTTGCCTCAGAGGGCTCTATTAGGTGTCAAGTACGTAAGGAAAAGTAAAGCCTTTGAAGATAAACCTAATTAAAAACCTATATTTTACTGACTTTAACTGTCAGGACCTGGAAAGAGAACACTTGAGTAAATGTAAGTTGTCACTTCCCACTTCTGTGTGTACAACTAATTCAATAGTGCAGCTAAGAGATTTATCAGGTTTATCAGGATCATTATGCACTTTATAACTACCCAGTTAAGCATTTATTGTGCACAGTGCACATAGATTCTCTGTTTTTTAAATTGGGTAGATCAGATCGGTGGAGCTGTTATCTGTATGTCAGCAACCAGAGGACGTTTGTTGTCATGATCACGGCTGATGAGGGGAAATGACTCTCTGGTTGCCTTTGTCAAATATCCTGTTGTTGTTTCTGCGTGGATTTTACAAACCTGGTCGACCTAGTCTGATGTGTCATTCAGTCCTGCAGTTTATGGAAACCCCACTGACCTGCTGTTTTATCTTATTCTCTCAGACTTCCACGTAGAGGAGGAAATGGTTTAATCACAGTGCTCTTATTAGACGTCCTTATCTGGCCTGATTCCACAAAGGCGCTCTCGTCTTCTTGTTCTCCCTCTTTGTGTTTTTGGATCAGCAGTGTTTCCATCCTGTTTTAGGCGCAGGAGTTCAAGCAGGTTTCCCTTGTACCTAAAATCTTATCCCTCAGGGAGAAACCTTTGTCAAACTTTTCTTAGTTAACAACACCTGTTTCTGGTCAAAATGACATTTTTATGTAACAGTTGCATAATCCTATATCTGTAAAAGTAAAATCCAGGTTGGAGAATAAACCCGAGGATATAGTTTTTCTTGTGGTGCACATCAGCCTTTGACATTTTTGTCGCTTTGCTTCTTTATACGTTTTATATTAACAATTCATCAAATGGCTAGGTGTAATGTGATAGGACTTGTTGTGACAAACCCACAGAGAATAATCATCTCACACAGTTTTCATCAGCTCTGTTGAGCCTTTTAGTGTCTTTCAGTGTTTTTTTTAACTGTTTTGGTTTGTTCTAACCGGACAAATTTCAACTTTCAGCTGTTTTCAGTGAAAAAACTTGTATCAAACAGCTGTCACCTGTACACCTGATCAGCACCAAACAGCCGTCAGACACAGTTAGCCATTAGTTGTTGAACATAGTGAGGCATTTAGGAGCTAAAGATATTTCCCTCAGGCATTGGGAGAAACCAAAAACAGACCTAAAAGAGAGTTATTATTGGACTTTTGTCAGGTGCCCATAAGAAAAATTCTCCATGTTTCTCTTTAACTGCAGGATGGGTAAACAAAACATGTCATAATAACCGTGTTAATATGTGTTAAATCTTACACACTGGTCCTTTACAGTGTATATTCAAGATTGTTAATGTTTATATTGAAGTGATGTGATTAACTTCATAAAGCCTTTTTCATTTTTATCTCATTACTTTGTCCTTTTGTGGTTTAAAATTTTCATGACTTTCACTATTGTATTTTAGATTAATTTTGTTAATTCACAAAGTAACATAGAACATTTTATTTACATTTGCGCCACCCAAAAAGCCACAATGATGATTTGGGAATTTCTAATCAGTTGTCTCAGCAATGAGGAATGTTCATGAGGTGCATGTGTGTGTGTGTCATTATAAAAAACTGTAACTGTCTAAACAAATTTAATCTTTTTGTAACACTGGTAATATAAATAATATGTTAGTTTCTACTATGTAAAGTTGTACATTTAAACACAAGCACTAAAAACAATTAATTTGTTGTTGTTTTTTTCCTTGCAGAGTGTGACTGCCAGTGTCCAGGCGACCACGTTAAATGAGGGTGGGAGTTATTCAGCACGTCGACCAAACAACCTGGATCAGCTCACAGAGAACGAGCAGTGATGACCTGCGAGGACAAATGAACTCATTTTACCTTTCTGGAGTAGGAGTGCCTCGACTGAGTCAGACTGCTCCGTCAGCGTTGTTTGTTTCAGTCCAGTACAGAAATCATCGAGGTCTCAGTGTTTCCGTCTTCATGTATTGTCCTAAATTTCCTTCAAAAACCACTGTGGTCTAATCTGGATCTCTTGATTGTGTTCATTTGTGTGTATGTGTGTGTGTCCTCTGCATATACACACATCCACAGATGGTGATAACAGAGATGCGTGAAGATATGGCTTTGAAGCACCGCGGAAACTGTACTTCATATTGTATATGTATAAATTTCTTACTTTTTCCATTGAAAATTCCTTTGATGGATATTTTTGTAATGCATAATATTTTCATAAGGGACCAATTCCACTTTACTTCCCCTGAGGAATGGGTTTTCAAATCCCTTTACGCAGTCATAGTCCATGTCCTCGAATAACTGCATCCTTGAAATCACTTGAGTGATTGTAGATTCAAGCTTCACTGTGGGATCTGAATCCATATGAGTTGTGTTTGTCCGTGCACATTAGCAAATAGCTGTTTTCCTTTTGGTGGGCTATTTTAACCCCGCCATTGTTAGAGTGTTATCTGAACTAAACACATTTGCAAACTCACACAAAAGCATGCATCCTAATCAAGCAGAAAGAGGAAAAAGGGAACAAAGATAAAACAGTGGTGCTCATCTGTCACTGTCATATTGAATGTTAATAATCTCATGTGGAATCATTTCAATAAAACTTTGACTTGTTGTATCCTGAAACACACAGAATTAAAGAGAAATGCTGTTCTCATATTTGTCATCATCATTTATCTAAAAAAAAAACCCTCACTGCTACTTGTGCAACATAAAACACTTCCTCACATGAACGTATGAGACAATAAACCCCCCAGACATGTAAAAGGTCCCCCAACTCTCATATAGAGGTACAAGACATCCAGACTGAAAAGAGATGCAAAATGACTATAAACAAAGCAGCTGTGTCGTTTCTTTGTATCAACTTTGTGTGTCTGTGGTTGATGTGTGTAATTTTGTAGTAATTTTACATGTTGTGGTCATTTGTCTTTTTGTAGTCATACAACATTTTGAGTCTCTGTGGTTGTTTGTGTCTCTTTTTGGTTGTCTTGTGTTTCTCATTTGATTGACTTTTCATCAAGAAAACAGAGGCTTTGGCCAAAGGGGCCCCCCCCAGACCCCTTAGTCCCTGGGCCTGTGCCCATTAGGCCCGTTCATGAATTCGTTTAGTGTTCCCATCATACTGTAAATATAAATAGACACGTGAAACTTTGCAAGATGTGAATTCTACAGTGACAAAGTTAGTTCATTTTTAGCATGTAGCAGTTTCACAAGTCACTGCAGGAAACCACAAAAATGTTAACTGCAGTACAAAAATTAAACACGTAGATGAACCTAAAACCACTGTTCCATGAAGCTTCAGTAAGAAGATGGAAGAGGGGCCCAGAGGTCAGAGGCCACCGTTAGCACCCATCTTACCTTATTATAACATACAATTATTTTTTTTGAAGACGATTTAAAACTTCAAAAATCTGATCTTTGCACTGGATCAGTTTCAAAGCCCATTGGTAGACAGCGCTCTCTAGTGGAGATAATGAAAACACACTAATGCGTATGTCTATTAGTGAATTAAACCGTCAATTCCTCAAATTATTAATGTCAGATTTTATATTGGGGATATTTATATTTGTAGACAGATTTAATGAAATGACAGGTGACTTGTAGCTGAACAGGCAGGATGATGGAGATGCAGCTAAAAGAAAACAAATCAACTCGACAAACAGGTTTTTTTAAAAAGGCCTGCAGCACTTCAGTTGCCTGGAACACACAGAGTATCTTGTTTGTGCCAACAGCACGTTTAACTGTATGACACACCACGTCCCAAAGGCTCATTGTTCATTTACACTGTGCTTCAGTTCATTTACACTGTGCTTTAGTGTAAATGAGGTTAGGGACTCACACTATGTATTTAAGTGCACGCTGCCGTTACTAACAACTTTTCCTACATCTTCTACATCATCTCCTCTATTAAACGTGTATCACACTGTGTAATTTTACAGTGTATCAGGGAGCATCATGGTGGCTCAGTGGTCACAGCTGTTGCCTCACAGCTAAAATAACTTGCTTTGACCCTGGTCTTTTTTTGACCTTTCACCTCCCTCATGGGGTCAGGGGTTTTCAGTCATCTATCTCCTAATGTATTGATTGATACTTGTTGTTAGTCATTGAATACAAATTACATGTCATTTAATTGATCCATTGGATTACAACAAAATTAAATCTAAACTGAATACTTTTAGATTCCTTCAAAATTAAACATTGAAAATATTTTACCTCATACTAAAAGAAATTTAGAAATTTTACAAAAAAATGTTTTCCTAGAAGTGTACTGGTGCCATGCTAGAAAAAAACATGAATATTTTATTGGTACAACTTTACTTTTTTTATCACGTAAGACTTTTCACATTATAACATGGTAACTTATTAACTTATAAAACCTTTTATGTAACTATATTAATTATCTTGTTATAACATGATATATGTCGTAATATGGGGTGAAAATATCATTTTGTAACAGTAAAGTTTTCCTGTTATAACATGATACTGATATGTTTTTTCTTTTTCTGGTGTGGCATTAGTTAATAGAGTATTTTTATCATGAAAAAAGTTTCATAATTTGAAAAACTAGTTTGAAAAATAAGAAATCCTTGACAATGTAACTATAATCTAACTAATCCAGTTACTTATTTTTGTAATCTTACTACATAATCCTAATTTACATGTAATCTGATACAACCCAACTGTGATGACTTTATGATGCATTTGACAAAAACAGACTAATTTCTACTTAAATCACAAAGTAAACGTAGAATATGAACTGTGGGTGATGAAGATGAAGAAGTCACAACATTTAGACGAGCACTAATGAAGTGCAACAACTATATGTTTTTGTTTTAATTTCATTTTTTAAGATGGGCACTTGACTATAACGTGAACTGAACTGAGTTTTCAGTTTTTTAGGAAATGACAGAGAGGTGTTTCCACAGACATTTTAATATGTCAACATTTTAAATAAATAATAATAAAAAAAAATGCTCATAATGCCGTGATCAGACATCTGACACCAGTATTTTTTTGGGGTGAAGCAGGCAAGTAAAATTTCAGTGTTAACACAATAAATATCACAAAAAAAGGTTTTCAGCTGAGCTATAGATCTGTTGACAATTACAAATCCTAACATGAGACAAATTTTTGAACGCACAACTACACAAAAGCCTTTTATAATAGTGTCACTTATGAAGTTTGATTCTGACCCCTGTCCACAGAGCTAACATCAATCGCATTTTGGTGAACAAAAAGAAAAATCCATAACAGACACCTCACACAAAATAGTTTTCAAATATTCCTCTCGAGATTAAAAAAAAAAAAAGAATCAGTAGATAAAATCTCTGGCACCTCTTTGCTAACACTGTTAAAAACTAATTCGACTTATTTAAGAAAACAACAGGGTGATACAAGGGCGCCACCTCAAGGCCATGGTATAAAAGAACAGCATCATCACTTCAGGCATGAGTATCAGTAACTCTCCGGAGAGGAGAGTATAAAAACAGGATTTTCAAGCCTTGGCGCTCCACCGTATCATCAAGTCTCGTTGACTTTGTCTCACTAGGTGTCACTCACTTTTCCTCTCACGCTCTGACTGCTAATTTATCATCAAACTCTCATTATCTCTCTCTCAATGTGCTAGTTTTTTTTCTCTTCTTCTATTACAATGAGGAAAATAAACATGCACTTTGGTTCATTCAACTTTTCTTTTAGGCAGCATGTAGAGATGCAGTCACTTTCACCGTTAATCATCAGCGTGCATTGGACAGAAACCTCGTCTTTTGGATGAAGAAACCCCGGAGAGTGATGGAGAGCGGGAGACAAAACAAACAAACAAGGCTGCTCCCGGATCAGGTAACACCAAGTGTATCTCCAGATGGAGGGGACCAAAACTTTCTCCTCCTCAGATGGGATTAATCACTCACAAATGACACACAGGATTCTGGGTAAAAGGAGGCGAAACCATAACAAACAGACAAAAACAACCCCAAAGCCAGCAGCCAAACTTTTGGCACGACCAGTCAGTCACAGAGCGTAGGTACCACAGGTGAGAAAGTTCTGAATGCGTTCTTCATGTGGCCTTGGTAAAAAGGATACCTATGTTCTGTGTTGACGGAATTGTCACTTTCGTCGAAGTGTCCCTTCGTCTTCGCTAACAGTGAGTCCTCGTCCTCAGGCTCTCTGGTGTCACTATTGCTTTTCCAAGCTCAGTCTTTTTGGATAGTGCAAATTGAAGGACACACACCTCAAGTCACATTAGCATAGAATGACAATGGAGTGACTCAGACTGTAACGATGCTACCTATTGGGTTTTCCCAAAGCTCGGTCTCTGTGTTAGAACAACTTGAGGAAGTAAAGCCAGATAAGATTTGACAAACAAAAAATCCTTTCAGAAACTTAAACTAATCAAAATTATGCTGTGATTTACCTGGGTGTGTGTAAACAATATGATATGTTTGTTACTACAGCGGATCCAGAAGAGAGCCTGGTTATTTATAATGTACAAGGACTTTTCAGCTCACCACAGAGCTCTGCGCTGGCTGAACAAACATACTAAAACTGCTCTAATGGCGCATTGTCTCTACGGTAAAGCCTGAAACCTCTTGTTAAGGTTTTCAACAGAAGGCCAAACATTAAAGTGTTTGTCTGAAATCTTATCTGACGTAACACGGTCGGGGAGAACTTCTTTGGCAACTCAAGAAGAGCAGAGGAACCCTCAGGATAAAGAGAAGAGGAACTAATTATGAGTCAAACACTGGAACCGGTTCTTGAAGAAGAGGAGGCCGTTTTTCGTGTGTGTGGCGTCGGAGGAGGCCGGCGGGTAGCGAAACTTGGCGTAGGTCTTGTCGCTCTCTGATTGGGTGACCCAGGGGAGTTTGATTTTGGTTGCGTGATTGACAATGACATCATCACAAGAACCTACGTGGAGAGATCCCAGACCATCGATGAAAAACTCTGCGAAGTAAACACAAATACAAAATGTTTCAGCCAAATACATTCAAAAAAACTCTTAACTTATTAAATCAAATTTTTTTTCGACCTTTTTCGTTTTATATTATTATGAGAAGTTTCCAAAGATACCACAATTCTCATATACAGTAAAATAAAATAAAGTATAAAAATATAAAAGAAGCACAAAACATTTGCAATATTTCCTTTTGATGGATCAGTGCAGCCGTAAAAACATGAACTGCATGAAATTATAAGATTTTAACAACCCTAAAGATAAGAAAGGAGAAGTGGGAAACTGGTTATTAGGGAACTAAATTGAAATTAAATTAAATTTGATTTAATACTTAATTTACTTAATTATAGTGGAGCACTGATTCTGAGATGTTGGCATTTGCTGATTAGAAGATTTCACAGTATAAGTTCTAAGCAAACATTATCTTGGTATGTGATACTATCTCAACAACTAAAATTAGATATCAATCTTTAAAACGTAAATTACTGAAACACTTAATTTAAAGTTTGGGTTGATGATTATGCAGTTGGGTTTTTTAAGTCGTCTGTCTTGTTATCTAAAGGTTTTCCATCAGTTTTCAGGTATGTTTAGTGTACTGCAGACCGTCCTATTGATAAACCTTTTGAAAATGATTTATCTCTTTTACTCTTGTTGTCTCAATCACAGATGCGCCCCATTAGTTCCCTTGTGTTTTGCTTTTTCCCTGTGTCTCCTGAGCTCCCCTGTCTGTTTCCCTGTGTCTGTGGGTTTGGTGTTTGTGTGGCGCTCACTCTCCTCTCCTGGATCCCTGCCCAACCAACACACCTCCCAGTAATCGCCACATCTCCAGTAAATCAACCCTGGCTCTTCTTCGACTCATTGACAGATCATTGTCTCAGTTATCGGGATAGTCACATGTACTGCACAAACAGTCCTTCTCGAAACAAGACAAATATTCTTAAATATAATCAGATTTTCTTGTCTTGAGCAAAGAAAACAAACTGAAATAGCATAAAAATCTAGCTTGAAAGACAGAAATGGGCCTTAAAACTAGAAAACAGGCCAAAGATTTAAGCAAGTTGTTTATTACAAGCAATGGAAACTCAGTTAAGATAGACTTTCTTAAAATAAGTATTTTGGTTTACTTTATTGAGCTGAATTTAATAATCTCTACCTTAAGGTAAGATTAATAATTAGGAAAGACATCTTATAATAAAACACAATTCCTTCAAACAGCATAATAAAAATAAGAACAGCTGCTTCATTTACAACACTGGGACTCATTTCTACTAATTGAGCACTAAGTTGTGCAAATGATATTAATCTTAAAATTACTTTTTAAACGCAAAACATGCTTGTCAAGGTTTTCCTTTTCAGACCAAAAATATGACTTATTTTGCAGAAACAAGTTTTGTTTTTTTACTTTCATGGGATTCCTTTTTTGCAGTGTGCTTCAGGCCTCGCAAATGTATTCAGAAAATCATTCATTGTGTTGATTCCTAGCCTGTCATTTACTTACTTGCTAACCCTTTGTGCTACGCCAGCCAACCCACGCGATCCGCCCTCGCCTCTCTGCCTTCACCGCCCATCCTACCTCTCCACTCCACCTCGTCCCCACTAACCTTTAATAAACCTTCCTAACTGTGTCTGTGTTCTGCGCTTGAGTCCGCCCTGTAACAACACTTGTGTGGGCTAAGTAAACATTTACCTAGTGTGGTTTCGAATTTGTGGTAGGAACAAACTGGATAAGTGACAAAATTGTATATAATCAGAGATGCGGTTGCTTAATTTGTTTTATGGGCTTTTGATGGAAAGCAGGAAAACATTAAAATAAACACAACACAAAAAAATGTTCTTACAATTTCCTTGTTACTGAAATCTTGCAGACAGTTTGACCAACATCCACTGTTTTATTCTTGTATAATTAGTACAGTAATGAGGAGCTAGGACACAGCTATAGCTCTGATAAATGTGTATTTACAATGGTGTCCTCTCTAAGTGTGGCATTAAAAAAAATGTGTATCTTGTGATGCAACTAAATGCAAGAAGATGCTATAAACAATTCATATATTACATTGTATATAGTCTTTATTGTATGTTTGATATGAAACTACTGTGACACTGTACTCACCCAGGTGAGCTACCCTGGTGAGGCGCGGGTCAAAGCCGACCTGCTGGACTTTGTCAGTGCGAGCCAGGAAGAAGTTGATCACCCCGTCAGTCACAACACAGTTGGGGAAGCCTTGGATGACGTGATGAAATCCTCTCCTCATGTGTAAACAGTCACCATCCTCCTCCCCTGGCTCAATGGAGATGGTCTGTCTGTAGGTGGCAGTATAACCTGTGGCCTCTCGCACTGCACCACCCACCTGGACACACACACACACACACAGCAAACACTCAGCAAACAGTGTGCCACAGTCACTGAAAACAAACAGTTTATTCCTCTGTTCCTCACCAGATCTAGAGTAGTTCTCTCTAAAACATCCACGAGTTTCTCCAGCTTGGTGTTGGCTGTGAAGATGAAGTCGTCGTCTACCCACAGCACGTACTTTGTGGTCACCTGAGAGACGGCTAGGTTTCGTCCGGCAAACCAACCCTGCGACATGTGACACAGAGCTTCAATACCAAAGAGCAACAGTGACCGCAGACATGTGGAAAGTACTAAAGGACTTCAGTATGCGTCTTCCCTACCTTTCCAAAAGGCATGATGTAATGTTCGATGTAAGGCCCGGAGATGGTTTTGGGATTTTCACTGTCATCAGCGATTACTATGGTGACAGTAGGATAGTATCTTCTCACGCTGTCGATAAGATCTTGAAGCTTATCGTAACGCAGGAAAGTCTTCGTAGCTATGGTAACGAGGGCACTGACATTGTACTCTGCGGAGAAGGAAGATCAAACAACCGTTTTGTTGTGATATTAAAAAAAAAAAACCAGAAGGAATATTGTGAATGTATTATCTTTGACTTTGGTTACAGACACTATTGACATGCAGGTGTTGTGTTCTACCTCCTTTAGATCCGGTGTTATACAGTTTGGGTGTTACCCCGTGACGAATCTTGATACTGAAGATGGCTTGATGCCCCTCTGTCTCAAAGTGCACTAAAAGACACAAAAATGACTTTTTAATACATTTGTTAAAGGCTGAGTGGCTCCTGTCTGGTCTGGAGTAAGACATCTACATGTATTTAATGTCATGTTTTTGTACCATCCACAAAAGAAAAAACTCTTGCCATATGAGAGTAAATTTGCTCTTTGGTAAGAGCCTTTCTTCGGGGCTTTGTCCTCACTGAATGGACATTGCTGGTTAAAGCAAGACAAACAAGCCTCCTGACTGGCAGACCAGCTCTATACAAACAGATAACTAAAATATGAACACAATACTTTCCCCTGCACTGGATTATTAAGTATACACGGGGACCAAAAGCAAGTGTGAAGCCATTAAAAGGAGAAAAAGGAGACCAAGACAATAATATAAAGCTATAGCCAGCAGATAGCTAGCTTAGCATAAAGACTGTAAACAGGGGGAAACAGCTAGCTGGTTCTGCTCAAAGGTAACAAAATACATCTGTTTGTTAAATCTGTACAAAAGCTGAAGTGTAAAAACAACCAGTTGACAGGGTTTATGGTTTCTGGCTGGGACCAGTAACTTCAGTAGAGTCTCTGCTGGTTGCCTGGTAACTGCTCAGAGCCACACACAACAGTAAGAGACACACAACTTAAAACCACAAACTGTTGTTTTTATCAGAGGTGGCTAAAGTATACACGTTCTTTCCTCAAGTAGAAGTATGGATACTTTGGTACTCCGGTAAAAGTAGTACTGATACTTTTACTCAAGTAAAAGTGAAAAAGTACAGGCTCTGAA
>NW_023339740.1:13331061-13339914 GCF_004916995.1 Morone saxatilis | reverse complement strand
AAGTAAAAAGTGCCCTCTTGGTTTCTCTGAAGGACATTTCTATATCGGCTGTGTCTGTGCAAAACTAACTGAAACTTCAAATAGGCTCAAGTCTCCTTATCTTGATTCTGTACTTGGTTGGTTACTTTAACTGACTTTTAAAGTCCAGAGATCAAATGAGACATTTTGAGGCCTCACCTGTGTCGGCTGTGCTCGGGTGGAACAGCGTGTTTGTGTACGTGACAAACTGCAGCTGGCGGTTCAGGTTCGGCAGGAGGCTGCTTGACAGAGTCATGTGCATCTCGCCATCACCTTTGATTTTCACCCCGTCTACCTCTGCTGCCACGTTGAGCGTTCCCAGCGTGGCAGTCATGTTTATCTTAGGCGAGGTGGAAAGAAAAGCAGGGGGGATAAAGGGAGAGCAGGCATCTAAAATATGTAAAAGTAAAGACAGGCGTACTAAAATACTTACGGAGTAGTGGTCTCTGGGAAGGTCGTGTAAAGCCAAGCCTGAAAAGCATATGGTAATTGACAGGTTTAGCTGCTACAGCCATTGGGACTTATCTAATCCACTTCCTGTACTTCCACTTCCTAAACACATACTGAAACCGTCTTAGGTCATGTAGATAAGTGAAATCTACCATGCACAGCTCCAGGTTGTCAAGAAGTAGCTGGATGATTTATTTTAGCTATAGTGGCCAATGCTTTTTAATTAAATAATGCAATCCAACACTGTGCCGCCACATCATCCAGCTTTAACTGTTGGACAGCAATCTACTTTAACAAATGTGTGTCTCACTCTACCTGGGATGATGATTGTTTTCAGGGGTCGTACCTCCACCCCCTGTGTTGGATACTGTAAGGGATTGTTAGCCTCTGCAATGATGAGAACATCTGCAAGTGACTCTGACCTGAAGGGAAAAAGATTCACATGAGGAAGACGTAGCCTCCACATACATTCACAAGCATAGACAGGAATAGAATACAAACACGCTTTATATCATGAGTGTTTTTTTTACTCTTTGAAAATACAAAATGACTGACACGACCCAGTAGAGAGAATTCAATAGCAGCTATTAATAACAGACTGTGTCACCTTATGATTTTGCTCTTGGCTGGAAAAAAATATCTTGTAGTAAAATTACTCAAAGATAAAGGCATCAAGGTAGCCAGTACAGAGAGAACAGAATATGAAAAATTTTTCTATTTTGAACTCCTCAACAGCATTGCTGTTGTGTTCTTGATCAGTTAAATATACCATAATGAATAAAAGGTGAAGAGGTACATTATGTGAGACAGTTAATATGAGGGCATCAATGACTTCCATCATGTCACAGAAATGATCCAGAGATGACTGAGGCTGGATTTAGGATTTAGATACAGTAAATAAAGCTTACACATAAATAAATCCAAACCAAAATGATATCCAGGGAGTGTTTTACTTGTTATCCCGCTCTTCTGGTGGCAATATTTTTGCATCTATTTTTTACAACGCTACACACCTCTTCTGGAAACTCTTGTACTCTTTGGCCCTTCTCCTCTTCATTTCCTCCAGCTCTGAGGCTTCAAAGGCAGTGTGTAGCGGGTGAGCTGACACCCGCGGGAACAAGAGTTGGGCGAAGGGCAGGTTTACTCCTCCACTCTCGCCCTCACATACACATCCATTACGTGCCAACAAGCTGGATGGATCATCACAGACACAGGTATGTGAGTCAATCAGGTTTTAGCTGAGCTCTGTTGTGCTGAGATGCAATAAACTAACTAACTGACTAAAAACACTTACATTGCCACACTGTCCCTCACATGAAAAGGGATGTTGCCTAATCGGTGGTCTGCTTCTGGGAGCCTCTCCTCCAGATGCCTCTCCACTATTGACCCCGGTCGCTGCCACACGTCTACCGTGGTGTAAGCCCGAGTGGGCCACGAATGCAGAAGAGCCAGTACCAGCACCACAGACACCAGGATGGCGAGCAACAACGTCTTTCTCAGGGAGCGCATCCTAAAACCTGCCAGAGACATACAGTGCGTTTGTTGAAAGACTTACTGGTTGCTGCCAAAAAGGGGTCACTTCTTCACACGACTCCAATAGAAGTGATCCACAGCTGCTCTGTTGTGAAATGAATTTGAAAGTTCAAGCTAATATGAGGCTTTAGCAAGCAAATATCTTGTGAGTATGAAATATTCTGTCCCTATCCCTACTATCCCTCCACTGCAGCTCAGCACATAAACAGAAAGAGAGGGAATTTAATTTTATTCATTTTTGCACATTGTGTAAGAGAAACTTAAAAATAAATCAAACATAATACTATAATGGTTGCAGAGTTCTTTAGATGCAGCCAGAGATAAAATATTCCTTTCTTTTCTTCTATCAACTCCTCTCTTTGTCTCTGCTACTTCTTTCTTTCTTTTTTCAATTGCTCCATCCACCGTCTGTCCAAAATGATTAAATGTTTTGGACTTTTCAAACTTTTTCCACAAATCACTGACTTAATTCTTACCGTGTTCGGGGAGCAGAAAGCAGTCTAATATTTCATTTCATTTGGCCACCATTTTGTCAAATAACCTTTTTTGCTTTTTCAGCTCCAAAAAAATGTTAAAGTAATAAAGAAAGAAAGATCTGCATTTATTATAACCTTTCAACAGATACAGACATATTCCTGTACCTGTGTACTGTATGTACACATATGTACACACTTCCTCTGGAATTGCTCTGGCAGCAAGTAACTAACACCTTAAATGTTCAAGCACTGAATCTGTACATGCTTTGTGGATTTAAAATCTCTCAAATTCCTTCTCTTAATTTCCAGCCCTGAATGTATGTTTAAAAAGTAAGAAAATATACCCAACTGCCTCTATCCAGTCAGTGAAAGGGCATCCCCTGAAGGCACCTGCATCTCCAGAAACCATGCAGATAATCACAGAAATGAGTGAGCGCCTTCCCCATCTGTTCACAATAATAAATAATAAAAATGAATTATAAAATACAGGTTAGAAAAACCAGTGTAACATCACAGACTAGTTCCCAAATAAATATAAATTGTGTATAAAAACCGCACAAAGCAATTGCATCATCACATCAAAACACAGTCAAGTGTCCATGGTGCGACAGCAGCTGTTTGCGTGGCCTCACAGTCCTCTGGGAAATCGTGCAGGGATGAGAGTGACCAATATAGTCTAATTGGTAAGATGAAAAAAAAATCAATAGGTGCTGAGCAGCCAATCAGATGGGCTGTTTTGGACCTACGTCTCTCATAGGAAGCTGCCCGTGCTCCTTTTAGAAGCACTTCCTGTTCTATTAGAGAGGCAGGGTAGGCCTTGTGTGCATTATACATAACTTATATTCACCAAACTCATTAATGCATTCACGAAAAGAGCGGTTTCTGTCGCCTGTCTCAATGAAAACTGTGTCTCAGTAGACTAATACTCATTTTAGCTGTAACAAACATGGTCAACATCAAACAGACACACAGCATCAAATAAAAAGGCAATAATAGATAAAACCATAAAAGAAAAACACTATTATGCATCAGAAACCTCTTCAAATGTGCAGGTTTTAAGAGATGATGCCATCATATCTCCAAGATCAAGCTATAAAGGATAATACTGAGGCCATAATATAACATAATACAAAGAATAATTCTTATTGGCTATCATTATAATTCATTTCAATTACGTATGTTATATGAAGCTTGCTGAATCAATCCCACAGTCTTTACAGTAGCATTACCCAGTCCTGTAGCCCTGCGTACGGATTGAAATTGTGCATTGAGAATGATAATTAGCTGTGATGGTGTAACCATCCTTATACATAACCGGGCGGTCAAAAGAGGTGAGAGATGATCTCCACGTCCACGTTCCAATCAGAATTAAACTGTGCTAGTAGCCCTGTTGTTGTTTTTTAAATCAACCTAAAAACAAGCCAAAGGAGAGGTAAGGAGAGCTGTGAACATGTTATAGACATGGACACAGCTCTGTGGGTCCCTCCCAAAGTGCGCGTGACAGCTTTGTTGCCTCATTCAGATTCTGGGAATTAAATCACCATCATCTTCTTTACTGTGCCTCAGCTACTCCCCCTCACAGCCCGGCATCCATATACAGGAGAAAAATGTCCAAGTAATGAAATCATCTGTCCAGCAAACCGGAGCAGCGCACATGAATGACTATAGCTGCAGATATGATACGATCTCTCCCTCTCTCAGACGGGCCTATTAGCCTACCTAGTCGTGAGCAAGACTGCAGGGAAAACATAATGCTCACAAAGCTCAATGTGTCTTTCGATTACATTCCTTAGGCTACAGGATGAAACAGTCCCTGCAAAACAAAGATCTATTTGCATTGTATCGATAATTAGGTGCTTCTAGGCTCCAGATTTTTTTTTTTGCCTTTCTCTTCTTTCATGTTTTGTCAAGTAGAGAAACGGAAACGTCCACCCAGAGCTATAAATACTGCCAAAAATAACATCCTGAAGACGGAGATGTAGGCCTATTGCTGTTACAGTCAAATCACACGAACAGGGAGCTCACCTCAGTTTCGCAGACGCACAAAGCTGTTCCCCAAAGCTGTCGCCCCTCTCTCTTAATGAATCTGGTCCTCAGTGGTCTTGCAAATGGGATTAGATATGGGAAAACGGAGCAGCAAGGAGACACACACACACACACACACACACACAAAAACCCCGCTGCACATCACATCGCAGCACTGCAGGCTGTGGACGGACGGACGCTCCTCCTGCAGCAGCAGCAGCAGCACGGCGGAGAGCACACAGCGCACCTCAACGCTCAGCGGTCAATCAGCAGAGCATCATGGAGCTCCAACATGCGTCCAACATATAACACACTTCATCAACTATTTATAACATCCGTGCATTGTATTTGGCTCATATTTCAACCACTAGACCTGCTCATAAACACAACTCAGCAATAATGTGTGTGTGTGTGTGTGTGTGTGGTAGATGGGTGGGTGTGGGTGTCCGTCTCTGCACGAGTGTTTGATTTGTGAGTCGTATTTTGGTATTATGTGCCTGAATGCACGTTTTTAATGGATGATGTTGTTGTTGTTTTTAACAGGCTTTATGTCCATACTGGATATATGATACAAATAGGCTAATCAACTACCTAACCCTAATCCTGGGTGGTTAATGGGGCACCAGCTGAATACATTAATTTACTTTTAAATTGTGGCTATTAAAAATCTTAAAAACAGTGTCTGGTTTTACCAAATAACGGAATAATCCGCATGACATTAATTTGGTCAAATTGGCTCGGGACACGCCTCATCCAGCGGGCACCGGGACGCCCGGTTTCTCCCCCATAGGTGAGTTTATTTTACGACAGCACAGACGTTGACAGCTGACATGTGCGTCGTTTAATGATGAGTTTGGACGTGAAGAAGGTAGACGCGCCGCCCGTTGACTCCGTGCCGGTGTGATAAACTAACACACCCCAGAACGGGCGGCCCGCTGACGGACGCAGAGCATTAGCCAATGAGAGAGCAGCGCTTCTCACACCGACCAATCAGCTGCCACCATGTCAGACGTTCTGTGTGTTGTTGCTGTCAGACAAGAGAGTCAATCATGGCTGCTTCCTTGGTACGGTGGCTAAAAAGACTCTGCGTTTTCTTGTTGATATGTCCCCTCTGTGTGCCAGCCTTCTTGAATCTGGAGGAGCTGAATGAGATGAAATATGGGATTCAAATCCTCCCCGATCCCGTCATCTTGGGGCAGGTGAGTGGGGCTGTTTGGAGACGCTAAGCTTGCTAGCTAGAAAGTAGGCTACTGAAAGCTAGCGTGAAATGTTTTCCTTATAACGTCACTGACGCGTCTAAATAACAACCTGTCTGTAAGTCTGTTAGCTAGGTGATATAACACTCACTTCAAACGTACACTTTGCTTGCAAGTTACACGAAGAGGCGTTCATGGGGTTAAGTTATTTCCAGGTGACCTACGCAGCAACCATCAGTGACAGCTGTCAACACAACCTCAGCTTCCTCACTTCTCTAAACTGTGAATGACTAACGAGGGCAGTCACACAACGTTAATGAGCTTTAAACAATCCAGTGCAGTGCTAGTGGATGGCTTCATCACACTTGAAGGTACCGCAGTGATCGTGACAGTGTTTTTCTCCTTCAGACCAAGACAGAGGAGGTGATGATGGTGTCCAGTAAGTACAAGCAGCTGTATGAGTGTCGACTTCCTGCCCAGGCTGTGCGGTTTCATCAGGATCCTGCCTCTGAGCCTGACTCACAAGGGTACACCGGGCCTGACATCCCAGACCTGCTCAGTCCAATGCACACTGCCCAGTGTCTAGTGAAGGTTAGTTCTCAGCTAATAGTCAAATGCTTATTTAGAAACTGTTTAAGTTGTTTATCCATCCGACAAGGTGAAGGTGTTTTTGATGCACGGTCTCTATCGTACTAACCACACTTGTCACTTTCTCTAGATACATGTGTGACTGCACTAAAAACATACCCGAAAACTACTGGAATCTGATCACTTGAGCCATATTTGATGATGTGAATGTTGTATGGGACTTAACTGTGACTGTAGTGGGAAAGCTAGTGAGTTAACTTTGCAGTGTGAAGAAGGTGGATAGTATGAGGTACAGCTGCAGGAAAAAAGTAGCACAAAAAAATAAGAAGGAATTGAGTCTGCTCGCTAAACATTGCAAGTTCATAAAAAAGTACAGAGGCAACATTTTGACCTTCAAGCTCTAAACACTAAACAAGTCATGTGTACAGAAATAAAAGAAACAACATTGGCAAATAGTAGATCAAAGTAAATGGAAAAAAACAAACCAGCTGGGCAAATATATATTTTGCTGATACTTCTGAACACATCTTCAGTGATGTGCCTGGAATTATCTGGTGTTTCGGGTCTTTCAACATCATACACCCCCGTTCAGGCGACCCAGGTTGATCCGACCCGACCTTGTGTCCAGATAGCAGCTACTTTGCCCCCCATGGCTCTCCTCTGTTGAGCCACAGCCACCTTGTGGCTCTCTCTGCCACGTCTGTGGTAATGCAGATGACTCTTCTCCTCTGCTCTCTGGAGCCCCTGCAGCCAATTTCTACTGGGAAGCATCTTCCTCTCAATAGCCTCTTCCAGGCGGTCTTCCCATGGTATTGTCAATTATGGGAGCACAACTTTGTGGAATCCAACACTAAAACCACGTCAGATCTTAACTGGTGGTCGCTGGAGCTTGAGTCGCCTCTTAATTTCCACCACAAGCAGCCAGTCCAGAACTATATATTAAATACAAAAAACACATCATTGTAGTAAAATAGGCTGCCAACACTGGATAAACTTATATAATACATGTTTTTACATCTTCTGTCAACTTTGCAGTATGCATAAAAAGCACAAGTAATACAGAGAGGCAGATGATTTGCACATACCGTACAATTCAGACGGGTTTTTCAGGTCCATAAAAGAATATATTGTTTTCTGTTTAGTGCTCCCAGTTTCCTCAGAGTGTAATCAAATGTGAGCCTATGGAGCAATTTCATGATCTTACATTCCAGGTCTTTCCAGTGCAGCCACAGTCCTGTAACTCCTTGAGAAGATAAGTTAAAGCAGGTTCAATCAGATTATGATATATTCAAAATATACAACATAATTGATTCATTTTCAGCTGCACAAGAAAGAGGAATGCAAATGCAATGTTTCAGAGTCCTGTCAGTACAAAAGAACCATTCAGTTCTTGGGAAGACGTCACCGATTCCTTTCCCCATTGGTATTTTAGGACTGTTTGGCACTGGAATGTAAACATTTCTCTGTTCTCTTTTCACAAAGCCTCTTCTGACTGTAGGGAAGCTGACTGATAGCTTTTGTTCCGAACCTCCTTGAAAATATGCACATATTTTCCAAGTTCAGATTTTTCTGTGTCTTTCTCATCTTGTAGCGCAGCCAGAAGAGGTTATGAGAGTGGGTTGCTCACATGATATAAATACAGTCCTTCACCCAGTGACATATTGTTCTTCTACTGAGGGCTGGCTTCCCTAAAACCAAGGCACTTTTGTTGCCACATTAGGACATTGTGGCTGTGATGAATACTGAAAGAATTCCTCTGTTTCTTTATACTCGTCTCAGTTAGCGATGGCTGTGTGGAAGACAACAGTTTAAAATTAAGTGAATATTTTTTCCTAAACTGAAATGAAGCTCAGCAAAAGTTGCGTGTGGGTGCCATTTTTTATGTAGTTAAAAGATTTACAAGTCGTCGCATGTTTGTTAAATTAGGTAATCAGACCCTACCAGAAGTGTGTGTATGTGTGTGTGAGTGAGTGTGTGTATTTGTGCGGGTGCATGTGTGTGTTTTCATGGCTGCCTGACACATTGAAACCATGTATGTTTGTGACTTGTGTTAACCCCCCCTCCCCATTTTTTCTCCCCCTGTAAGGATGTGTTTTGCATTTAAAAGCCAGCTGTATGTATCCGTTTGAGTTTTTCCTTTCTGATTCTTAGTTATATGCAAATTTGTACAAAAAATGAAAAAACAACAAACTGTGTTGATATTTATGTATTACATATAATCTTGCTATCCAGCATTACGACAGAATAGTATCATGTAAATAAAACTGTACAGAGAGACATTACCAAGCTTTGTTGTGTGTTGACTTTCATAGCTCGCCATTTTCTCTCACTTCTCGATATTGTTGTTGTTGTTTGCCTATTTCAAGGGTTTTTAACTAGTATTACACATTTTTTGTGCAGTTAATCCTGTCAGGCCAGGAGGGGAACATTAAATGGGGTCAGTAGGTTTATTATACCGTAGCACAGTGGTTCTTGTGGTGTCAAGCACCCCTCGCCAAACTGATACACATCAGGCTCTGACCTGCATTTCATAAGATGCAGTCTCAGGCATCTGTGTCTGACAAGAT
>NW_023339740.1:13321156-13330961 GCF_004916995.1 Morone saxatilis | reverse complement strand
AGAGGGAGAGGGAGGGAGAAAGAGGATGTTTCTCAATAGCTAATTGTAATTTATTTTTTTGTTATCCAGGCTTGAATTGTGGGGCTTTTCCTAGCATATTGTGACCCTTTTCTTAGTATTTTGTATGTTTTTTGTCATGTGTGTCTTGATTTTTTTCACACATTATAGGCTTAGTCTGTTCTAAGGTCTTACTAAAGTCTCCTACTGGGCTTAACTTAAAAACACAACAATATGTGTATAAGTTGTTTTGAGCAGCTGGAATTCTAATAGGATGATCTATGATATGTAGCCTTAATGAAATGAAAATGTGTCAGTATTTTATATAGAAACATTTGCTGTTCTTGTTTCCTGCAGACGAAGGATTGGTGGACGTATGAGTTCTGCCACGGTCAGCATATCAGACAGTACCACCTTGAAGGTAAAAGTGCACCTCTGTGTTTTAACCACTGTTATCCTTGACAATGACTTTAACAGATGAGCTGTCTTTGACACATGATGTTCTTCTCTCCTCAGACACAGAAATCAAAGGGGACATTCTCTTCTTAGGTTATTATGAATCTGAATTTGATTGGAGCAATGAAACGGCAAAGGTAAAGTTTCCTCAGTATTGTGGTATTAGTTATTTGTTTTTATAATTTGGTCTGTTCTTTAAAGGAAGCTGAAAATGGGAATTACACAATTGTAGTTGTATGTGGCAGTGGGCACTGACAGAATGCTTCAGGTGTTCATGTCACATTTTTACATTGTTTGATGGATAAATCCCTGTGTAATTTTGTATGTAGAGCAGAAATAATGTGAATTTTATCTGTTTTCCAAACAAACATAATACATTTTTGTCATTGCTAGTAGCCCATATAATTTGCTGAGCTCTACTTATTTAATTTGTTACAGCAAACACAAACCAGTTTCTAGTATTTGAGAAAATTAGTTGCTGTACAAATGGGAACATTTTAAATGACTTTTTATAAAATACACAATGTACTAAATTTAATATATTGTTTAACTTCATAAAATGGAAAAGACTGTGTTTGGTGATAATATAATATGAATATATATATAGTAATATGAATCATTAAAGGTTTAACATTTAACATTTAGATGATGTTCTGAGCCTCTTTGTGGAAAAATATTACAAATCCATTTGGTTTAAAAACATTTTTCCCCCTTCATTTCCCAGGCCTCCAAGCAGCACAGACTGAAGCGCTATCACAGTCAGACCTATGTAAATGGCTCAAAGTGTGACCTAAATGGAAGTCCTAGAGAGACTGAAGTCCGGGTGAGACATTTGAATGTGGATGTTTTTGTATTACACACTTCCACGCTACCTGTGTTTGGTCTATTTTTTCTTTAACTTTTGTTTTCTGTTTTGCTATTCCAAACAAATGTTAAGTCAGTAGAAGTTTGCATGTTGTACAAATTATCCTTATACACACACCTAAATCATTCTACTCTTAACAATTCCAGTTTGTGTGTGAAGAAGGCTCAGGGGACTACATCGCCCGAGTGGATGAGCCTCAGTCGTGCCGCTATGTGCTGACAGTTCACACCAGTCGCACCTGCCAGCATCCATTCCTGCGGCCACCATCCACCGCCAAGCCGCAGGGTATCGTGTGCCAGCCAGCGCTAAGTGCCCAACAGTACATGGATTATGTCAAGGCTCAAGTCTGTGAGTTAATAAAAATGAAGGTCACTGTGACGCAGCGTGTGGAAAGAATCTAGCTTCATTAGTTTAATGTTATTTCCTGTTGAAGCAGGATACTGAGACAGGACATAATGTGTGAAAGGAGTATATACAAATGTGCGATTTTTGTGACATTTACTGAATGATTTATTGAATGGGTGCTGTGTGAAATCTTCCATTGTCTGATTTTTAAACAAGAAATGTGTGACATGATCTTTTTTTTGTTCTGTCTTTCCCTCCTTCTGTCTGTCCTCAGCGGACACAAAGCGTAAAGTAGAGCAGATCTCAGAGGAGCTGAGGAGTCTTGATGAGATGTTGGCTGGTAATGAAGGGGCAGATGGAGCAGTGGAAGTGACAGCAGACGAGACATCACCTGCATCCAGTGATGACCCAAACCAGTCAGACAGAAAAGGTGCAGATGTCCTTCAAAGTATTGTAGTAAATTGTCACTAAATAAAAATATCCACTGGGTGTTTTCCATCATGTCATATGTAAACTTGTGTGACATGAGTGTGTGCTTTTATTTTGAAACAGATACTGCTGATGTTTCTGAGGATGCCGAGTCAGATGAGGGAGAAGATTCTGACTTCTGGGAGGGAGTTACAAAGCCAGGGAGTTCAAAAACAACTGCTTCTCAACAGGAGAATAAGGTATAGAAATACGTCTTGGAATCAGTTTTAATCACCAGCTACTGTAATAATGTTAAAAGATGTATTATTTTTTGCGTAGAGGCTTTCCAATAACTTGTAATATATTTTTTAAATGCCAGATCCCAACCACTAGATGGGGAAGGTTTCCCTCTTTACTTCACAACTCTAATCTGATTTCTTTTTCCTAGGCACGGGCAGCAGATGACAGCCACAACTCACTTACCGACAATGAAGTCATAGATGATGGAGATGAAGGTAATTTATTGCTCTTGAGGAAGACCAATGCCATTTATGATCATTATGGTCACTGTTGTACGGAACAGCTGATTTAATGTCCCGCTGCTTCAGAGAGCCTCAAACAAGATTAATAGAAACCTTAAAAACTTAAAAGAGTCTTTTGTTTACCTGCAGTCATGTTATTGGATTTGTTTGATTGATATGTCCAAATGGAGTACTTTTGTCATACATTTGTGTCTCTTGTTGTTCAGTGTTAAACTTGGAGAAATGTCTCTCTTCAAATGAATGTCTTTCAGTTGAAAAATTCAACTTTAAAATCATTACTGACCCAGCAGACCTGATGAAATTTGTCCAGCATCTCAAAGAGAGTAACAGGAAGGTCAGTCCAAGATTACTGTGATAGTTTTTTGTACACATCTTGGCGTATGTTTCTTTTTCATCGAGGCGTATGGGTATTCCAGTTCAGTACAGAATTTTTTTCTGTTTTTAGAAAGCCCAAAATCAAGCCAAGAGTCGAGCAGAGAAACCAACAAGCGACAGGGTAACAGAGAAGCTTGGCGAGGAAGAGAAAGATGAAGATGAACACCTGCTACAGGAGTTTGAGGATGAGATGTCCGACATCTCAGTGCCCTCGGATAAGATTGAAGAGATAAAGGAAGAAATGCAGAAGGAGTTTGACAACATCATAAATGAGGTTCCAGACTAGAGACAATAAGACTGATGAATATATATTAAAATGTTACTGGGGCAGATCTGACACAATGAAATACTCGAAGGTTATGTGACGTGAGGCTTTGACGTGACTGACATTTCTCTGTGTCACAGGCCCAACAAGAACTGGAGACAGAAGGTCTGAAAGGGGAGTTTGATCGCACACAGGCCACACAGACACTGGAGACGACACTGGACAAGCTGCTTGATCATTTGGAAGAGAAAGACGTTCAGGACCCAGAGCAGCAAACAGCGGGAGTTCAAAGAGCTAGCGACCCAACCAGGGGCAGCCCCAGCCTGGCTCCAGAGCAGCCAGGTAACCAGGCAACCTGCCCCCCTCTGTGGCCACACTCTGTGTCTGCCTCCATCATCCCCATGTTTCATCTGTATGTCGATGTTTGCTGTGACGTCTTTCATCCCAGAATAGACGCACACATGGAGTTAGACTAATGCAAAAATCAGAGCGTATGTTATCAGATTGATATTTTGAGTTCTTTTGGTTAGTTAGTGCCCTTTCCTCTGCTGCCATTAATGTATCTGTAGGTGAAATTTGAAATAACTGAAATGTAATGCTTATCAGACAGTGTTTTGGCTCTTACCTCCTCCATCCTGTGGCCCTGCTGATTGGTTTTGAGGTGAACTGTGTTGTTTGTCCCTCTTTTGTCTCGTCACCCCAGACCAAGCGGCTGACGACCATGTTAAGATCAAAATTACTAAGTATAAGACGGGCAGCAGCCCTGATGGGGAGGTCAAAGTTCAGGAGATGGGCGAAGGAGACCCCCAGTGGCAGCACATAAAGGACGTGGTTAAAGAACAGCTAGAGAAAGCAGGACTGAAGGCAGAAGGTATGAGGGGGGGGGAGTGCCTGAAACACTCACGGCCTTTTCTCTCTTCCATCTTCAGTATTTAGTAGTTCTGTGCTTCTCTTCTCATCTTTGTCAAACAACATCAACTGTCAGATTTTTCCCCCCAAGGATTAGCTGTTCAAAAGATGCTTCATATCATTAAATAGTTTGAAGGGTTTCCTACACTTTTTCATACTGTTGAAGGCTATGAGCAATTAAACACATATGCTTCAACTGAAGAACAAACTGCTTAGCCAAAAGTTGTAGCTGGATATTAGACCAGGGACCCTTTAAGTAATTTAAAGATTTAAAGATCATGGTAGCCAAACAAATCTGACAGCAGTAAGCTGAAGCTTATCTTACAAACAAAGGGAAACAAAAGGTGTATAGTCCGTGTGTTCTTTCTTTTCCACCCACTGTTGTGTTTGTACCATTCTTCATTATGATTTGTTGTTTAACATGTGGTGCAGTTTTCTTAGTCTGACCTTGGCACGTGTTCAATGGGAAGGCCCTCCTTTTTTCCTTGTTTGTCTTTTCAGGTAAAATTGAGGTGAAGATCTTGACGCGGAAAAATGCGGAGGAAGCAGGTGATCAGTGGCTGACTGAAGAAGATACAAAGTCCTTTAGGGAGCTCCTCATAAATCTCCTGGTAATTCGAGAATAGATAGTGACTTTTTATTGAGTCCCTTTGGATCTTACTGGGTGTGTGTTGTGCATGTACCGTGCTTGCCAGCTGCTTTCTGTCAACAGATGAGAGAGTGATATTAGTCTTCTTATCTGAGAACAAATAGGAGAATGTAATTGTATCTAATTATCTACCAGCTATAATGACCGCAAGACAAAATGTGTCAGGATCTTTGTGGCTTACCACCTCACTAATACCCACTTACTGTTGGAAACCACAAGTACACCTTTCTGTTTCCTGTCGGCCTTTTCTACACTGTCTGGAGTCTAACATGTGTGCGAGTGTTTGCATTCAGCAAATCAACATGAGGGCCGCCACACTTTTGTCTGTGGAAAACAACGTTGGTTCGGTTCTTTTTGTAATTGTTAGCAACTCAAATCCACAGATCAGAAAGGTTGTGGTTGTTTTTTAATCCTTTGTCTTAATCTTACAGACTGGAGGCACAGAAGAGGTTTACAAAGAGCAAAAGAGACAGCAGGAGTTGGAGAACAACTATAGGTTTGTGTGGGGAGAGTCCCAGGAGGAGTCCCAGTCATCCAGCACCTCTGACTCAGATGACGTGGATATATGAGATCATTCAGTACATTCAGTGCACCTTTTGTGACAATGAACTCCTGTGGAGACCAGCAGGGAGGGGGACTCTGAAGTGCAGCCGCAAATTTGAAAAAGAGCCCAAATGATTCAATTACTGCTATTAAACCTGGCAGATAATATCAACTCACCTGTTTGCACATTCATAAAATGTGTCTGTGTGTCTTGAATAGGCAATATGTGTCTTTAGTAAGCATCAGTTATATGTTGCACGATGAACCCGCAACATCTCAGCTGTTCTTGTGCAGTTGAATGAAGTTATGCATTTTCCCCTTTTTGATGGGATTCAGTTTTGATAGATGGCTAGAAAAGCTGAGTGATGTACAATATGTACCTTTTTAGAAATATTTCAGTGGGTTTCACTGAATATTTGCATCTAGTTCTGAAGTTGTCAGCAGCACACTGTGTCCACAGTTAAATTATTATTTACCTGTACATTTGTCTTATACAAAGAAGTCCTTTCCTTTAAGTGACACAGCTGGGGGGAATCGTGCATGCCTCAACAAACTGGATGAGTGTTTGTGCAGGTTGTTCAATTTACTGTTTACTGAAAATTATTATTGCGTCTGGATATGAAAAACAGGACAAATACTTGCATACAACTTTGAAGCATTCTAACACAATGTGTTTGATGATTCGATTTGTCAGTAAACACAACTTTAGATTACAGTTTGTATACATGCTGTGGCACTTTATATTTTTAGAAAAAGGTTTTGTAAACTCTTTTCTTTTGTTTAACATTGTTCCACAAAAAAAATGTGGGGTTCTCTTTGGTTGTCATGTGTTAAAGGGATTCAAAAGAAAAACACTTAAAAGAATGTAGGATGATAAATCTCTTAAGTCTGTACTTTTGTTTCTGACAAGAACTTCCATATGTTTACTTTAATTTAGCAATGGCAAACAAAGAAATCTACAATGTCAATCAGATTCTGCGTACCAAAATAATGAATCCACACAAAACTTTTCTAAGGATCCTTCAGATGTGTTCTCAAAAGGGCTGAATTTGTATAGTTTGTGAATATTTGTGTTAACTTGGAGCTTAACATGTACATAATTACTGCGTAAATATGTTTTCGAATTGATTTGTTGTAATTAGCACAAATTAAGTGGGCTTAAGTTAATTGAGTAAATGTGTTAAGATTTGTGACTGTGCAATCTTGTATATGAAACTTAATTTCACTGTGGGACTAAGTCATATACAAACATTTTCAGACACACAATTGGGGCATTTTGTTTTCCAACGAAGCCATTGTCCAAAGGCCCAAGATCAAACAGGCGTTAGCATAGAAAAAGCTTCTGTTTCTTTACTTAGTGAACTGATTTTGCCCTTTTCTTATCTGGGGCCTGTATTACTCACTAATGTACAAGGTGACATTAGTGAGTTAGCAAGCTATCTTTGAACTTGAATCAGGTTTTCCATAGTCAAAGCTGCCTCATTTTAATAGCGTCTCTTAAACACATTCAGAGCTTGATGGGAAAATCCAGACCAACGGTAGGCTTGGTGAAGCCAGGTAACCCGATGAGAGCCAGGCTACGTTGGAGTTTGTGATACAGGCCTCTGCTCTGTCGTGTCACTTGAAGGGAAAAACTACTGTTTTAAAACCTTTAACCTGTCCCTAACAATCACAGGTGTGCCATTACACTCATGTTTCCCTGCAGTAATCGTTTTGATTCTCACACTTAAGCTGCACACATGATTCATAAACCATGACAACTGACAGTAGAAGGATAAAAGACAAGATTTGTTCATTATTAATCTTGAATGGGGCTATATTACTTAGGAACACCGTATTGGCTTCATAGCCTGACAAAGGTCCATCTGCGCTGCCTTGTAAATATAAGTCTTTGAGCACTGTTCTTTTTAAATAAAAAAAATACCATAGGAGTCTTCTGGGAATCATCCAGTGATTTATTTTTATATATTCTAATGTTAAACACTGATTATACATTTGTGTTGTCTCCTGCTTTAGATAAACATACTGCAAATATATCTAAAGTAAAGTTTGTGACACAAACAATCAGGCAGCAGGATACGGTTGATTTTTTAAAAATTAGTTTAATATTAGCAAGCTTTAATGACGCTGAAGTTGGCAGTTAAGGGAAAATTCAAGGGAGATTTAACTTACAGTGTTTCAAATATGTGAAAACTTTATTCTACTTGTCAAAATGCAGAAAATGGCGATTTTACTCCCCCCCCCCCCCACACACACACACACCAGACCAGGTCCAGATCAAAAGACACTATAAACTTGTCAAACTGCACTAGATGGTGAGCATCACCTGAGATGCCAGAGACTCTTTAAGACACATTTTCAGATCTGTGAAACTTTTATTCTATTTGTGAAAATGCCCGAAAAAACAAAAACAAAGGGGTGATTTCTCTGTTTTTTTCCACACTCGGCCCACACTGGACCAGGTCCTGATTAAAAAGCAGCATACCTAGACTTGTCAAAATAAAAGAGCTTTAACAGTAAAACTTGGAGAAACGTTGGAGAAACTTGAACAAAACACTGACAGAAGCAGTGAGACAGATTAAACATGGCACAGCTTTAAGGCTTTAGTTAAAGCTTTTACACCGCACTGTAAATTAAATCTGCCAATTCAGAAGACATATTATTATCGGATTATAATTAGACATAATAATCACATATAAATACATAATAATAAATATAGTTTGTACTATAGCTTTAAAATGAAAGCGGGGTGGAAGTTATCGATCGGTAACTTCTGATCGATAATCATACTCACATATTGTATTTTAAGAGTTGTTACTAAAAATGTGTGGTTATTGGTCACATTTTGGGTAACAATGTGTCCCTATCTTAATAATAATAAATATATTCATATATTTGCTAACCGACTCTCATAATCTGCAACATCTGTATATTTGTTTATAGGACACGTGTCTGTCCAGCAACCGCTGTGCTTTTATTTTGAAATCCCTGACCGGAAGTACCCGTTTTTTTCCTGGACGGAAAGCAGCAGTCAGATAAGTTAAGTTAACGTTATAGTAGTTTGTGCAGCGTTGTGGAACAGTTTTATATGTGTGTTTCGGTCTGTTTGTTATTTTCATCAAACCGCTCAGTCAACTCGGCTCTAACGTTAGCTCACTGTAACGTTTCCGTTATTTAACGTTGTAACGTGACGTTGGACAGGAAGGCTCGTTAACTTACCGTTAGCACTGAAGTTAACGTCAAATAACGGAACAGCCAGTTAGCTGACGCCAGTTGTCCCAGCGCCGAGGCCCGGATCCAGCGACTGAAGACGGTCTTTATAATTAGTTAATGTTAATGTTAGTCTCTCCTGGAGGTCTTTGAGTTGGCGCGTTGCTGTGCGCCCCTCGATACTGTGTCAGGATCACTGTTAGCAACATTTGAGTGCGGCTAGCTGAGCTCAGTTGTTGCTCAGAGAGAGAGAAAACGAGACGTCGTGTTCAAAACTGGCAACGCTTTCGCTTTTAAAGTTGATTTTTCCGTTGTGATGAAGTAGCTGCGGGGCGGTGCAGCTGCTATGGTGTCTGCGATACTGCTGGTGAGTAAACCACACCTTTAAACGGGGAGTAGCCCTCACTCTTATCACGGTGCCGTGGCGGTGAGTGTGACTGAAGTTTACAGCTCGCCTCTGAGGCCGCTTGTACTGAGATCCGGATCCATGCTGTCTCTCTCCGTCTCTTCTTCAGCACCTGCCAAGTTGAACGACTGACAGTGAGACCCCCTGGTCCAACATGAAGGCCCTCGGATCCAGATTCTCCTTCTATGCCGGTTTCGTGGTGGGGACCTTCACACTGTACGTGTTTCTGCGGCAGGTTTGGTTTGAGAGGACTTTGTCAGCACAGCAGGCCACCAGCCTGGACAAACTTCATGACTACCAGCAGCAGCTTGAGGAAGAAGTGTGGAAGAAGGAGAGGTCTGCTCTCTTCAACCTGAAGCACCCTCATCTCACAGGTGCACCATATGGAAGCTGTTTGTTTTTTTAAGATCATGCTGTGAATTATTCTTCAGTTCTTCAGCTGTTTTACATAGAAAGGCCACTGTGTTTTCCACCAAACCTTTTGTGATTAGATCAAGTTTCAACTTCCTTGTGTGAGTAACCCTTGCCTTTATAGCGTCGTAGTGCATCTGTCCCTGTCAGACATTGGGTTTGGCTTTATGATCTGTAGTGTAGATACTGATACAAAACTCAGTATTTGGATTAATTGTGTCTCACATTAGGGTTACACCTAATAGATTATTTATAGACCGACTGTTTCCCTTCTCATACTATTAAATATATATATATATTATATTTATAATATATATAATATATTGAAGTGTTTCACTAGTGTTTATTCACAAACTACTTTAATCTGCTCACCTTGCTTTCTATCTCCTCTTACACACACACACACACATTCACACACATTCAC
>NW_023339740.1:13310352-13321056 GCF_004916995.1 Morone saxatilis | reverse complement strand
ACTCCACACACTCCACACACTCCAAGGTACAAGCCATTCATCCAAAATATGCCTGATGCCACGTCTGAAGTGAGTCCTTCTCTATCACTCCATTCCTCTCTGTGTCTTTCTCTACATTTTAGCATGTCAAAGCTGAGGGGGGAAGAGCTTTGGAGCGTGTGTGTGTGTGTGTGNNGGGGGGGGGGGGACTGCCAGGTCAGCAGCCTCACCATGGAGACAGCAGTGAGAGCCGCTGCTGTTTTCTCCTTCCATGCCTCTTTTACCCCCCTTTTCCTCCTCTTGCCAACTTGCAGGAGTACAGTGCTCCATTTGCAGCAGCGAGGATACAAGTGCGTTTGGCTAGAGGTGATAAAAGTGAGAGAATGGGATGGTGAAGGGGGTTTAAGAGACAAATCAGACAATGGCACTCTGGAGAGAGGCCCAACACGGGTTTATAATTGCAGATAAATAAAGGAATGAGATTTTAAAAAAGAGAGAAAAAAGGGGGTGAGAAGGGTTTTTTAGGCAGAATATATGTAGAGGAGGGAAACAGAGGTACACTGAGACTATAGAAAGTAGTTTCTGTACGTGAGAGGGTGTGTGTGTGCATGACGAGGGGTGATAGGGGGGTGTTGGCACTGTACTAGTGAACATTAATGCTGCCTTTGTGGGGTCTGTGTGAGGTTTTATCCTTTTTTCCGTTCTCCAATTAGATCCCTCAGCCGGGGTCGGAGACTCTTGTTAGCGTTCCTGGCGTTGCACTCATCGTCTGTTGTCACCCTGCCAAACTATCCATATCATAAATCCCTTTCTCCTGCTCTCTCTCTCTCTCTCTAATCCCCCCCACCATTGGATACACACACACACACACACACACACACACTCACACATCATTCCTTGCTGTAATTCTGCTTCCCACTTAACTTTTAAGATAAAACAAGTCATGTTGTTCCATTGATTTGAGAATCTGATCTGATAGAAACCGTCACGCTGAGAATAGCAAGTAACCTTACTAAGAGTACGAATGTTAACAAGGCAGCAGCTTTACAGGAATTGAAAGTTGATTTCTTAATTGTAATGTAAATGAGAAAACTGGTTTCTGTAACTGCTGGAAGGGAAACCAGTTTACAAGTATGTTCCTTCTGATAACAAACTTCTTACAGGTTTCTGTTGTTGAAAAAGAAATTAAAAGCTGGATGATTGATGAAAGAAGAAATATGACACACCGTTGTGATTAAATAACTCTGACTCTGACTAAAACGAATACTGGAGAACGCTAAATAAGTTCCATGGCTGAACATTTTATTATTTGTTCAGTTCAGACACTTTTAATCACACACACAGTTAAAAATAATACTGATTGATCATCCTCACTACATATCCAACATCTATGTAGAGAGGATGTTGTGTCATATTGAACAGTGTACACTGAAACCATTTAAACGGAGCAGTTTCCCTTGAAAAAGGCACGTGTGCCGATTCTTGTTGTTGTTCTTATAATGTACCTGTCCATTTATTATGGGATTATTATTTTTAACCATCCATGGGTGTCTGGAGCTGGATTTGTCTTACTACCACTACTGTTGTTATTAAAGCTGATTATGGAAAGATACAGTGTAAAATGTGGTGTTTAATGTTTGTATCTCCTTACCAGGTGAGGATAGCCGCATGGCTGATGAACTCTACAAAAAAGTGCGCATTCTTTGCTGGGTGATGACTGGACCCAACAACCTGGAGAAGAAGGCTCGGCACGTGAAGTCCACTTGGAGTCGCCACTGCAATATTGTGGTCTTCATGAGCTCTGTGGAGGACCCCGACTTCCCCACAGTGGGCTTGGGCACAAAGGAGGGTCGGGACCAGCTGTACTGGAAAACGATCCGGGCCTTCCATTATGCCTATGAGCATCATGTCCATGAGGCCGATTGGTTCCTCAAGGCAGATGACGACACCTATGTAATCGTAGACAACCTGCGCTGGGTTCTTGCGAACCACACGCCGGACGAGCCGATTTACTTTGGCCGAAGATTCAAACCCTACACCAAGCAGGGCTACATGAGTGGTGGTGCCGGCTACGTGCTGAGCAGAGAGGCTCTGCGGCGGTTTGTAGAAGGATTTAAAAACAAACTGTGCACGCACACTACCTCTGTAGAAGACCTTGCAATGGGGCAGTGCATGGAGAAGGTCGGGGTGCTGGCCGGTGACTCCAGAGACACTGTGCAGAGGGAAACATTTCACCCATTTGTGCCCGAGCAGCACCTCACTGCCAAGTTTCCCAAAAGCTTCTGGTATTGGAGCTACTGCTACTACCCCATCTCAGAGGTAAGTTCAGCAGATGTTTCTCTTCACTCTTGTATGTCTGATATGAAGCAACCTCAGCAGAGTTCATATTTGTTCATATAAATCTGACACTTTCACGTCTGCGTAATGTTGTGCGTAATAATCACATACTCGTTTTTCCTCAGGGACCAAACTGCTGCTCGGATGTGTCCGTGTCTTTCCACTATGTAGGTGCTTCACATATGTATTTATTGGAGTACTACACCTATCACCTACGTGCCTTTGGATACAGATACCGTTACCAGCCCCCCACTCCACTAGGCTCCGTTATTAAACAGATGAGTTCCGGAGACACTGCAGAAGGAAAAAAAGAGCTGGTTTCTCAGGAGAAAGGCCAAGGAGAGGGGGATGAATCATCCAGGAAGGACAAGAGACAGGATGGAGATCCCCCTCCTGCAGCTGGTGAAGACCCTCCTGTTGCTCCAGCAGGCAAATAACTGTAGGACTGTGTGAGTGTGACAGGAACTGATCATTATCTAGGTCCAAGGTGTGATTTGAGTGCTTGCTTTTTCATTCTGTTAGTTTTGGCTCTTATTTCTACAAGAGTAGACAAACAGCCCACTTTGATTTGAATTGTTCCCACATACAAGTGTATTGCCTGGGGCTTGTCCAACTGAAGGACTTTTACAAACACTGACTGTAAGACTGATGGGTGAATTATGACTAACCTTTGTTTTTCTTTTTGTTTTTAACAACTGTGTGTCTTCTTTAGAAGTTGGGAACAGCTTTCTGTAAGCTGCATTCATTTGAACTATGCTTTGAACTAAAGCACCTTTTTAATCCATTTCAACCTAGAATGGGAACCAGGTATTATCCAGAGTTAAATTGGAGTTTGCGACGTTATATTCTTTTTCTTGACTATTGCAAGCCCACCAAAAGTTGATCTACCGCTCTCTACATAAGCCAGTAGTGGTTGATCTGTTGGACCTGTTGGACTTGTTTGACTTCATTTCACACATGGATAGACGTAGATAACTGAAGGCCAGTGAAACCCAATAATGCTTCCTGGGCTTAGAGAGCTTTTAGCTGAAAAAGAAGCACTAATAATAATAATATTATCATTAGGTTTGCTGCCTCCCAAACTTGATTCAGGCTGCATTTAAAATCATTTTCTCAATACAGACAAATGTAATGTAACCTCCACGTTCTGTGTAGGAATTAACTCATTTTTATTTAGCTTTAGGGATCGAAGGGTTAAAGTAACTCAGTGAAACCTCTCAGTTGGCTTGGATGTAGTGCTGTCAGTCAGTCTTGACGAGGAATAGTAGCATACAGTCAGAGGTTCCGCTGGTCCCCAGTTGAAAAACTGTTCAACGTGTGTGGCTTATGCTGGCGGTAATACTTCAATATAATGAACAGAGTGCACAGAGAAGAGTCTGCTAGGGAAGAGGAACTCTTTCTCCCTGCAGCATTTGAGGAACTTCGCCATGCAGATTCAGACATTATAGCAAATCCGTAACTAAAACACTGGGAGGGGGTATAATGAAAGCTCTGCATCTCTGTTGTGGAGGATAAAGGATTTCAGCATACGATTAGTATTGTGGCCATTTTTATATAAAAGTAACAAAGCATAATGTTTTGCACAAATAAGAAAACCTTTTAATTAAGATTTGACAATGACAAAGTGTCTACGTTCTTTAAATTACTGGCCAGAATATTCAGCAAAGTAAATGTGATCCTGTTTTCAGCCAGGATCTTGCAGCCTTAACCAAGTGTTAGTGGAGTGGAAAAAGCAAATAGACCAATATCCTTGTCAGAAAAACCAAACCAGACGTACAATTACATTCGGGATGTAGCTTTTCGACCATGAAGCTTGGATCCGTCTGATGGATCCTCCCTCTACACACACCTGTAGCTGAGTTTGACAAATGTCTTTGTTTGTTTTGGCACATGCCTATCTGCACCTGTATTTCCTGAAGCTGACACTGGAAACACACAGTTCCTATCATTGTTCCCCAGTGAACTCATTAGCTTGTGCCTTGTAAATTGAGATTGTATGAGCCATCAGCTGCACACATGACTTTCCACTGTGACGTTACCATGTTGAGAGTAATGCTTTCAGATGTAGTCTAATTTTATTGAATCCCTCCAATGTATTTAGTATGGCCTTTGAGTAAGCCAGTGGATGACTTGTTCATGACTAGAATTTCATTTTCTACAGTGTTGTTTAATTTTTAAATGCTTGGTGGGCCAGTCTTTCTTTTGTAATTAGTAAATTGTGGGTATTTAAAAGTATTCATAACTGTTCTGTTATTACTTTGTAACCGACAAAGAATTAATTTTGTTGGCGTTACAGTTGTTACCAAATACAAAAAAGTGGCTTCAGGAATGAGGCAGGATTCACTGACGATTCACAATTGCATGCACTTTTTAGTCTTAGAAGTGCTGTTTTTCTTTTGAACCACTTAATTGTTTTATTCAAATGTATGAGGTAACTCATGCCTATCAAAAATGTTTGTAAGTGAGCACAGAGAGCATGCTCCATTTGTTTTGTCTTCTATTAAAAATGGAAAAGTCCAGTTTAAACCAAATCTGCATGTTTTACATAACGGTTTCTTTTGTAATTAATGATGTGAAATCTTCGCATTAGTGAATTACCAGTCTTTCACGCAGATTCTTACTGTCAGTGGATCGAAGTCTTGAGGGCCCAAACACTTTGTTGATAACCAGTGACCACACATCAAGTCCTTGACAATCTCCTCCCAACTTTAACATTTTATCAAAGGGAAAGGTGTACAGTACTGTATTTATATTTGAAATGTATTTATGTTGGTATTGATGTTTAAATTGAGTCGATACGCTTTGGTGTGTAAATGAGTTTGTGAGAGTGTGTGAGCACACTTGATCAGTGTGCAGGATCGTTTTCAATGAATGGTACTTTAATCACTATAAATAAATGCATATTTTATTGTACATTTGTTTACATTTGTTTGCATTCAAGTCAGAACATTTTCCAGAGACAGTAGTAGGCATTCATGCAGGGTTAATATGGCTTTTCCACCTCTCTGTGGTTAAATAGCTCTGATACATTGCCCTCAGTTGATACAATAGCTGTGAGGGACCGAGAGGTTTACAGCCTGTGTTGAGGTTGTGCAGGTGCGATGTCTCCTCCACAGAAAGTGTTGAAACCTAGGGGAGAGAACAAGTTCGAAAAAGGTTTGAGCAACAAATATTTTCTGTCTTTTTGAATGTTAGGAATGATGTCAGTCTCTTACCGCGGCCTCCTGTAGTTGATGAGTCAGCCTCTAATTTTCAGTGAATACTCCTCGAGGCATGGACAGACCAGTCCTGTTGCATTCACAAAAAAAGGTTCAAGCTTACCTGCACTCTATAATTATGCAGCCACTAGTTATTCTAATGCCTACAGCAAAAGCCTTATACACTAGATCCTGTTTCCCAGAGGGCACTGCTTTTGATAAGTCTGTCAACTAAACACCCCGAAGCTATTTTGTGATGTGTTAACACTTTGGTAAAGCGCACTCAGCAGAGGATATTGTGTGAATTTGGTAATTAGCCTGTAACTTTATGCACTCTGATTTTCAGCACTTGAATGTTGACCAACCAGCACGTCACATATAAATTGGCCTGACAGATTTATTCTCCAATATAGGCTTATTGCAGATTTATCAGTATTGGTTTGTGTGTGTGTCAGCTTATAAGAAACTGAAGTACAGAAATTCCAAACAAACGAAATGTGAATGTGTTGTGAATACTTAACGACCAATCACTGATCCACATTGAGAAAATTCTGTCCAATAGAGACCGAGACAATAAAAGATTATCGCTTGGTAAAATATCAACCTGCGAATGTGAATGTGGAAGTTTGAAGTCAGAAATTGGTTATGACACAGTGTTTGAGTAAAAAATAACATGAACATACTGCTTGTGTCTGAAAGTGCTGTGGCTAATTAAACCCTGCAGGAATGACTTGCTTTCTTCAGACTTAAATCAAACACAATCATTCCTCGCCTTGTAATCAGAATAAATGCATTATATTTATATATTATTATACAGCCTGCAAGAGTTTACGTCTGTTTTTTCCCCACTGTCAGTTTGTTGTTGGAGCAGCTGGTAAAGGCACAATGCAGAACAGACACCACACAAGTGGACTAAACTTCCCTGAAAAGTTTCGTAGATTAACCTTTAATGTTATTTTTTAATATTTTTATGTAAAAACACAATTATCAGCCAATATTGCTATCCATGTTTTATTTAAACATCAAATATCATTATTGGTATCTGCCTCAAATGGTCAAGTATTGGTCCGGGTATAACAAATATCACAGGCTGTAATCTCCATATACAGTATTTGTCCTACACAGAGCCACACAATACACTGTAATATAGAGAAAAGTGAATCAATAGAATACTGTATGACTTGAATTTTGTCACTCACTTGTTCTCCGCCCCAACAGAGCAGCGAGGATGTGATCCATGTATCCTGAATCAGATGAACATAAAATGTATCACAAAGCCTGAAAGCTACGAGGCCATTACAGAAACAAACACTGAATATTTTCTTACTTTTCTTTGACATCTGGGTGTTTCTTTGACCTACAAAGAGAGTTAGGGGTTAGACGTCAGGAGCTGCAGTGTCAGTGAGAGTACTGTAAGATGAAAAACTAACTCACTGTTTGGTTGAGCAGCACTTCTCCTCCCCATTAGACTCACGAAGCTGTCGTAGTCGATGTCATCAAATCTCTTCTCTGCATCTTCACTAACGCAGCACTCTGGCTTAGCCTGGAAGCCAAAACAGCAGTAACATCATCATTTGTTAGGCAGCTACAGTGACCTGCAGGAACAGGCCATAGCTAACATGACTTTGTAAATATCTTACAAATGTAGCTAGTCTTACCCGTGACGTTGCTTTGTAGATGTCTTCCTTACACCAAGACCTCACGGGAAAAAGGACGAGGATGACTAGAACGACCAGTGAAGCAACGGTGCAGCAGTTTGAAGTCCTCTCCATCACTCTGAAATGTGAACCAGTGCAGCAGATTTAAAGCAGACAATACCTGCACATAAACAGGCTGAGAGTTAGTCTCCCTACAACACTATTATATATCAGTCAAACTGTTTTCTATCGTCTCTGGTGTTTCGGTTTTTCGTTTACTAGCAAAAGTTTTACCATCATCACATACTACGCTAACATATTTTCATGTGTTTTAGCAAAACATTTTGACTTTTTAGATTTTGTTTCATATAATCTATGTTATGTTATTAATCTATATCTATATATATTTCGTGTGAAACCTTAAAATGTGTTGTTTAGAGCATTTTCAGGTTTTATGTTTTTTTTTATGCTTTGCAGCGTCTTTTCAACTATTCTTGAAAACCTTCAACGCACAGATGTCTCTCACACAATGTAATTATCTAAGCAACACATGTTTTTGAAGCTTTTGAACTATGAACCTCAAGCTAAGGGAGTGCCTCTCAACCCTTCTATTAACTTCCATTTTAAGGGAGACCTGAGATTTACTGTTGAACAGAGAAATTCTTGCTTTTTAAACGTGTGTTACACATGCATATAATACATATCTATAGGTGTTTAACTTTTTCAGATGCACTCTACTGTGAGAACAGACATTTTATGTACCTCAGCTGTGAGTATACAGTATTTAGTTGTGTCTTTCTTTACTCTTCATTACCCATTTATTTTAAATCTCAGCTGGAGTTCAAACTCTGCTTCATATCTCATTGCGCTCTGCCCAGTGGGCCATACATTAGCTATTCTGAGGATAAAATGAATAAAGACTAAATGTTGGGTGGTTTCAAGCGTCCGTTCACTCCCATGGCATCTATAATTGAAGTGGTTTTCCGTTTTCTATCCGTGCTATCAGCATAACATCCTGAAACAATCTCAGCCTCTTCTTTATCAAATAGTTGTCTTTTAATGCTCTTTAATTAAATCAGTCTCTAGCAGCATGTGACTGTCCTGAGAGATATAAACTGCAGTAGCTAATGCAAAACATTTTAAAACTAATATTGTATCTTGTATAAGAAACATTGGTACACGGTATAATATAAAATGTATCTGTAGCTACATTAACGGTCAGTCCCAAAATCACGAAAAGGTAACTGAACTATTTGTTGCAGCAACAGCCACACAAGTAGTTCTATAGACAGATTAAACACTTCATAATAAGGGTTCGAAACACATGTTTAAGTAATGCATAACTAATGGATGCAACAGCATACCAGCTTGATTAAAACCAAAACAATCATGATAATTTGTTAATGAAGAATTCATGATACACCTGAATTAATAAATACATTAATTCACCATGATGCATTAGTTAAGGACATTTTTCGAATTACACAGTTTACACATTTGTTACACAAACACATACTTTTACAAAGCCTGGTATCAGGTATGAACATTACCATCTGATCTGAAGACTTCAAAAATAACTCACTGGTTTTTACATGGAGGGATATTTTTTACATAAAATATCCTTGTCCTTTCCTTTCTGTCTGTGGAAAATAAAGTATAACCTTTGACTTAAAAATAGACGATTTTTAAAGCTCCCCTTAATGTCTCAAAGTATGTTTTCAGGGGACCTCGTGTCCTTTTCAGGGAGTCGAGCTCCCCATAGCTCCCCATAGCTCCCCATAGCTCCCGCGTAATTCGAACCATGGTAAAGCATGTGTTTTGTACCCTTGTTATAAATGTAAAGTGCTACAAATGTTTTGCACTTATTAGACCTAAAGTAAAATATAAAAAGTGTTAAATTGTTCACCTTCCAACTAATTAATTCCAATTAAATGACTTAACTTTACTCAATTCACAGCAGGTTAGCTAAACATGCAAATGTGTAATTTGTCTGCAGCCATACACACGATTCAAATAAATTGATCTATAAATACTTGGGTTTAAAATGGAAAGAGAGTCTCAGAACCAAACTACATAGTTCTTTAGCCAAAGAATACTTCCAACACATTATTAGGAAATTATAACTAGGAAATAGTGGACCCATTAATTGTATTTAATAATTTTAATATACTTATTAAGCAATAAAGTACAATAGAAATAAAATTGTTCAACACATTGGTGTTTTGTAGTGAAGATTATAAACCAATCCTGATAACTAATCCAATAAATCATGTAAGTATTATGAGATTATATCAATATAAAATATGCTGGTACAGTATCTTTACTAAACACAGTATAACTCATAAATCATCCTTAATCTCAATAATCTATTGCATAAATAAGGAATGAAAGAAGATATTACCTGTTGACAGTTTAATCTTGATCTGATCCAGCAGTACAAACCAGTGGTCTGTTCAACAGTTTACTGGTATTAAAGGCTGTCAAGTCAAATTCTGTCTTTCCGCTCAGCAGCCTCTCTACCTCAATTATTATAGTCCTCCAGCTCATTTGTAATCCAATTAGAGCTCCACCCGCCACCCCTACACACACACACACACACACACACACACACACACATGCACACAGTTAGTAAATTGTCTTATTTAATAACTGAAAGAGTCAACATGAGATTTTTGGATGCAGTTGTAATAATAATATAAGGAAAGGTCCTGTAATATTTTCACCTGTGATTATTGAATAAAATTAACATTAAAATTGTTGATTCTAACTGCAAACAATACAAATGTATGTGTGTGTGTGTGTGTGTGTGTGTGTGTGTGTGTGTGTGTGTCCCGGGACGGGAAGAGGATTTCAGAGGGGGGGGCATGGATCCAGGAGGTCTGCCTCGAACAGGTTCGCCTTGAGATCTTACCAGAGCCTCTTTGCCACCTCCTGCTACAGATGCCTGGTAGGGACAATCTTTATCTGTTGGTGATTTTAGGGCTTTGCTTTGGGGGAGATTTTCCTGCCTCTTCTTACCGGCTCCCCATCTGTCATTTACCTCTCCCTTTTCAATGACATCAGAGATATTAGTGGAGTGAGTGAGGCTCAGCAGGCATGCACATCATCTTCATCAATGACACAATGACAACATGCAGCCTGACGGTTACCATGGTTACTACTGAGAGCGGGAAACCAACACCGGCCTGCCGCCGCGGTTGTGTGTGTGGTCGTATGCCAGCTGCTGAATCTACGGACTACACCAGAACTGCTGATCGGAAACATTATTGATCATTAATAATAGTGGAGGATGGATTACTCACTCGTCTGAGCCGGTTGGTTCCGTTGTATTTAAATAAAGTAATAAATATATCCTTTAAGGTGCTCCAGGTAGTAATAAACATATTGATCAGATTGTTCAAATGGTTTTATTCTTATTGATTGTAAACTAAAGAGTACTGATGTTGTTGTTGTCAGCAGTAATGTGCTGCCCCCTACAGACAGAAGGCAGTGAGAACATTCATTAATAATTAATCAATAATTAATGATAGAGTTAGGTGCTGCATCATTAGGAC
>NW_023339740.1:13285402-13310327 GCF_004916995.1 Morone saxatilis | reverse complement strand
AGGACTCTACAGGTTCACTGTGGGGGGAGGGGGGGGGGCAGTCTGTGTTGTTTCTCTCCTGCTCCTACTCATGGTGGGGGCGGGATGATGTGTACAGATGAAGCATAATAAACTCACCGTCTCAGCTTCCACTCTGCTCCTGCGCCACTCTTTGCGCTCAGCGGGCTGAATGCCTTCTGTCTCCATGGAAACATTGCGTAGTGCCCCGCGACGGCAGAGGCTGCTGCTGCTGCTCTCTGCTGCTGCTGAGGCAGCGGGGGCTGGTGGCGTCTTCGAGCGGGTCGTTGGACAGCTGCACCTTGTTGATGCGCTGAAGCCCCGGTATCTCGAGCTTTTGCTGTAGAGAGGAGAAAAACACACACATCAGTTCCCAGGACCTTCCAGGACCTTTCCAGGACTTTCCCAGACCTTTCCAGACCTTGTACTGCCTCCTCTGTCAACAGAACCTGGACCGGAACACCTCCACACTGCCATATATAGACCAACAGTGTAGAGACGGCACAAGGGAGGGGACTCACCACGAATGGGGCTCGGTCCTGAGAGCTGCCTCTCCACAGCTGGCAACTTGCTTCCACTCTGTGGACCATCTGACACACACACACACACACACCACACACACACACTAATTGATATCTTTATTGATCAGGTATCAATAACAGCAGAGAACACTGACATATTGATGATTTCCTGGCATATGATCAGAGATGAGTTTCCTGATATATTGATCCATTTGTACTTGATCATTTTATACAATCAGACTTAATATTCTTCTTCACTGTATTATGATTATTGATCTATCAGTCAGTTTCATCTCTCCTCTGTACCTGGGTACTGTCTCTCCTCTGACCGGTACTGTCGTCCTCGTACTCGGTACGTCTGCTCTTCGACTGTACTTCTGTTTCTGTACCTGTACTGCTCTCTTCTGTACCTGTGGTACTGTCTGTCTCTACCTGGGTACTGTCTGTCTCTCTGTACCTGGTACTGTCGCCTCGTACCTGGTACTTTCTGCTCCTACCTGGTACTTCTTCTCCTTCTGTACCTGGGTACGTCTGTCCTCGTACTGGACTGTCGCTCTCTACCGATCACCTGTCCTCGACGTACCTACTCACGTTTATATGCTCCTATGCAGAAATAACGGCTTCAGTCTCCATGCAAAGTCATATACAGATGTAACTGACTCAGACGGTGACTGAAGAGAGTCAGAGCAGAACGCTGATACTGCCGTGATCAGAAGAGAAACGTTCAAAATACGAAACATGAACTAAATCAATGAATGTTTTGTATTACGTAACATGCTGTGTATGAAAGAAATAATCTAAAAAACAAAAGAACAAATAGTAATCGAAGTATCGATTAAGACTACAGACAATCTATACTTGCGATCCAAAGTGCAAGTTTGTTTCCGCCTGGGTCGCATGTCGCCAGAGGGGCGGGATCACCATTTCACCGAACACCATTAACCAGCCAAATGATTTCTAACGATTTATTAAGCTGAAAAAGTTGCCAGTTCCCCTTTAAGCGCCACATGGTCAAGGCATGTTTGAAGTTCATACTTAAGTTAGTCAAAAATTAAAAAAAATAAATCTACTCCTTTAACAAGTGAAGATTAATCTGTCCGTTAGATTTGTAATGTAGGCCAGTGAATGATTTGTAGACCACACAGCATTCTTTAAAAAAAAAATTAGAATAAATGATAAGGAATGTAACAGCTTAATATATCAAGGCTAGACTGTATGACGTCAAATTAGGAGTCACAAAGTGATACATTGGTTTATATGGGATATCAGTTATATATCAGCATAGTAAATGTGTGAAACCAAGTTCATTCATTAATGAAATAAACACTTTGCTTAGCCCAAAAAGACATCCTGGCAATAAGTTCCCAAGGTACTTTATCACACTACACAAAATATAGAAATCCCAATATTATTATCTGTTCCCATTAATTGCACAGACCACACCACACCTACATACCTTATACATAAGGAACCAATAGCCGTCTAAATGCAAGCACCAATTAGTAGATCAAAACTATAGACACTCTATTACCTATCCCACCTTCTATCTGTTGTGAAGAGAAGAGATATTGTTTCCAAAAGCACGTCATTTTGTCAATCGCGACGGCTATCGCGCTTAAATGTTTGATAGCGTCCCAATGTCACGTGAACGTGCCTGCGCAATAAAGTCAAGACACATCTTATAAGATACCAAAATTATCCGCAAATTTCAAGGACTGATAATAAATTATATAGCAACTTCCTGACGGATATTTGTCCCACCACTAAGTATCGATTCTATATATCAGATTCATACCCTGCTGACCTAGAATATCGATACGAGCACATCGTAGAAAAGGTGCACCCATTTATTACTGTGCTCTTAGATACTGAGCCAAAACAAACGATTGGATTCGCTATTGCGCATGGTAGAAAATTTCCACCATTAACATCTGAAGTGCTCTCTATGAAAGCTCACAGTCTTTTGCAGGTTCTGAAACGTGTGAACAACATAGAGGGGTCCTACCTCAGCGGCTGGCGAGAGCTGGAGTGGGTGACCGTGAACAGTTTCGCGTGTGGTCACGCACTTACGACGGCACCGGACCGCCGCAAGCACGCCCGAGTCGCGCGGAGGCGGAGGTCCCGCCAACGCTCCTGCACTTTAATTGGTGTTGCATTGCTAATTGTTAATAAAGAATTCTGATTATTATATCTATAATTACATCACTAGCATTATTATAATTATTATATTTCTAACATAGGGATTCTGTCTCCCCACGAATCTGGTCGTAGCTTTTGTATTCTTTCATTCACAATCTTCGGTTCAGAAAGCCGACTTCTCGCATAACATACAGTAGAATTGATTTGGGTTGTGTTCACAAAAATTAAACACCTATCGCTTTTATTATATAATAACTGATTATACCAACCACCATGTTATAAACACACAAAAGTGTATCTCAAGCTTACACAGCATCTTCCTAGTATTTTGAAGTCGGGGGAAAACATACAGTACTACACCTTTTTAAACAAAATCAATTAAGAAGCGTGGTAATACGTCCTAATAATCCTCATGCGTAAATCAATATTTATTCTATATCTTTTAGTAAATTGAGGAAGTTAAACAATACAAATGTATGTGTGTGTGTGTGTGTGTGTGTGTGTGTGTGTGTGTGTGTCCCAGGAGAAATTGAACATATAATGTGCCTGTGTGAGTGGACTGGACTTGGAAACAGCATACGCCCTGCAACGGATATTGCTGTTCAGTCTACACTGTCATTGACTGGTGTGTAAGAGCAAAGAGCCAAATAACTCCCACACTCTCTCAATCAATGACCACTCAAATGACAAGCGGAAGCCTTCTGACTGATCCCTTCTTTCCACAGACAAAAAGTCAAAAGTTGGATTACACCCACCTGGAATTAAAAGGTTGTATGAACAGCAACAACCCCTACATACTCTACTGACCCATACTGTGTTTATGACAGCCAATATCACGGCAGGGGTCGTATATACAGTAGATGTGTCATTTTTTAACCAAACTTTTTTGTTGTGGCTCATTTGCGTAAAACTGTTTTAGTTTGTAAAGATTTAAACCTTCAATCGTTTCTTCCTCATTAATTGTATAAACCCTCTCTAATTGTCATTAGAATGTATTAAAAAAGCTGTTTTTCCATCTGAGTTAAGCACACACATGAGCTTGCATTTAAAGGATAATGAGACACTTAATTTCAGATTTCCTGATTGTCTTGAAGTTTTGAGTTTTATAAGGAAACTACATGTATCTGCTGTGGTTGAAGTTGTTGTTTAGGAGCACCCTGGCAAACTCGACATGGCCTCATTAAAGGTTCTCTGTGGAAACAGGATTTAGATCCTGTAGTTAGAGTTAAAAATTACTTTTTTATACCACTGCACTAGGGTAGCTCATCCTGGTTTATTGACTCATTAAAGCTGCAGTTACATGTTACTTTGTAGAACAAAATGTGAAGTGAAAAACCTGCGACAACATTAAACAAACAGTTTGACATTCTGGGAACTATGCTTCTCTTTCTGGTGATGAGTTAGTCAAGATCCATATTATTCTTATACTGTCCATTAAATATGAAGATACAGCCAGCAGCCAGTTACCTTAGCTTAGCACAAAGACTGGAAACAGTAGGAAACAGCAAGAATGTTATCCTTATTGTTTAATCTGTACAAAGTGTAAGAAAAACAGCTTCCTTTTACAGGTTGACAGATGGTTTAATAATTTATTATTGTTTATGTAACCTGATTGGTTAATCACAATTAGAAATCTAGAACAAATTGGTGTCTGTGTGTTAACCCCAGAAGACTAAATCATTCACACTTTATTAGCACCTCAAAAAGTTATTTGAATCGCTTGGGTCACATTGCTCACAAGAAATCTGATCTGATCTGATCTTCAGAAAAGAATACATTTGAGCGTGCATTCATGCTTGTAAGAGGCATTTCCTAACCCATGAAACGAACTTGACAAACTGGTAGCACCACAAATGTAAAACCTTCACATTGTAGGTTGAAAATTACCCTGGGGCAATAAGTTGCTGTGTTTAGTTTTGTTAAACACCGGCAGCAGTCCGTCTATTGTGTGATGGGGAGGTTTCATGTACACAATGTACCTAATGTACACAAATATGAATAACAGTAAATAGTTAGATAACAAGATTGTATTATTACTGCTGCATACGTAATGACACTCAGCAGTGTAAACATGAATAAAACAAACCAAAAAAGTTATAAAGTAACCAAACAATCAAATGGAGGACAAGAAATTTCAGTCTGCTGACAGTTTAAGTACCTCAGGCAAACTGGGATCACATGACCTTTATATGGAGTTAAAACTGTAGATGTTTTACATTTTTTTCTTTAAGGATTTATACAACATCATCCATGTTTCTAGATTGCAACCATAGTTACTATATTAGAGTAAACCCACGTTGTACTTTCAGCTTCAATTCATATTTAGCAAATTTTTGATGTAGGGTTTAAATAATTTTATAAATTTGGCACTATGAACTTCCAAACACTATATAACAAAAACTAGGTGTGGAAAAAAACATTTTAGTTTACTGAAATAAAAATAAAAACTAGACTAAAGAAAACTGAAAGGATATTATGTACATACAAAACTAACAATAGAAATATACAGGAAATGTTTTTATTATTAATTAATTATTAAAAATACTCCAATATTATAATATAAAAAACTGAAACTGTTAAAAACTAGACTAAAACAAAAATTTTTTAAACATTAAAAACTTCACATACTCAAACATGATAATTTCACTGGGATTATCAGCGTGATCAAGAATCATGAGGGTGACTCACATCAAATGAGCTAATACTCTTCAAGACACAAACCCTGATGGCTAATCACACCACATCTGTGTGTAGCACTCACCTTGCATCAGCACGTTCTGATGTTTGATTGGACTCTGGGGGTTATTCCTATCCATCAACCAGTGTCAATTTTACTCAGTTCCCCACAGAAATGACTGCGAAAACAGTGCTCCAATTAAGCATTATGAATCACAAACCAGCCAGCCGATTGTTCACTTAGTGAAACCGAGTGGGCTGCTTCCTTATGTCCAGCCTCGCTGAGTAAAACAGATGAGAACAAACAGCATGCTGAGGGCCGTATCACCCAATAACTCCACATTTAACTTGTAGGCAGAACACACTTTTGCTTCAGCCTGTAATCTTAATGATTTTAACTTCTGTAGCTGAGGGCACTCCCTCCATCTCCAGCAGGGGCCAGTGGAGGAGCAGCATCCCCCCTCTTGTCTATACCAACAGTGAAAGATTTTTTTCTATATTGCATATCTATATTGTTTTTTCTGAGGTGGAGTTTTAGCTGAAAGACAAACTGGAAGTGTACTGCAGGATTTTTTAGCACTGGCAAAGGATGATATTGGTTAGTGTCCTCTGTGGTAACACATCGCTCCTTATAGCTGTGAAGTATCTCAGCCAAACAAACACTATTAAGTACTTCTGTTGGTTTATAAAGCACTGAATGGTTTAGGACCTAAATACATCTGCTGCTACGTTATAAACCGTTCAGTTCACTGTCCCCAGAGTCAAAACTAAACATGGAGAAGCAGCATTCAGTTCTTATGCACCACGTATCTGGAACAAACTCCCAGAAAACAAAGGTTTGCTCTTTTAAATCAGGTCCTTAAACTTTGAGCAGCACATAAGAAATGTCACCCAACTTTGTTTTAATCAGTTCTGAAACATTTCAGACATATGCTCAATTTTAATTACACAGATAAAGTCATACATGGTTTTATACTGGACTACTGTGACTCTCTTCTTATCTGCCTAAACGCTCACTCAGTCTCACAACTGCAATTAATCCAGAACTCAGCAGCCAGATTATTGACCAACTCAAGAAGGTCCTGTCATATCACCCCATTTTAGCAGCACTGCACTGGTTACCAATTAAGTTTAATAATTAGTAATAAATTAAATTAAGTTGTTTTGTATATTATTTGTATATATTATATTAGATTATTTGGTTTTTGAAAGGTACTACACAACTGAACTTGACTTAACTTAAAACAAATATGACATAAGGGTAGGGCACAATGATTAGGTGCTCAACCATGTCTTTGTAAATGATTGCTGAGTAATATGATATGTTTATATTCCTGGTCTGTACTTGAGAGAATCGTGTGATACACATACAGAAAGCAGCACAACAACAAAGGGTTAGGTGCTTACTCTTGTAAAACACTGCTGTCCAAAGTCTTTGTATTCATATATTTGGTCATATATATGGATACATGTCACATTACACAAACTATAGCACTGTATCTAGGATGAGTTGTTGAGGGTCAGTTTCAAAGGCCACATTTGACAAGAATCCTGATTGTGAAGGGAAAAAAGTCATTGCTGATACAAAACTTTGACTACATCAACTACGGTAACTAACCCGGACTTTCGTTCCACTATGGAGAATCTTTTTTGGCTACTGTGGCCCATTTGGTCTTGAATGAGCCTTGTGCTTTTCTGTTTAGAAAGGAGGAGAAAAAAAACCCTAGAGTACTCTAATAGGATGAAGCCATTTTGTGTCTGGGAGAGGGAGAGAGTGTGTGTCTGTAAAAGAGAAAAAAAAAGAGAGAGAGCAGAAAGAAAGTGAGAGGAAGGGAGGTATAGTAGAAAAGGGGAGGGGAACAAGACAAAATTATTTGCATCTGAATAAAATGAGAGTGGTCTTTTGTATTGATATTGATATATTGGTCAAAGAGCAATATAAAGAGGATGCTGCTTAAGAATGTATGTTAAGTTGGCCATCCTTTGTTTTTATGCATATACATATATATGTATATATATGTATATACTGTATATGTCATAAACAAAACTCCCCATGCATTGCTGACAACAGTCAGGTTCTCTGCAGAGAAACAAGTACAGGTCTGGTTTGATACAAGACAATTCATTTCCACATCAAGCAAATAAAAAGTCAGCTTTTCTAAAAAATACTACTTATTCAGTATGGACAATGAGAACTCATTTGTTGTGTTGTTGGCTTGTTTTTCTTTATGCTCCTGTGTGTATAAAAAGATCAGAATGAAGACCTGAACACAAGCCATATTCACACAGCCTTCACTTACATTGAACAGCCTCATCCTGCATTAGAAAGGTACACAGTTAAACAAAGAGCTAATAGAACAATGGCCAAACACATGATGCAATATTCACAGGAATTATAATCTGTTTCATAGAAATCCTTATACACAAACTTCCTGCTGAGTCTCTGGTCACATTGGTATATCATTGCTGTTCGAAAAAAAACATGTGTCTCCAATTTTGTAGATTTAAAATTTTCCAATGTTCAGAATTGCACTACAAGCTAATTTAAAACCAAGTGGATGATTTAAGAAATGCATGGTCATAAGTCTGAAAGAAGTGCTGTTATCTCAATAGAAATTGACTTTTTGGAAGGACAGTAACCGTATGCTCCAGGGCAAAGTCAGGCTATTCTGGGTCCTCTCATTGCCAAAGAGATGGACAATAATTTCTATAGTGTTTGTGAAAGGGGCTGTGAAAAATAAAAGAGAATAAAAGAAGTCCTTTTCTAAATAAATTAGTACATGAATGGGATGTGTTGAGATGTAAAAATATATGGACAGTGAATCAATTATAATGTGGCGTATTTGCATATATATTATACTTTTGTGAATGAGTTCTTTACCTCAGATAGCCCTCTGTTTTCCTCACTGGTCTTGTCTGTATAAGAGATAAATTTGCTAACGGCATGAGGAAAGATTTCTTTCAAGTATCTGGGTCAAAAACAAAACCTACCGACTGAGAGAGAGGGAGCAGAGGGACAAGGGGGATGAGAGGATAGCAGGGCAGACAAACAAAACGGCTTAAGAACACATGGACTTTCCCCACATGAATCAATATTCAAGCCCTGATCTCCCTGTTGAGCAATGAGGCCAAAGAGAAGAGGGAGCTGAAAGACAGATGAGACAGAGGGAGGGCTGTGGGATGTCATGTGTAAAGAAGGAGATTCTCATTGGAGGCAAAGAGAAAGAAGATTGCTATGCATGTTTTGAGAAGAAAGGGGGAAAAGGAAAACAAAAAAAGCATCCTGCATGCTGAAGCCATCTTGGTCGCACTGCTGCACTCTGGACTCCAGATCTGACCGATATTAAGGTAGGTGCTGGACACAAAGCTACCACAGGATCAAAAGAGGCAATGGAATTATGAAGTTGTGGGTGGAACAACATTTCTATTTTTAGTTATAGTCAGTGCAGGAAAAAGAGGAGCTGTATAAATGTTTCAGCTCAGTGTGGAGGCTCTGTATTGGGATTATCTGTGTTGCTCCTTGTTATGTTTTAAAAACATAACATAGATTTCTCTAGTTTGATTTTAGAGTGGGACAATGTTTTCCCAGTGTTGTTGACTCTGAAGTCTTAGTGGGACAAACTTTTTCATCAATGTTTTTGCTCAAGATTTTAAAATACCTACTCATGAACTTATTTTACTCCACATGCACATGCAGGCAGAATGGAATAAAAATATAAAATCCTACAATGCAGAAAAATGATTAATTGTGGTAGCAGAAATATTACTAAATAAAAATGTATGAATCATTTAATATGTTTTACAGATAAACATGTGTAACAGGTCTTAAACGCTGGCTAGATACTAGCCAACTAATTAATTAAAAACCTAATCTTTTCTTAAAAGCTGTTTATTCAGTATGGACAATGAGAACTCATTTGTCGTGTTGTTGGCTTGTTTTCTTTATGCTCCTGTGTTTAATGTAGTGGCTTTGGGAAAAAGCATTAACAAGAGCGGAATGATGTCCTCCAAGTTGAAGTGGCTGATTGTGATCCAGTTCCTGCTGAATGAACAGGCTCTGTGCAGGGTCCCACCTCCTCTGGCACTGAGAAACACTCGGCTCCCAGGACCTGACTTCCATGGAGAGATAGCCAAACAGGATCATCAGTCTATCCTGGAATCCCAACCCCAGCTCCCATCTGCAGAAAAACCTGGTCCTGTATCAGTGGTTGCACAAAAAGAGGAGAGAGTCCGATCTGCCAAACATATAATATCAGACCTCAGGGCAAAGCTTCAGAGTCAGGTTCAAGATCATCTCCACATTCAGGGTAACGTCAGCTGTGAGGAGCTGCTGTCTGCCAGCACCATGGACGACCCATCCTCCGCCATATTCCCCCAGGAGCTGCTAGGTCTCTCTATAGTGCCTGTGTTGGTGGTGGCAGGCTGCCCACAGGAGGCGCAGACCCTGGTGCTCAACCTGTATGACCTGCTGGGAGTGGCGGATACAGAGGAGCTCCTGATGGAAGTGGAGGGTCTGATAGAGAGGAGGATGAGCAAGTCTGCATCTACACCTGCACCTGCATCAGCAGCATCGCCTTCAGAGAGGGATCAAGCAGGGCGCCACATAGATGCTGTGATGTTTAACATCCAGCAGCTGGCCATGGTGGAAGAAGGTACCTCCAAGCAGGAAGGGCATTGTGAAGGCTGGACCAGGGTGAATGGCACCATGCTGGTTGGAACAGCAGTGGAAGGAGGCACAGGTGATGTAGAGGAGGCTGTGAGCACCTGCGAGAGACTGGGAGTCCTGTGTGCTGGTGTGACCAGCAGTGGACTACTCAAACCTGGGAAGTACCAGGCAGTGTTTACGAAAGGTAGTCGCATCCTGCCCGCTGAATCCACAGAGTATGAATGCTGGATCCGTCAGTGCAGTGAAGAGGAGGATGTTTTGATCTCCACAGCTTCAGGTCGACGGATGAAGCGAAGCCCCCAGAGGAGCTGCATCAACAAAAGTGAGGAGCGCGTGTACAACGTGGTGGAGTGGATCCCTGCAGTCAGCACCCTCTACAACCTCGGCACAGCTGTGTATTATGCCTCAGTCAACTGCTCTGAAACAGCCAAGGAGAGAGCCATCCTCAGTGCAGTTGACCTCGGCACGGATGCTCTGATGGTTGCCACAGGGGGGACTGCTGGGGTGGCCGGCTACGCGCTGGGTGCAGGGGTTAAGACCGGCGTGAAAGCTGGTGTCAGGTATCTCCTCAACTCCATGAAGCAGGAAGACGACGTTCTGGTGAACCAGTTCAGCTGGGAGGAGGGCGTCATCACCATCCAGTAGACTGCAGGATCAATAAATCAACCTCTGAAGCTTAAGCAATAAATGTCATTTGAATTAGGTTGTACATGTTTTAAAACAATGAGGATCAATGTTTGTTAACTGACATGGTTGAAGAGTAATAAACTGGTTATAATCTAGATTATTTGGAGAACAAGATTACACATTAATGTATTAGTCAGTTCTGAAAGGGGGAAAACACTTTTTTGTTAGTGTGTTTGACTGCGCAAGCAAACTTGATTTGATACAATATTCAAATTCATTGAAGATGAAGTCAGTTAGTTATAACAGTAAGTAAGGTCATAAAGTTTGAACCTGTTTACTTTTAGAAAAATAGCTATTTTGTGTCTGTAATGAATAAAATAGTTGAACAATTTATCATATTGAGCAGCAACTTTTGAAGAACTGGTCTCAGGAAATTAAACCTTCAATCCCTCAACTCTCTGATTTTGCCCTCAATCCAGCGTCTTTTCTTCTGTTCACTGTCCTTCATCACTCTTGTTGTTTTCTTCACTCGCATCAAAACATTTTGTCAGGTCAGGGTCACATTCTCACCTCTGGTATAATTGCAGGGACAATAGATGGAGAACTAAATGTTGTTGTTTTATATGTTTTTTTTTCTTTAAATGTCAATAAATTGTATATTAAATCTGTGTGCATACAGTCTGTCAGTGTGGTAGTTTTTATATTAAATAAATACATACATACTCTATTATTAAAAGTAGTAACACAATTTTATGCTAAATGTAACAGTATGAAAGTATGCACACCACAAGAAAATATTATTTAATGTGCATGTTCACATTAAGCTATATTTTCTACAAGCCAAATTACTGTGTGCAGACTTCTCTGGTTACTCAATTTCAAGACGACATTCACTATACACTCAAAAAAATAAAAATAAATAAAAAGTAATAAAATGTGCACTACTACAATTTTCAAATGCAAATTATATGTGCCAGAGCAAACCAAAACATCATGAGATCAGCAGGTTAGATAAACAGTCGCACATTTTAGCTTACTTACCTAAAATAACTTAACTTTCCTTTCTTTTATCTGCATGTTTATGGAGATCTATTTATATATGTTATATTTGTGAATTTGAGAATATAATAATCTTTACTACACTGGGTTGAAGCTAATAGGTTAATGTGAATACAATAATTGACTTTTAGAAGCATATTAAAGGTCCCATGTCTGCAAGCTGATTTTAAAAAACACAACATGCTGTCAGAAGAAAGTAAAGCAGCTTCCTGCAGACATGAAGGAATATATATAAAAGAAAATGCCTGCCTCTTCACCACTGCTCCAGATCTTATCATCCTCTCCAAACATTCCTTAACATGCAAACAGTCTAACACATCAGGTCGGAGCACGTAAATTTATGATAAGAGCATGTGTAACTATAAGCATCTATGTGCCAGGGCAAAAGATTAAAAGTAAACCACAGTGATAAGTATGGCTTATAAATTACAATAAAGGCTAATTTATTTGGATATGGGACGGCATGAATATAACAAGGCCATCATTAATATATCTATCTTTTTATGCCTATTTGACACCAGTTGGCTGAGACCTCTCTGCTGTTGTATGTTCTCTCTGTTTCTATCTGATTTTCCTACCACAGACCACAGACATGGAAGTTCAGTGTGTTTGTCTGGGTGTGACCTGTCCAGAGATAATGTCATATGGCTGCATGGATTTTATTATGTTCATCAGAACAGAGCGAATTGGCTAGTTATTGATCAAAAGCTCAGGTGAATTAACGATTGGTAATACATAATCTCTGCTCTGATTCTGAGCTCCATCCTGTGAACCTTGCTCTCACATATTTACCAAACAGATACGTCTGTATTTCTCAATCCAACCCAAAATTATTAATTTCTCAGTAAACTGGTCAGGTTGATGCATCCAGTTAGTAGCTACCTATAATATATATATATACTGTATATACATTAGCTCTCTAAATTTAGCAAAAAGAGATAGGCCTAAGGAACAAACCAGGTTTTCTTTAATCAATATAATCCCCAACAGAACACAATACTTGGTTTAGGTTACTGACGAAATTACATTTTTAAAGTAACCCTGATTTCTACTTTGGCGACAACCACTACTAATATACTACTTCAACTTCTGCTTATTGGTATACACCAATCAGCCATGATCAGTTATAGATGATTGGTGTAATTACTGGTAGTAGTACTGGTGTTGCCACTGTCAGTACTTCTGCTCTTACTACTAGTAAGACTAATGCTAATACTTCTGATACCTTGCTGTGCAGCATAAAATATAAAAAAGTTCTCTCTTGTTGCGAGGAGTGGCAGCCTCCTGCATAGTGCACTCTGATTGGCCCTGCAGCCCTGCACCTAATCAGATGTCAGTGCGTCCACAATGAGAATTCATAATCCTTCTTTTTTTTGCCATTACTCTGACATCCTTCCTCTCAATTGATCCCCCTTCTGATCAATGTTCTCATCCACCTCCGCGCAAGCATTTCCAAATAATATGAGTGTTTGTTCCAGACTGATACAGTTGTTTATTTCTGTCACTGATTTCACAGATTGAGGTCTTACTGCAGAGGACTTTGGATAATGTAAGTACACCACTCAACAACATACACACAGAGAGATAGGGGTATCATTTCTGTCAGAAAACTACCCTTTGTTTAATTTTAAAGGAACCAAATCATGGCTGACAGAAAAGGGTACATAATTATACTTTAACAAGCTTAAGGTATTGAGATAAATGTTACAGCAAATCAGTGATAAAAAAAAGTGATCTAAATAGAGAGTTGGGTTTATTGAAATAAAATAGGCTACGAGTAAATTTATATTCAGTTCTTGGTCTGTGTGCTTTGGGAATAATTTCATGAGTGAAGAACTAGGACAACACTTCCATTCATCTTTTTTAATTTTGCTACACGGACGTTTCGGGCAAGACGCCCTTTTTCAGTATGAATTGGCAAGTTCACAATGGATCTATTTGAGTGATTTCATCCATTTAATCAAGTAGCTAATTGTCAGTGTAGCAGAGTAAAATGCTTCCACTGCCCATTATTCACAATTTTATTTTATGTAAATATTATCACTGTTTTAATGTAGATTTATTTACCATCCATCTCTATGGGGACTTGGTTTTATGTTTGTAATTAAATGTACTTTATGCCGTGGCCCTCCTTTTGTGCTGAAAACAAAGCTACAGGAAAATGTGTTAATTACAAATGAACACTTCCAAATAACTGCAGGAAGTTGGTTGTGAATTTAACAATCTGTAGCATAAACTGCACTTAGACATTTATTTCTATACAGGCTGTGTAACAGAGCCCAACCCCTGTACCTGTGCATTACACATATCACTCTGTTTATAGTCCAGGGCTGAGGACGACTCTGTCCTCTACATTGTTTATCTACAAACACACATTACACATGGTTGAATTGATGATATTTTGTACATTCAATATCCTTAAACTGTCTTAAGACCAACACAAAGGGAGACCAAAGTCACAGAAAATATCATTGCAGAGCTAAATGAAAAAAGTTAATTAAAATAATCTTAAAATTGTACGTAATATATGTCTGGTCCAAGCCATTTTTGGGTGTTAGGTTGTGGTGAATTGTAAACTCAAAATTTCTACGACAACAACAACAACAATACAAAGATTTGTTTTTGCCAAGTTTGGCAGTTTATTATCGATTAAGCCAAATCCACACTAATTTCCGGTGTGTCAAGTATGACATCTAGTGGTAAGAGTGGGAACTCCTTTGGACTCTACAGTACAATACAAATGTAAACAAAACGTTTTTTTATTTATTTTAGCAGGAAGTCCCATTGAGGTCAAAAATCTATTTTACAAGAGAAAACTGGCCAATGTAGCAGTCGTCAAGATCACAACATATTAAAATACAACATAAAAATAATAAAACACAAGGTGCATCGTGAGAAAATACAGTCTTCCCCAGATCTGTCAAAACCCTGGGTACATTAAAGAGCAACCAGCTACCAGAGCTGAGACAGAGCAGGTTACAGAGATACTGTATGTTGGAAGTTTACCCAGTATCTCTTCAATAAATGAAAATGTACCAGCGCTGCTGCCTGCGAGTGGTCAACGGTCTCCAACACACAAAACCAGAATGCAATGATGAGTGAGGGACTTTAAAGTGTAGAGATGCGTGGTACACTGAAAGCTCCGTTAAATGGAGGATATACAATAAAATGCATACACAGTATGTCACAATCAATATGTAATCAATCACAGACACAAAAGTAGATTCCATAAGTGTTTTCTTGTGTATAATGTCTAATGTATAATTTCTGTCTGTCCCCTGGCGTTGTCTGTTCATGTATTGTTCATGTTTGCAAATAAAGCTTAAAAAACAAAAAGTTCCACTCTGTGACATTAAAATATCAGTTTAATATCCTGCAAACATACACAAAAAAATATATACGACCCAAAATTTACAGAGATGACGATTTGCACGAGACAAACCACATGACCCATTTGTTTGGTGAAACATGGTAGAGTAATTTGCATTTGGAGGTTTTATTTTGGAAATCACGAACATGGCGCATTCGCCATTAAGATCCTCCGCAGTTATTACAAAGCCCCTCATAATACCAGTCCCAACACACAAGCTGCTCTGTTGTTTACTGGTCTGGAGAAAAGTGCGTCACATGCTCACTTCGTCACTTTCGCAACGTCACACGGTCATTTCTCGGGAAATCTTCAAACCGAGGCCGTAAGTTTCTATTCTGCTGACCACGCCCCCCCCGCTGCAGACTGACGTAGGAGTGTACCAATGGCGCGTGCTGCTCTGTGTCCGGCTCGACCAATGAGCGGTTAGCTCTGAGCCCACGAGGAAACTGTGCGAGCGGATGCGGACATTTCGGCTCTCAACCGCCATAACGGGCACTTGTGTCAGACACAAAATGGCGCCCGTGGTTCGCTTGTGAAGAACGACCTGGGAGGGATTAACGGTTATCCAATGGAAGAGAGGACGAAGTGCAAAAGAAGACGGAAATAACATTCACACGCCTGCATTGTGTTGGAAGTTGTTTTGTTTTACTAACGTTTGAGAGCAGCTACAGCGAGCGAATAAAGCAAGAAACAAGAGTTAGCTATGCGCCATTTTTAAATTACCAGTAAGCGTTATTAAGATATTTCTCAGTGGACTCGGACTGACAGCATAAAGTAAGGTGAGTAAAGGTGGTATTACTCATTGGTAACAGAGCTAGCTAACACACAAATACAGTATACTCGGTCTCAACTTATAATAGTTTGTTAAAAACATCAATATTTGCAGTCAATACATGTAAACTTACATGAAGTGTAATGTCAACATATTTAACAGCTCCTTTTTTTTTTGTTTTGTCCCCTAATCTTCCCAACAGGCAGTTATTGTTACGGTCCACTTTGTCATGTACGTTATTTATATCGAAAAGGGCAAAAAGTTTAAATGTTTGTTGTTAGGTCATATCTTCTCAACAAGTCTGTTGATCTGCAGACTTGTATGAGGGCGTCACATGTAAATTCACATTAATGGTGCAATGACAGTCTATCAGGGCAGGTCGGCACAAGTACTCTTATACATACTCATAAATGAGGTTTGCTTTGTGTGATCTACCTTAGGATGACTCAGTGGGAGAGACTGAGGCAGCTGCCTGCTGTGTACAGACAACAGTTACATGAGCTCTATGACAGGGATGCTTTACCCATGGATGTTCGGCACTACCTGTCAGTCTGGATAGAGAAGCAGGAATGGTAAGGCAGCACTATCTCTTTTCCCCCCTTATATCATTGTTCAAGAATTATAGTAGATTACCCGACTTGTAAAATACTCTGATTGTTTCTTGTATTTGTTTTTTAGGCAACGAGCAGCACGGGATCATGATTTGGCTATGGTGCTGTTCCAGGTCCTGCTAGAGAACCTGGATATCCAGCACAGCCGCTTTATTCAGGAGGAGTCATTCTTACTCCAACACAACATTAGACGCTATAAACAGAATTTTCAGGTTTGTTTGGATAAGATTTGTGCAAAACAAAAGCATTGGATAACGTCTTTTAAATAGGAAATATCTCACTGAATATGAGGACTATAATGGTTTTCTGACTTCTCTCCCCTGACAGAGGTACTTGAATGACCCGTGTGCCTTGGCAAGCACAATCCTCTGGTTTCTGGAAAAAGAGAAGGAAATCCTGCAGAGCGCTGATCTGGCCGAGCAGGTTAGGGCAATATTTTATTAACTGACAGTGCTGCTATGTCATGTATAATACATGGGCTGCTCATACAACATTTTAATTAAAACAGAATGCAAATGAAAACAATTGCACACATATTGCTATAGAAAATGTCAGTTGACACCAGATATTTATTTTTTTACAAACAAATATTTTCTCATATGGTCACTAAATACATTGGCATGTTTTGGCTCTTTTTGCATGTACAGTGGGACTCAATGATCAGCTATTGTGTCATATGTGCAGATGTGCTGTGTGTCTGCTGCGCCACTGTAACTTAAGTCAAAGTATTTACACATTTAAAACCAAGTTTAGAAAGGAAATGTTCAAGGTGTCCAGTCTGAATTTCCATTATACATTTTTGTCTGTTTCCAGTTCTGAATAATGTATTTGCAGTTACGTATTTAGGAAGAGCCACATGTACAAACTACAGGACTGTGTGGGCTAAAAAGCGAAGATTTTCCACCAAGCAGTGACATTGTTTTAACTGCTGCTTTCACTCACATGTATTGTTTTCTCTGCAACAGTATTAACCATTAATACATCTGAAATCTCTATACCTGCTCCTCCTTCAACTTTTCCTTGTCCCAGGTCAGGATTTTGTGCGTAGAGCAGGAAGCAATGGAGACAAGCAGCCAGCAGGACCTTGAACGTAAAATGGCCGGCCTCAGGAATGAAGTACAGGTGCAGATTTTGTTGCTTTATGTCATTATGTTGTGCTTTGTAGGTGACAAATATCACCGTTTATCCTCCTAATTTTTTTTCTCTGTACTTTTGGCATATAGTGCATGGAACATACGATGTTATGTTTGGAGGAGCAGCAAGATGAGTTTGATTTTAAATACCAAACACACAAGATGGAAGGTGAGTAGATTAAGGTTCAGGTTATATTTGCATGCTCTGATCATATTTTCTGAGGATGAGTAATAAAATGGCATGATTCAGCTGTGTGTTCTCTTTTGGCTTGTCTTATATGGAAACTGTGATCCCACTGTGGAAATGGTTATGCAGCTGCGGTAGATGAGGCCGTAAAGAAAGAACAAGTGAAAGTTTTTCAGTTACTTGTCAACAAACTGAATGAATGTAGAAAGGTATGGAGTAATTAACATTTTTAAGTAACACCTTCATCTTATAAGTCCAGTTCTTTCCCTAATTTTGCCTTTCTTTTTTCCATTTTTTGTCTCATACAATCATCTTCTTAGAGCACATTATCAGATTTAAATAAACTCTTGGACAAGGCTGAGGACCTGATCGAAATATTGGTGAAGCAGGAGCTTGTGGACTGGCAGAGGAGGCAGCAGAAAGCCTACATTGGTGCTCCAGACAATGTTTGTCTGGATCAGCTAGAAAACTGGTATGTTCATCTTCACATGCTCCACATCAGTTTTAATCTTTGGCATTAACAGCACATCATTATATCAGTAATACCTCTGTAAATGTATTGCTAGATAGGTTAAAGATATGCTGTCATTATTTTAATTTGATAAAATCACAAAGCCAGGACAGAGACTGTGAAAATGTCTCACAGCTGAAATTTGAGACATGCCACCACTATTACCACCACAGTCATCTTCATTTGGAGGTGTTTTAACAAGTAACATGTTTTTTTTACCCTTTACTAAGATGTGTGTGAGCATCATCACTTTTGTCCTTTTTGTCTTGTTTTGTAGGTTCACTTGTGTGGCAGTGTCTGTGTTCCAGGTGCGTGAGTTTCTTGGTAAGCTGGACGAGCTGGTTGGAAAAGTGTCCTATGCCAACGACCCTGTGAAGGCCCAAAAACCTGCACTGGAGAAGAGAGCAGATACTCTTTTGAAAGACTTACTCAAGAGGTCTCTCTTTTAGGATACATTTTCTTACACTTTCTTGCCATCTTATGATTTCCTTGTGAAGTTTCCTGACATTATTTTTTTACTGTTTCCTGAAGTTCCTTTGTGGTTGAGACTCAGCCATCCATGCCTCAGGGCAAAGGACCCCTGGTGCTCCGCACAAACGTCCAGTTCTCTGTCAAGACGAGGTCAGTGTGCCACTCCAGGCAACCACTACCATTTACTTTTAGTATGTTTGTAAGGTAATCTATATGTCTAGACTTTGTACACTAGGTACATTCTGTTCAGTGCAGTCATTGTGATGTGGTAATCAGTAGCAATGTTCAGGAGGATAATAAGCAGAACTATGATATTTTAATCCCTTTCTGTAGAGCCCTCTATCCTTTGCCTAAATGTGACTTTAATGTAGCAATTGTTTTGTTCCAAAGTGTAACCCTTTTCCTGTTTGTCAAAGTTTCCTGTTTACTATCTTCTAAGTTCTAAAATCTCACAACTGACTTAATATTTTCAGACTTCTCGTTAAGTTTCCTGAGCTGAACCACTCCATGAAAGTGAATGTGTCTATGGACAGGTGAGATTCCTTATTTAGTTTAAGTTAATTTTACTACGGAGCAACCCTGCAAAAGTTAGTTCTTAACCTTAAACAATAGAGGAAGATGTTTGGTTTCCCCCTTGTGGTCACTGCTCTTTTTTTCTACCCCTTGAAATTAGGGAGGCTCCTCAGATCAAAGGGTGAGTTTTTTTTTTTTTTTTCAACTTCAGCTTCCATTTCAAGTTCTAGAAAAACCACATTGAACTTTCTTTTTGAGGTGAATTTGTTTTTACTAAACACCTGGTATGTTGGTAGATATCGCCGTTTTAATGTTCTGGGCACCACAACCAAAGCCTTGAACATGGCAGAGAGCCAGAGTGGAGGCATGGTGGCAGACTTCAGACATCTGGTGAGCGATAATGATTTGAGAAGAGAGAAAAATAAAGCCTTTCATGCAATTTTGGCATCTGAATTATGTAAAGGTTAAATCCTGTCACATACTTCAGCAGTCTCTAGCAGCTAAACTAAAGTGATTAAAAGATGAACATTTAAAATAACACTAATCACTCTTTAATCTCAGGTGGTAATATTGTGTGACTGATGTAATATTATTTGTCTGTAGACTCTGAAGGAGCAGAAGTCTGGAGCTGGCGGCAAGGGAGTCAGTGATGTGAGTTGACTTTGGCAAATTATTATTGGAACTGAAGATCCCATTTGTGCTTACAACTCAGAAATTCATAATTCAAGCAGATGTGAACAACCAAATAATGATCTGCGTGTGTGTTGACAGATCTCCCTCAGTGTCACAGAGGAGCTGCACATCATCTACTTCGACACTGTATTTGAGCAGAAAGGCTTGTCAGTTAAGTTGCAGGTAGAGTTTCTTCTGCTTCTCTTCTTGTTATATGTCCGGCTTTAATAAAGAATAGCCTACATATATTCTTAACATGTAGGTTAATGTAGGCTCTTTATAATTATGATTGACTTAAATAAAGTGTGTTCTTCACTGGCACCCAACTTAGGCCTCCTCCCTCCCGGTGGTCATCATCTCCAACTCCAGCCAGCAGCAGAGCGCCTGGGCGTCTGTCCTCTGGTTCAACATGCTCTGTCAGAACACCAAGGTGAGAGATCCCCATGACTTTACACAGACCATGTGGCATTTTGCAGTTCAGTTATGCTATTAGAAGGGTTATGTGTTTGTTAATGTCTGTCTTTTTCTGCAGGATGTCATGTTCTTTGCAAACTCTCCTGCAGCCCCTTGGCCGGTGTTTGGAGAGATGTTGAGCTGGCAGTTTCTCTCTGCCACTAAACGTGGTCTGAATGACACCCAGCTGGAGATGATTGCACACAAACTCTTTGGTAAATCCTGCTTTTGTGTTGTGCTTCAGTAGCTTGTCTTTGCTTATGTTTGTGATTGTTTTGTCTATGAATTGGGCTTAATTATTTTATCTGTGAGTCAACAAAATTTCGAAACACCCTGGTCTGATTTTGTTACTCAAATGCATCTAGGATTTTAAGACTGATTGGCTTTACATTTAAATATAAAAAAAAAGAATAACTCAAGCCTCAGTAGCACTTCTTATCACTAAAACATAGTGTCAAAATAGTGCTGAACTGTACTGCAGCTCTCCCCCGATCAGAACGAGGATGCATTTTTTTCACTAACAAAGATCACACCAACATATGGAATTATAATGGTTTATTGCATATAATGGATGAAGATGAGCCAATATGATAAACTGTAGGAGGGATGAAGGGATGGGGAAAGGGTTGAGGATAAAGGGGTATGGGAAGGAAGGGTGATGGATGAACGGATGGATGGTTGTGGATAGATGGATGGAGGAGTTCAGGCAAGATGGTGGGAGGGAACCGATACTCTTCTTCTGTTCTTATTTTTAGTCAAGAGCCCCAGTGGTTCCTGTATTTGAATAAGACAGTGGAGGGGAGAAAGAGAGGGGTTTGGGGGAGGAAGTATGTGGAAACTAAGTCAAAGATGGAATGAAGATAAGGTGTGCTTAAGTGCTTTTTGCGTGGAGATGAGTGTGAGTCGTGGTCTTTGTTTCCGAACTTAGTTATAAAACTTCATTTCAGTTTTACTTTTGTATCATTCAAAGCAAACACTAGATGTAAAGGAACACACACTCAGTGTCAAGCTAAAAAGTGTGATTGTACCGTAAGCTCTCACAACTTGACCAGATTTACAGCTGTTTCAAGTGTCACTAAACTCTCTCCCTCCCACCAAATGTAAAAAATGCAGCAGAGAGAATCATATGGGGGACGTGGTCAGCAAGCATATTTTTAGTGAGAGAATAATAAATCATTTATTTTCTATCCCACCAGGAAAGGGACAGGACTACAACACCTGCAAAGTAGCGTGGTCAAAATTTAGCAAGGTAAGAATACTGAATCCTAGAGAATGTATTTTAACATGGTCCAAAAGATTAGCCTTAACCCTAATAACTGAGTGAAATGTCTCAACATCTTTTGGATGGATTGCCAGTACATTTCGTCATTGCGTAAAAATGTTGTTCAGTGTCGTTCAACTAATTACATTCCCTTCATGTATTTCTTCTTTAGTGCTAATATACATGTCAGCTACCTAACATGGTAAACCAAGATATCAAACATGGTAAACACCTGCTAAACATCAGGATGTTTTTCCTCACAGTGATTATTACAGCCTCACAGAGCCGCTAACACGGCTGTAGATTCTTACTCGTGTGTGTTGATTGTCTATGAGAATATTCTGCAGGTGTGTTTGATGATGATTTCCACCCACATTGTAGGAAAATACTCCTGACACTTTCTGGGTGTGGTTTGATGGCATCTTGGTGATGGTGAAAACATACCTTGAAGACCTGTGGAGGGATGGGTATGTTTACTCAACACTGTTTCTCTGGGTTCAATAAAGGGCAGTTGTTTCATATGAGACTTTTTATTTGTACTGTAGCCACATCATGGGCTTTCTGAGCAAAGGCAAAGAGAAGTTCCTCCTGAAGAAAAAACAAAGAGGCACATTCTTATTGCGCTTCAGTGAAAGTGTCATTGGAGGAATCACCTTCTCCTGGGTGGACACCACCATAACTGGTGAGATATGTTTATTTCATAATGATTCTACAAAATATTTGGAAATTGTTGCATGGTAGATACAAATAAGCTTCTGTGAATGATCATCCTCTGTCTATTGTAGGTGAGCCGGACATAAAGACAGTCCAGCCCTTCACCAAAGTCGACCTTTCCCAGATCCCCTTCCATGAAATCATCAGAAATTTCCAGATCTTAGAAGCTGAAAACATCCCAGAAAATCCTCTTGTTTACCTGTATCCCAACACCCCTAAAGACGAGGCTTTCGGAAAATACTACTCTGATAAGAGTGGAGGTAAAAGCATCAAATTATTCGTGTTGCTCACCAAAGGACCAGTGTGTAGGATTAAGTGGCATCAAGCTGTAAAGTTAGTCAGCTGTAACTATAGTGGCTGTAAAACCAGCAAAACATGTGGAAGGCCCTATCTAGAGCCAGTGTTTGGTTTTGTTTGTTCGGGCCTACTGTAGAAACATGGCGGTTCAAGATGTCAGCCCCTGTAGAAGAGGATCTGCTCCCTCTGTAGATAAAAACGTCTCATTCCATGTTAACGAAAACACCATTCTTATTTTCAGGCGATTATCCACTAATAAAAACATACCTATTAATATGGTATTCCATTTCTACCAACATATCTTCTAAATGTTACACACTGGACCTAAATAATTAAGTAAGAAATCCTCCAAAAAACACACCTCACATGTAATTTGTTGTTTTTGTTAGAGTTATATGAATGGGGTTTTGCAGCAGTCACAGATAAAATGACACTATATTGACGTTGGGGATGAATATGACATTGAATCACATCTCAACTCTCACACATCTCTCTGTCTTTCAGATGACAGTCCTTTCATAAAGTACATCAAAACCAAGCTGATGTTTGTTTCAAAGGAGTAAGTATATTATTCATTTTCTCCAGACAGGCTTACAGCATCTTGGTTGTTTGAATAAAAATAGTCGCTATATAATATGCTATTTATACAGAAACAACAAACTAAAAATGCACTCACTTCATCTAAGAAGCAGTGTGCTCACGGCCTTTTTTTGTGTCAAGAGCAAGGTTGTAATGACTGTTTGTCATTGGTCATGTAGGAACACACTGGAGGCTAGGTCACCCATGCCCTCTGACATGGCACAGGGTGAAGGCCTGGAGCCAATGAATGGCCTGTGTGGAGAGGCAGCTGGTGAGTCATGGCTCTCCTTGCTGTCCCATCCAGCTAAAAAACCTCATCAAACAAATTGCTCCCCTTCGTGACAGAGCTTTGTGTTGCCCTCTCTATTTTGGCCTTGTGGTGTAGATAGATGTCAGGGGACGGCTATGAAATTGTTAAACGTTTAACTTACAGAAATTTGGGTTGTGGATGCGACTTCTGGTGCATGCATACATACTGTAGTCTGCTCTGTTGAATGTAAAAATTCTACTGATTCTACTTTCTGATGCTTGAGCACTTTAACACTTTGCTTGGTGAATGTGTTGAAATCAATCAATCAAAAAAACTGTAAATAGAAATGCATAGAGCCATGGGTTAAACAATACCACGAGTAACGATCAATCACAAAATGAAAGGTAAAATGGCTTTGTTATTATTATTATTATTATTATCACTAGGAGTAATTGTGATTAAATTTCAATATTTTTTTAATGGCTTGAAAAGACGTATAGAAACTTTTTCTTTTGACTGCATGCAGATCCTTGAGGTATTTGGGGAAATACTCTACATTTTTATTAATTCCATACAAAAACAGGTTGAGAGGTTGAGACGAGAGGTTATGTGCTGGGCTGTTTCTTGGACATGACCAGTAGCTTCCTGGAGTCTCTTCTGGTTGCCTGGCAACTCCTCAGAACCAAGACATAGTCTGAAACGTGTTAATTAGTGAGCTTTAGATGTACTGTTTGGTAGATTTTGTTACCATTTGACAGTCAGGCTTGCTGTTGCCCCGTTTCCAGTCACTAAGCTAAGCGAGTGCTTGCTGTGGCCTCAGCGAGTAAGTATATATTGTATTTCCAAAACTGTTGAATTATATAAGTATGACTGCTGTAATTAAGCCTATAGCACAGGACAAGTACTTTTATTTGACATACTAATCGAGTTAAACATAAACCAAGTGTACCGGTAGGTATTAAAATTAAACCGTGCTTAAAAAACTTGAATAATTTGATGAGCTGAAAGGCAAAGTACTAACACTGCATGTAATTCATGAGTATAATCAAGTGCTTCTGGTATTGTTCCCACTGCATCAGTATGTCCTGTCTTTTGCGGGAGGGTGGGTTGCATTGCACATCACATTTTTGACACTCTCATTTCCTCAGTGAAAGCAGTAGCAAAAATAACACAGCCATGACAGCTGAAACAATACCTTTCTCTTGTCCTTTTCTCTGCTCTCAGAACAAAACGAGAATCCTCAGTGTCAGGAAATCTATCAACCTGATCCCATGCTGTCCGACTCTGTTGCAACCCCAGAGGAGGATTTACTGATGTATCTCAACAACCCCAACATCTTTGTTGACTCAGAAATCTTGCCTGAAGGTTCGGGGCTGCCTGATTTCAGTTTTCAAGGATTTAATTGCCTGTCCCCACAGTCCTGTGGAAGTATTTTCCAATGAGCCT
>NW_023339740.1:13282133-13285375 GCF_004916995.1 Morone saxatilis | reverse complement strand
ACCAAACCATTCTATCATTCATCCTCAGCTTTTACTTAGCTATTTACATTACAACATCCACGTCACAAAATTGTAGTGTACGCAGCAAACTAGCAACGAGTACATTGCGCAAACTGCACATAATTTATTGTTTCAATGTTTGTTGGGAGTCCTTTTATGGTTGTTGTAATGTTGCCACCTACAGCTTGAGATAAACTACTTAAACATGGCACTTCTTTCCTTTAAGTTATATGCTTTTATATTAACCTGCTCATTTAAATCAAACTGAAATGTTATCACCAATAAAAGGGAAATGAACAGTTGCATGTTTTTTTTTTCTTTTATTAACAACTTAATGTTGAATAAACAAATGTGAGAAATTGTTCAATTGTTTATGTTAAAAAAAACCCAATATAAATAAAACCTAATTCTGTGCCTCTCTAGATATTTTATGTTCTCTAATAACTTACACTTTAACATTTGTAGTTTATTCTTCATGTACTGCAGATTACAGATTTTATACATCCTGCCAGCAAACAATCATGTTTCTATGATGAAGAACCAGACATTTCTCCCAGGATTCACATAATGGAGACAAAAGAAGAGCTTAAAGGTCTGTGAATGCTTATTTTCGCCAGCTAGCCAGAAACAATGAAATGTTGCTGTGTCTTTGTGTCATTACTGCTGATGTGTCAGTTAAGCTAGCTGGCTGTTAATGTGGTGGTAATTTATTTGTAGTTGTATCATGTCAGTTATGAGCTGAATGAGCTGCAGCAACCCCTAAAATCAGGCATAATGAAAACTATTAGTTTATAAAATGTTTAAACATACTGGGATTGCATACACACTGGTACTTATGGCAGGAATTTGGTTTTATTTTGTTTCTTAACTATTTTATTCGCTAAAAAGTTCTACAATTAGTAGTAATATTTGCTGTTAATAACTATTAAGTAGGCTATACATTATTCTGCCTATTCAAATGAATGCAAAAACCATGAATGTCATGCATTTAGCATTAAGTATGATGCCATATAGACAGACTTTCTCTCAGCACCCCCAAAACTCTGACTGACTTCCAGCATCCCTGGAAGTTAAATATCACTACTTTCACATTTGTTGGTGGACTGACAGTGAAATATTACATTTTACTTTTAATTGTAGCAGCTCTAGCAGCGTGGCTCTATGGACGGTCAGTCCCAACACTCCATAGTGAAATATTGCGACGCAGATTCATTGTCATGAAATTTGCTACAGCTTAATACTATAATGACTTTGGTGATCCCTGGACCTGAAAGCGCCACAGAAAAGTAATTCTTTCCCCCACTTTTTTCCACCAGTTTAGTAGCATACTAACATACTTACGACAGGGCCTGACAAGTTGTGTTTAAGATGTCCTTTAAAAAACAATTACAGTGCAAGTAGAGCAACAAAGGTCCCAGGCCAGATACAAACCAGGGACGTTGTGGCTCATGGCTTAACAACATGGCTTATTTTCTTTACCTCACTAGGTAGGGTCTGTAAGGCCCTTCACTCATGATCAGAGATATGAACTGTGCTCACAGCCTGGGGAAGCACAGAGCATAGTGTAGAGGCAAGTCTACATTACAAACGTGTGACGGGTTACAAGAAATAGTTTAATATTTTAAGTATAAATTTGGGTTGGTTGGTCAGACAGCTGTAGTCTTGATTAAATCCAGATAGGTATAAGATTTCAGTTGCACACTCCCCAAATATAGTGCTGATGTGAGGTTCAGTGTCTTTGAAAACAATGGCATGTGTAGTAATATTAATAATGATAATAATAATATCTTTATGACCTTGGGGGTTTCATGTGTTAGTCTTCTTGTAAGAAATCACACCGTGTAACAGTTGGTAGGGCATGGACATGAGTATGAATATTATTCGTCTTCGTCAGTATCCTCAATAAATGAACACAAGTATGCACACTCCACCCACATGTCAAACTAAAGGTCAGATCACTTGAACCCTTTTTGTCATTAGTCATGTGCTAACAGCATGTTAGAGGCAATATGAAGTTGCTGAGTCATAAATTCCTGAATCAACAAAATGAGGCGTGTTGTGTTGGGCAGGAATATCCTGCACTGATTTTGTAACATTGGTGGTTTCTCATATGATGTAACAGCAAGGAAAGTGGAGATGTATACGCTAATTGTTGAGCAAAATTCTGAACGCAGTTGTGTATTATGTATTACAAAATAGAATTTATTACATACATGACATAAACACATCATATCATTTTGTACAAACATAGGAATGAGCACAACAGCGTGAAACATAGATGTTGTAAACTGAATGGAAAAGTCTGAAATGTTGGTAATGCAACATGAGTGAAATGGTCAAATTCAACCTGTGCTTTAGTTCACTTAATGAGAGCTACTCCTTCCCTTCTTTTCCATCTGTTTTCATATCTTGTATTTCATGAGAATAATATACTGAGCTTATATCAGGAGAAACATCCGACAAGTTTAAGCTTCAGGATCTCGGAGTTGAGCACCAGGTCCAGAGGCAGGTGAATGGCGTAACAGCCCTGGTGAGCAGAACATGGTAGGCCTGTCGAAACTGCCGGTTCATAACAGCATAGAGCATGGGGTTGATACAGCTGTTGAGCCAGGTGAGGTTCGCACAGAACATGTGCAGTACCTGCGGGGCGCGGTTATGTTTGTCGGCTATGTTGAGCAACAGGAAGGGGACAAAGCAGAACACGAAGCACAGAAAAACAGTAAAGCACATTCGTGTCACACGCTTAAATTCACCGTCGTCTCCTGAAGTTGCTGAGTGGGCGGTGGACGCTGCAGTGGTGGGAGCAGGTGTAGGTAAAGGTGATGTAGGGATGATATCAGGGGAAGACTTGCTGGCTGCTGAGGAATTTGAAGCCTTGGCAGAGTTCTTTTCACAGGCGATTTCATCCTTATTTTGGGCTAGATCCGCCTGGCTGCTTATCTCACAGCTACATGTGTTGGCCATACCACTCTCCACACCACTGTCATCAGTCCCTTGTGTGGAAGAAGCTGGTTTCTTTCTGGAGGACCGGCGGCTGAACCTGTAGCGAAGCAGAGCTTGCGAGGCAATCTTGACACGTCTGTAAATGAGGAGGTAGAAAGCACCCACACACCCCAGACCGACAAAAAAGTAGAAAAAGAGCAGGATGGTGGTGTAGGGACGGCCCCTGGTACGATGGAAGCTGCACGTGCACACGTTTGGCACGAACACATAAACACGCCATAGTGGGCCGAAGCTGGCCA
>NW_023339740.1:13276407-13282033 GCF_004916995.1 Morone saxatilis | reverse complement strand
TGGCCAGCTTCGGCCCACTATGGCCTCTTTATGTATTCGTGCCAAATGTGTGCATGTGCAGCATCCACCGGACCAGGGGCCGTCCCTACACCACCATCCTGCTCTTGTTCTCCTTCTTAATTAGCCTGTGCTGCATTGGTGTATTCTACCTCCTCATTTACAGACGTGTCCTGATTGCCTCACAAGCTCTGCTCCACTACAGGTTCAGCCGTCGGTCCTCCAGAAAGAAACCAGCCTCCTCAGCACAAGGGACCGATGACAGTGACCAAAATACAGATGAAATATCTTGTGAAAACCCCTCCAAATCTAACCAGAGCTCTGATAAAGCCTCACATTCATCAGCAACCAAGTCTCCCCCTGATATCGTCCCTACATCACCTTCACCGAGACCTGCTCCCACAAATGAAGCGCCCTCGTTGCCCTCCACAGCCTCAGGAGATAAGGAAATGAAGCGCGTGACACACATGTGTTTAACTGTTTTCCTGTGTGTTGTGATCTGCTTTGTCCCCTTCCTGTTGCTCAACTTAGCTGACAAACATAACCGCGCTCCACAGCTACTGCACATGTTCTGTGCGAACCTCACCTGGCTCAACAGCTGTATCAACCCTGTGCTCTATGCTGTTATGAACCGGCAGTTTCGACAGGCCTACCATGTGCTGCTCACCAGGGCTGCCACTCCATTCAGCTACCTCTGGGCCTGGTGGTCAACTCTGAGATCCTGACCTGGGGGGAAGTTTTTGAGACCTCTACATCATCAGTGTGATATTTTTTTTTTCCTGAAAAACCTGATGTATACAATCAGACCACCATGCTGCGTGATAGCTTCATTTCAGCAGATACAGAATATGTATGATGTTGTTGTGTAATATGGAAAAAATGTTCATTTGTATGTTTAAATTTACTTGAGGAAAATTTTTAAGCGAACTCAAAGTTTAATGGTTTAAATGTTGTTTTTTATATGTTTTTATTTGTTTAAAATAATGTAGTGAAACTTGCATTCAGCCACTATCAATTCTTAATTTGTTTGTCTGGGTAATTTAAATTAATTTAAATGGTAGAAATAAGGAAGGATGAGAAAAAAGAGGAAGGAACTTGAGAGGGTTTGCCTCTAAAATTATGATGTCAAGTTATGAACCACATATAAAGATAGATTTAAGATTAACTTAACTTGTGCATGATGGTCCAAACTGCAAGAAAAATAGCTCAGAGGGTAATTTTAAATAAGGGTGAGAGATGTATGCCTTGTGGTACTTGTGTTATTGGACAAAGTTCATGGTCACATATACGGAGGTAGTTGAGGGAAGTATTCACAACAAATAAATACCAGTATTACACTATTGAAGTAAATACAATGCTATGATATTGATGATATTCACTCTCACGTAATGTGTTACATAACTAATGATAATAAAGATAAAGGTCATATTCAAACATGTGAGGTTTGTATTGTTCTTCCACTAAAGTCAAGATGCAAAAACTGGACTCCAAGTCCATATGACCGATGTGCACGGTCACAAGCAGTTCCAACCTGAACCATCCAACCAAGGTGGATTACTGCCACTCAGTGGTGAGAATAGGAGGTTAACTACATAGTATGAGTGGGTGTAGATGTGAAAACTACACAGTAACCTGACCACAATAACAGCCTGGGCTGTGCCTTTCTTTTTATTCTTCCCGAGTACCTGAAACATACGGTAACACATCTGGACAAGGCCCAAACAATCAGGAACAGATCACCCAAGAATCATGTTAATGCCCGGTGTAAACAGGGTCTGTATCAGTGCCGGTTACTCGCAACCATTTGAATACTGCTCGCCTTACAAGCGTGTAAGATAAACTACGGGGGCCATGAGACCCAAATGAGAAACCCATAGGTCCTATCTACAGCCAACTTTTGTCTTTTCTGGGTTGCTGTAGAAACATGATAGATTCTGTAGAAGAGGACCACCTCCCTCTGTACATAAAAATATTTATTCTAATGTAACAAAAACAAAATTATTCTTATTTCCAGGTGATTTTACACTAATGCAAATATACCTATGAACATGATATTCTATTTCTTCCAATAGATCCTCCTGAATGTTACACACTGGACCTTTAACTAGCTGCCAATCATCAGATGGACGTTGGAGATCCATTTAAAAGAAACTGATAAATAGGTTTCTATCAAGCACTGACTTTCTCAAGCATCCTCCAATCTGCAACATATGACTCTATATTTGAGTCAAAACTCTATGTCTGTTTTCTTTCTTTCTTTTTTTTTAATTTCTGCAATGGTTCATTAAACATGCAAAGCATCAATTTTAACAATAACATACATACTAGGTTAGACATAGTAACTACACTGTAGCAACACTTGAATTTCACGCGCTTTTCAATAATTGTTGCACATTTGGTAGCATTCAACTTACTGCTCTGTATGTCAGGATTTTCACACTTGGGCATGTACGTAATGGTCTTTATTTAGCCCCGTGTGACAGAAACAGGAAGTGTCTGTGCAACAGCAAAAAGCTCAACATTACATTGTGTCTTAAAGTGGCAATAACTGATTTATTATTGCAGCTGCAGTGAAGACGGAATTACCAATGGAGCAGCTATTGATGTTTATCCTCACTGTGTAAAGACAATACAGTAAGTATGGACAAAATTATTGAAGTAAAATAATGAGAAAATAAAATCTATCTAATTTTGTTTGATGATTAGATTATTTCTTAAATGGCAACTGGCAACAACCACATGTATTTGTTTGTTGTTGTTGTTATTATTTCTCAGGGACAGTAAATATCAATACACATCAACGTAAATATGGCAGAATTAGCCAATAAGCTACTTTTAATCTGTAGTCCCTGGCCAGGAGTAAATGTAGGCAACCTACAGTGAATATAAAAAAAGGAACAAGTTTGAAGCAATAATGACATAATGTAAGGTATACTAATTAAAGTTAAAGCAGAATACAAACATGGAAAAGAATAAAAGCAGACCAAATTATGCTATAAAACATTAACTCTGAGCAAGCACAATACTAAAACTACGTTATGTCTCCGTAGAGATTTGTCTGTATGGAAATGACTAAAATGGCAAGCCACCTTTTCTCATCTGCACCACATTATTTATCATATAGCACAGCAAGAAAATGTAGGCTACCTTATGACTGTATGACTATAGCAGTGGGTATTTTCATTAAGTGCATATTTCTTAATACAAACCACTTATGCACCAAATTAGAGCATGAGTGTGGAAACACTGGAAATGACACTTACTTCACGTTCATAAATGTGTGCAATCGCTGAATATACCGCTGACGCACACTTTAGGTAAATTACGTGAATTTGTTTATGCTCAGAACTAACTCAGTGAAAACTAATGACTAATGACTTGATTTGTCATTGTAAAAGCAAAATTACATATAAAATCATTAAAGTGGATCTATGTAAGCAATGTTGAGCGCATATTAAAATTAGTTATGATTCAAATATTTGACCTGCTGAGGTCAAGTTCCTGATTTTAAACATGAAACGGAAAATCCCTACATACTATTACATCATGTAGAGGGTACTAAAGCAACACAAAGGATGCAAATACAAAGTAATGCTAGCAGGAAGCCAGACGTATAGCACACAAGATCAATGCAGAGAATGACACAGCTACACATCAACAATTAGAAAGTCTCTTCAGCTTTAAGGTGAGAAATTCATGAGTTTTTTTTTTAAATGGGGGTTATTATTACTACTTTTATATTTACCTAAATTCCATGGTGGGTTTTTTTTCTTTATCATGTTTTATCTGTGTTCAATTCTAGCATTATTGTACGTAATGTTTCACTAAGTGAGTTATAATAAAACATCGTCACTTCATTTTAAAGTAGATGAAAAAAGTTGAAGCACTTTTTATTGTTACAGAGAGGGCAATTCTTTTGAGATCTGTACACAAAACCTGTTTCTATTTTGTTTATTCCTTATTTATACTTATTTATAATGGCTAATATATTTAAAACTGCCCCTGTACTGTAATGGAACAAAACTAAACTTTCTGTCCAAGAGAGGTCTGTTAAAAAGGAAGTGGTGAATTATCTAGACCACCTGCAACTTCCCTTTTCACCTGCCAACACTTGAGAGGAGGGGAGAAGTGGGTTTCTGTTTGAGTTGAACTTTCCGTGAGCACATTACAGATGTGTTGAACTATATTCTCATTCCTGTTAGTGACAGAATGCTGCTGTGTTTGTATTGGCAAAGGCATAACGATGGGCGGTAGGGCGCTGTCGAAACTGGCGGGATTCTTATAAAGCTACGAGGCGCCATGGTCCTGTGGGTGCGGGTTGATTACAGGCTGTTGGGTTTTTGTCGAGGTTGAGTGCTCGGCACAGCGAACATGTGCAGTGGTGACCGTGGCGGCGGTCGTGGGTTGTATCCGTTTGTCGGTTTCTATGGTTGAGTCTACATGCCACGGGGTGAGTCGATTGGGGGAGAGCAAGAACACGTAAGCATCAGAAACACTACAGGACGATCGTGCGGTCAGCAGCGCGCTTTAACCATCCCACCGGTCGTCCTCCTGACAGTTGCTGAAGTGGCGCGGCTGGAACACCCCTGCAGTGGTGGGCAAGCAGGTGTACGTAAAAGGTGCCATGTAGCGGACTGAGCATATCAGGGGGACAGAACTTGCTGGTGCCTGAGGAATTTGAATTGGCAGAGTTTTCACAGGCGATTTCATCCCTTATTTTTGGCTACGATCCTGGCTGGCTTATTCAAGTACATGTGTTGGCCATACCACTCTCACACACTGGGCGGCGTCATGCCAGCTGCTTCTGTGTGTCAAGAACTGGTTCGTTCGGAGGACGCGGCGTGAACTGTACGAAGGCACCGACAGCTGCGAGGCACCTCTGACACGTCTCGTACACATGAGGACGGTAGAAAGCACCCCACACAACCCCAAGCAGCACCCGCACAAAAAAGTAGAACACAAGAGGAGGCATGCGTGGCTGTAGGACGCGGCCTGGTACGCCATGGAACGACTGCCACGATGCCACACGTTGGGCCCCACGAAACAATACACGCATTCAAATGGGCGACGCCAGCCTCGGCCAGCCACGTGCCCATGGCGAGATCAGCGAGTACAAAACGACCACGTCCACGAGAAGAAACACAGTTTCCAACACAAGCATCTTTTTTGCGACGCGAGATATCTGCTCCACTGCGCTACCCGCAGGCGAGGGTGATACATGGAAACAGAGCGTTGGAAGACCGGCAAGAGGAGCCAAGGCGAAGATGGTGCACCCACAGAGCCTGACCACTGCGCCCATCCCTGAGGTGTACGATAACGAAGTCAAGCCTGAGATCGGGCTGGCAGTATCGGTGCCAGTACCAGGAGAATCCAGGCTACAGCCAGGTTGAGCCGATGAGAGACATTCGAAGCGAGTCCTCGATAGCCGCGTCTTGGTCTAACAAGCGAAGGCTAGAATGGTCATTCCCAGGTTCCCGGCACCCCGGTGGCCGGTGATGGCTAAACCAGCACATCCACCACCAGCACACGGCAACAAGGTAGCGGTAGCCACACCGCCTGGACTCGTAGCAAGGAAGAAGGAGGTCCATCCTCTGTTTGGGTTGTGTGGCTTCCAATCGAAGCGCATCCA
>NW_023339740.1:13267248-13276382 GCF_004916995.1 Morone saxatilis | reverse complement strand
AACTAACGAGGAATGAAGAATATGTCAACACCATCTGTCAATGTGCCTCCACGGAAGTTCAACTCAAACAGCAAACACTCTCCTCCCTCCACTCTCAAAGTGTTTGGCACGGTGAAAAGGGAACTGTGCAGGTGGTCTGATAAATTCACCAACTTCCCTTTTTAACAGATCTCTTGGACAAGAGAATGCCGAAGTTGTCAGTTTTGTTCCCATCTACAGTACAGGGGCAGAGGTTTTAATTATTCCAGCCACTTATACAATACAGTATACACATAAGCGATAAGACAAAATAGGAAAAGCAGGTTCTTTGTTGTACAGATCCTCAAAAAGAATTGCCTCCTCTGTAAACAATAAAACGACGTGCCTTCAAACCCACTTTTTTCAATCTACCTTTTAAAATGAAGTGACGATGTTTTAATTATAACCAAACTTTAGTGAAACCAATTACGCTACAATAAGGTGCTAGAATTGAAAACACAAGATAAAAATGATAAAAAGAAAAAAAACCCCACCATGGGAATTAGGTACAATCATAAACACGTAGTATAATAATCATCTTAAAAAAAAAAACTCATGAACTTTCTCAACCTCTAAATGCTGAAGAGCACGACCTTTCTTAATGTCTTGGATGTGGTGAGCTTGTGTCATTGCTCCTGCATTCGCGAGATCCTTGTGTGCTTATACCGTCTGGCTTTCCTGCTAGCATGTACTCATATTGTAAATGTGCAATCCTTCTGTCGTTTGCTTTAGTACCCTCCCATTACATGACCGTAATCAGTAGTGTAAGCGATTTCCCCGTCTTCATGCTTTAAAATCAGGAAACTTGCAAACCTTCAGCCAGATAAACCATATTAATCAACATCAACTACATTTTAATATTGCTCAAATTGCTTACCATCGCTTTTGTGCATTTTACTACACACTCATTTGCTTTTTACCAATGCAACAATCAAGTCATTACCGCCAGTCAATTCCGTTATTTCACTTGAGTTCTAACGTTCTGAAGCATTAAACAAATTCACGTTAAATTCTATCAAAGATTCGTGCGTCAGCACGTAATTATTAAGCCGACCTTCGCACAAAATTTCATGCACGTGAAGTAGTGTCACTTCCAGTGTCTTCCACCCACTCCATGCTCTAAATTGGTGCCATAAAGTGTTTGTATTCAAGAAAAAGCCACCTTAATGGAAACCCACTTCTATATGCCATACAGTCCATAAAGTACGCGCCTACATTTTCTTTGCTGTGCTATACTGTAAAATCAATATGCGTGCAGATGAGCAGAACAGCGGCTGGCTTTCGCCATTTCTTAGTCCATTTCCATACACCAGACAAATCTCCTACACGGAAGACCACTAACGGTAGTCTAGTATTCGGTGCTTGCTCAGCAGTTACACTTGCTATTTATAGCACATCAATTTGGTCTGCTTTTTTTCTTTCTTTCCTTTTGTCATTCCTGCGCTTTTAACTTCTCAATTAGTATCATTACATTATGTCATCTATTCGCTTCCACAACTTGCTTCCTTTTTTTTCACTATCAACTCTGCTAAGGGATTGCCTCATTTATCCTCGGCCACAGGGACTTTAACAGATTCACAAAGTTAGTTATTGGCTAAGTTTCTGGCCATATGTGCTACGCTTGACCATGCTGTATTCGATCATTTACACTGTCGCCTGAGGAAACCATCCACACACAACAACAAACCAATACATGTGGCTTGCTTGCCCCAAGTTCCATTTAAGAAACTAAATCTAATCTCAAACAAAATTAGATACGACTTTATTTTCTTCAAATATTTTTCAACTTCAATAATTTGTGCGTCCCCATACTTACTGTAATTGTCTTTAACACCAGTGATGGAATAAACCATCATAGCTGCTGCCAAATTGGAATTCCTCTATTCCAACTGCAAGCTGCAAATAATTCAATCAGTTCATTCGCCAACTCATTAAGACACAATCTGTACATGTTGACTTTTTTGCTGTTGCAAAGACCTTCTGCGTTTCTGTCACAACGGCGGCTTGACACCATACAAGACCATTACGTACATGCCGTGCTGCAAAAATCCTGACATACCAGAGCAAGTAAAAGTTGAATGCTACCAACATGCCTGCCAACAAATTATCTGGAAAAGCGGTGCAAATTCACACTGTTTGCTAACGAAAGTTGTAAGCTTCTATGTCTAACCTACTTATGTTGTCATTCTGTTAACGAATGCCTTTGCCAATGTTACAAGAACCAATTTGCCAGAAATTCAACAAACAAGCAAAGAAAGAAAGACAGACATAGAGTTTTACTGCGACTCAAATAATAGAGCGTCATATGTGCAGATTCGGAGGACAGCATTCTGTCACTAACAGGAATCAGAATATAGGTCAACAAATTTGTAAAACCGCTTTCAGGCAGCGAGTAGTTGCTCGCCGCTGTCTCAAATACTTTCTGCTGTACCGCTGAGGTCGCCAGCAGTGCAGTGGTAAGGAAGGAAGGCAGCTGGCTGTTTTGTGAATAAGCAAGGCTGTCAACCACAGAAACTAGAGTAAGGTAAACAACACAGGAGGTTATATTAATCTGAGTTTCTTGAATTATACACCTTCTCTTCACGAGTGAACAAACATATCAGTGAATAGAACAATTCATCATACAAATATAGCTTTTGTTTTTATTTCTCAATCAATTGACTCAACCAATTTTTATTTTGTTTCTAAAAGTAGCATAAAGGTGACCCATATCTAAATTTAATACTACAACCTTGCACTGTAAATGACAATAAGATAACCCTGAACCCTTAAATCATCTACTGGTCCCAGTAAAGATGTTAAATAACTGAAGACTGCAGCCATATCTGTTGTATCTCTCTCAGCTAAATACATTGTAGATGCTGCCATTAGGACATATGCTCACAATTTAAATTACATCTGAATCTTTTGTTATATAAATTGATTAATTGATTAGTCTAAAATGTGCAGAATTATGAAATGCCCATTGAATGGCTTGTTTTGGCTGACGCCGCCCTATTGTTTTCACTTTGGCAAATAAAAGTGTTCAGTTTCTCACCATTAAGTTTGTAGCTTCCACTTGTCGTTTTGTGCATGTTCATGTATATCATCTGCAGTGATCTTGTCCACTGCCAGGCTTCCTGTTAACTCTTCTTGTTTTTTTTATATACATCCTCTTCTTAAAGTTACCTCTACATACACTGTATTTCTATTGTCATGTCTCAGTGTTTGTTGTCCAGTACACTAACCTGTAAATACTCTAATCATGAATAGTTTAAAATCCAAAATGCAGATATGCTGTATTTTAATGTATCTGTCACTTAGTAGTGTAGTCCTGAACTCTGTCTAAACAGAAAGTAATATGTTAAACATTACTCACACTGTGCACTCACATTGTCACATTACTAAACTACTGATACAACCAACTGCATTTGTAATCTATTGTTATGGTTATATCTCATTACATTTGAAATAAATGGAAAAAAAATCACCAATCAACATTATTTACAACCATAAACTCAGTTTAATGATTTTATATATAATTTTGTCTTAATTTAACAATTAGGAAGCCCCAACATGTACATTTTGTCATTTTTTAATTATCTACATTTACAGTAATGTTTTAATACACTTCTCCATTCATACATTTGTAGACATTTTTCTTTTTATTGCAGTTAACAAGGAAAGTTAGCAGAAGTGCTTAAAGTATTGCTACAGTTTCCATTTAGTAAAGCTTCCCTCTAATGTTTCACAAGCCATCATGACATTGTTCACTGGGATAGTTCATGTAGGGTTGGAGCACACAAGGCAGAGCAGACAAATTAAACATGTTTATCGCACTACAGGCCTATAATACTACCAAACATGGTGTGTTGTTTTTTTGCATACAACTACTCATTTGTGTATGTGGTCCTTTTCTCTTCCTTCTTTATCATAATGCTGGTGTCTTTCATCCCACTGTTTTCCACACTCCTGGTATGAGATTGTGGTGAAAATGTGGTCTGAATAATTAAATGTGCACATAATGCAAATACCTGCTACCAAAGTCATAAATCAACCCTTGTCCTGCTGTGCTCACAGTGTTGAAACTATTCCATTAAGACACTGAAACCTTTATGTTTTGCACAGTGATGTGCAGATGAAAAGATGATATTCATAATTTTAAATACATTTAAACCATTTACATGTAGGGTTTCCAACACAGACTTTTACTTATGTGCTTTGGGGGACTTTATGCACATGGTTGTTGTCAGTGGCCATTCATGGAGAATGTGGGAAATCATCAGGGGAACCATTTAACTGTAGACAGTTACATCTTGACTAAAGTAACTAACTTGGTTTTTAGCATGGTTTTATCCTCTCGTTCTATTGGTATTTACTCCAACTTACGCAGACTGTTGGAATATACACACATAGCTGCATAGACTACACCAGTAGCAATTACTTCTTTACAACAACTCTACCTTTGCCAGACCATAAATGTTGTTCATGTACTAATCAGTACAGTTTTAAGACGTGATGTAATGTCTACCGTTTTGCTGCTCTTCTTTGTCTTCCTGTTTCTATACCACAGAGGTAGACCATATAGGGCAGCTGTGAAATGTCAACATACAGTACAGAGAAATGTAACTGCAGAAACGGTACGTAAAATGTTGGTACCTTTTCCTCTTTATAGGCCACTAAAACAGAACTTTACAGTGGTACAATCCACTATACTGTGACAGCTACGGCATGATACCAGCTAACATCAGAGGCAACTACTATATCTAACCCAAGGGGGATGTTTTTGATAACATTAATGCTTTGGATATGAATCTTTGCAGAGGTGAACATTAAAAACATAAGAGAGGTAGGGTTTTGAGTCATACAGTGGATCATACGTTAGATGAAGATATTTAGTCAGTTGCAGATTGGAGGATTCTCAAACAAGTCCATGCTTGATAAAAACTTGTTTACAAGTTCCTCTTCAAACTATCTGCAGAGTCTACTTGGCAGATAGTTAAATGATGAAGGGAAGCTGGGGAGGATGGAAACATAGAGTCCCCTTCGAAATATCAGAGATTTGTCAGTTATCTCTGGTTCTCCCTGTCAACGTAACAGCAGTGGTCTGCAACCACTGTATGCACCAAGAGTCATATTTGTGTCCACTGTTTTTATTATGATGAGACACCATCTGGAGCCATACCAGCTGATTTGGCTCTTGATGGTACATGGTTGCAGGCCTCCACTTCACAGTGTGCTTCTTCCTGATTCTGCCTCATTCTCTCGCCATCAGTAAGGGGTGAAGAGGATCGGCCCATGTGTGGTGCGGATGGGACCTGGAGCGGGCCTTAGCAGGCTGAGGGGTGTTCCCTGTAGGAGGTGGTGATGGTGATGCGGGTGAGAGGATGGGCCAGGAGGACGTAGTGCCAGCTGATTGGAGGAGGCTGCTGCTGCCATCGCTGCAGCAACAGCCAGAGGACTTGGTAAAAGTCCGGCCCCCAGAGTTTTTGGAAGTTCCTTTGAGAAAGTCAAGGAAAAATAGAGGTTGATGTAACACAACTTTAAGTATGGAAGCACACAAGAGATTTCCTGAAAACTTTTTTTGGGAGATTTGAGAAATGTGGAATATGATATGAGAAAGAGAAAGTGAGTTTTCTACCATAAAGTCTGTGCGCTTCTTATGCCGACTGAGAAGAGGATTAGGTTTCCCCGCAACTCCATCCCGATGCCTCCGGCTAGATATATGCTGAAACATAAAATAAGAAAGGTCATGGACATTTAATATTGAGAAATTGCTTGAAAACTACTTCATTCAGGGCCTTTGTGTGGGTTTCTCACCTGTTTAAGCTGCAGCTCTGAGTTGACTCTGACGTTGCAGATCTCACAGTGGAAGGTGCGTTCCTGAGTGTTGGGGTCAGAGGACAGCTCTCCTCCTTGCTCTGGACAGGGTTTAGGACCCAGACGTGGGTATGCTTTAATGGGTCCCAGTCCACTCCGAGCCTCCAGAATTGTTTTGTGTTTGGTACCTGGAAATAATAAAAAGATTGAGGCCATGTTAGAGTGCAGTGCGTATCGTTTTGTTCTCAACTGCTGTTTTCAAGATCAAGAATGAACTTTGAATCTCAGTTTTTAAGGCAACATTGACAAGGAATCCTTAAAGTGCTTAAAAAAAAAGGAAATTCGAACATCTGCAATTTCATGACAACTATGCAAACTCCACGAGGATCATGTGATAGAAATCATCTACTAAATGGACCTTGTGGTTTCCTCAATTAGCTCATGGTTGTTTAAAAGTGCAGTGAACAAATTCTAAAGCTGTAGAAAATATATCAGGTTGAGAATGGATGAGGGTATTCCTGTAATTGCATTAACTGAGTGCAACAGTATTTAGTGTAGGTGGCAAGAGGTGAGGTTTTTATCACCATTCAGTCAAAGCATACGGTTTTTAAACTGCCATTCTTACCACTAAGTGGCAGTAATGCACCTGCTTTAGTTTTTAAAACTGGAGCAGAAGGAGTGCAGAATTGTTTGTAAAGAGCAGAGCTTCAGGTTGATTCTAAGAGTGCGTAGTTCATAATGCTATTGTTTATAGACATTTCTCACAATGTTGTCCTTACTCTTTAGCGTGATGAATATGTGCACTCACATACCTTTGTTATGTGCCTCCAGTTGTGAGAGGGAATTAACCGCTACTTTGCACAGGGAACAGTAGAGAAGCTTCTTGGCTTTCTCTTCCTCTGACTCTCCTGAAGAAGGGCTGGGTGCTGGGGACGGGGTGTCAGGAAGACCGGCTGCTGCTGGATCCGCAGGGGGGGTACTTAGGGCCACGGAGGGGGAGGCAGAGGATGGCAAAGGTGTGCTGACAGAAGGCAAGAGGAGACACTCTGCGTCTGCTGAGCTCAGTGTGGGTGTTGGAAGGTGGCTAGGGGTCAAAGGTGACTTGTTAGAGTTGGGACAGGATTGGGTGTCATCTGTAAACAGCACAAAGTTTTCAGGTTAGTGAATAATTTCTGAAAAAAAAAAATCAACATTCAATAAACCCTTCATCTCTGATGATCCTGATATAAAAATACCAATGTTGCTTTCCAGCACTAGTGCCGGCATTAAACTCTGCCTCTTTGAGGTTGAACACACAGCTGTGTCGGCCCATCTGGACCCGCCAGCAGGTCTCACCACCCCTGTGTGGTGACACCTTAGGTACACGGGCCTTAGTGACTGATTGCTCTACTTTTTACATCCCTATTGTGTTTTTTTCAATTGTTATAGTTCAAGTCAATATTTATCTGTGAGATTAAATCTTGAATTTCTTATGTGTATAGATCAGAAAGAACGAATGTTTAATTATTTTTTGTTCTGATTCATATTAACACTACATTTCTTAGTAGACACCAGCCCTCCTCTCTGGTTAGTTTCTATCCTATCACTTCACACAACAGCTGTGTATTGCATCTGTGCTGTTCTGTGACAGATTTCTGTGTGTGCATGTGTGTAACATCATATGTCACAGGTGATGCTCACCCTGCTTATTAGGATCAGGCTCAGGGCTGGATGGCGAGGGGCCTGGTGGGGTGGGCGAAGCAGTAGGGGGAGGGTGTTGCTTGTCGCCATCTTGGAGACGAGCTGTCTTGGATGTTTCGATCCCCTTCACCCTCCGAGCATGGCGGTTCCCCTTATAGTGGGCCTCTGCCTGGCTCTGGCAGAAAAACAAGACACATCAGAGGTTTTTTATAAAATCCTGGATTTAAATGGGCATGCATTCTTGTTTCCGTTTTTAACAGAACATTTCATTTTATTCACCATGATGGTTATCTTTATTCCAGTTTTTTCTTGCCTCTTGTATTTATCTGTGCAGCCCTCTTCTACCTTAAACATGTAAATGTCTTCACATTGGATTACCTCCACATTGCTGTTAGAGCTGTAGAAATTTGAGAAACGTGGTTGTGAAAGGTGCTGTCTCAAATAAATGAGGGTTTGGAGCGTTAAATAGTAATGCTTTCCATTCCCACAACAACTACTGATGAGATATATGTATATACAGTAGCAGGAACTAAACGACTGAGTGACTGTTTCTTCCCTGTGTCAATAAATGTTACACTTAAACAAACCAACCTATCTGTGACCACAAGAATGATCCAATAATTACTCACAAATTCTGACATATATTCTGGCAGCCTGCGTTTTCAGAGCATTACAGTTAAATGGCCGTTGAGCTGATGGTTTGTAGGTCTGATGTGCTGATGAGGCTGTCAGGGGAGATTAGCCTCTAGAACATTCTCGTCTTCCTTCACTTCTGGTGTAATCACTGAACTGGCTTGCTGAGCTGATGATGATTATTGAGTGGTAGGATTATCTGAAATTGGCTGTAGGGCTGTGGGCAACCAGTGACAATTGACAGTCAGCTACTGAGAGAAAAAATAGAGCAAATCAAGAGGAATCTGTGGTCATGAGTATGTGTTTGCCTGTTTGTCCTTGTCTCATTACATTTAAGAGGATCAGTTTAACTCAGGGAAAGGGAATATGAATATATGAAGAGGAGTTGACATTTAAGTAGGTGCAGAGTTTGGGTTTTTATTTAGAGTTAAGTGCTGATAGCAATTGTTAATCAAAAAATGCTTCCACAAAAATGTATTCTTTCCACAATATCTGTACATGACAACTACAATATGGTTATGGTTAGCGAGAGACCTTGGTTATGGCAAGTACACTAAGGTTGAAATATGGTGAGGATTAGAATTGCACTCTTAATTGAAATATCATCCAAATTGCAAAGCTGCAATTATTTGATGAAGGTAAAATGTGTGACAAAACAGCGTTATAATTGTACTGTAAGTACTGTAGTGCTGCAGAGATGGCCTACAAATCTTCTCCAGATGTAAGAAAACATGTTTGTTTGGTACAGACCCCAGAAAATGTCACATCGTCATGGTATTATAGTTTTTCAGGGAAAATAAAAATTGTGATATAGAAAGTATAATTTCCAAACATCATAATATCAGTCAAAATATAATCGCACTATGATTTTCTTTTTACTTTCTTTCTTTTAAAAACTAAAACACAGGGTTACGTTTTGGGAAAGATTGCAGCTATAGTTAAATAAAATGATTCTCCATTGTCCTACATAAAAGTCTGTCATGCTATAGACCCCCCCCCCCCCC
>NW_023339740.1:13220898-13267148 GCF_004916995.1 Morone saxatilis | reverse complement strand
TGGCATTGGACATAAATCGTGAGGTGCAGAAACGTCCAATCTGGAAATCAGTCCTAGAGATACTGGGCTGGGAAATCAGCATTGCTTTCCAAGTCCAGATATGCATCTGCATGTCAGCTTCAAATGAAATCAAAGGAAAGTGTGAGGTGTTAGGGAACAAATATAGTTCCTGTAAGCTGCTCACTAATACAGTAATACAAGAGTGTGTGTGTGACTGTATGCACAAGCAGTGGCCTGGTGGGATTAGGTAGGTTTCATTATGTCAATAACAAGACTAGATGACCTGCATAAGGTGCGTGACAGGTACATGTTGAGGGCTCTGTGGGGTGGGATGCTTCAGTGAGGCAAATGGACCACTGGGACGTGTTCAGGATGCCTCTGTAAGCCTGAGGTATTAACTGCCAATGATAGTTACCCATATAGCCCTCATCCTGATTGGTGATGACAGAAAGGCAGATATAGCTCTGCCTGTGCAACCCAACTCCTCTGGCTGCTGTTTCCCAAAGCCCTGCAATTAGACAAGGAGATGAACCCCTGCAACTCCACGCACAAATGACAGCAGAGGCACAAATCCTCAGCGCTCCCTCTTCTCTTTGCAGTGTACACTTTGTGCTGCTGTAGTTCTTATTTTCTTCTCCCTTTCTGCGACTCCCATGATTTTCTTTCTGCCTGATTACGACTTATTACCTTTGATACTTTCACTCTCCCTTTGACCTTCAGTGTCAGGTCTTAAGAAATCAATGACTGTGTCCCATCAATTCAAGCATAAAAATTTTGACAGCCTCTGAGGTGGGGGTGGGATGCAGCATAGACAAGGATGTAAAAGAGATTAAGGCATCCGTTGTTTGGAGTTAAGAGGAAAAGTGAATAATGATAAAATATAAATGATGTTCGGCATAGTAGGTGAAATGGACTGAGAGAAGCTACGAAAGAGCCTATGGAAAGGGAGATTAAGATGAATGAGGAGGCAGAGATGGGATTTAAGAAGGAGAAAATGAGAGCAAGTGAATGTCCCTGAAATCCTTTTTTTCTCTAAGCAGGATGTGCTTTGATGTTTTATCTATAAAGCGACAAAGGCACAGAAAGCAGAGAGAGCGGGTCTAGCAGCCAAATCTACTGTACGGGGTACTGGCAGCAGCGACAGGAAGAGGGGGTGGGAAGAAGCTGGAGAGGTGGGGAGAAGGAGAAGGGGACAGATGATACAGTATACCCCACAGACGGGAGAAGCAGAAACACGAAAACTGACAAGGAAAGGGGTGAGCAAACTAAGTTCCAGAGCAGACAGGAGATATGAATGAAACAAGGTTTGGTGTGGGCCTGAGAAGAACAAGAGGAGAGGGAAATAAAGAGAGAGAGAGAGAGAGAGGTGTCCAGTGTGGTACTGCAGTGGTGACGATGGCTAATGCAGCATGGTGTGACGTCAGCCTTGCAGCAGAGCTGAGCTAAACACTGGCAGGCTAATCTGTCCTCTGTGGCCTGAAATGAATTGCAATGTTATAATTACAACATGTGTGGCTCTACAGTCTAGTAGCAGCGAGAAACACCTGCTTCTGAATGGCCACTATCAATCAATCTGCCTCTCCCACTTTGTGTAAGTACTTGAGAACTCCCACTTAACAATGGCCTCCCTCAGACATAAACACAAAAGCAAATGTTGGTATTATTAATGTACTTTGGTTTGTGTTGAACCTTAGGAAGAGGAAAAATATGTTAGTGTTGATCCGCTTTTGAGCTGCAGCGCAGCCCAGACAGCATGAGTAAGCCAAGCACTGTACTGTAAGCAGAGTATTCCTTCATTATTAAAGAATGTCCACCGTGCTTTAAACTCCCAGTCTCTCGGGTTACTGTGGAAAATGCTGTAGAGCTGCAGCAGAGCAGATGCACACCGCGGCTCACAAGTAAAACAGCAGGCAGGACAAACAGGTGGCACAGTATTAGAGTTCTCACCGCATAATATACGCATGACACTAGTTAGACACACTCATACACACGCGGACATGCATTTATGCAAATAGTTTTATATAGTTTATAGCGTTAGTATGTAAATATGAACATGCTGTAGTAAATAAAAGCGGCTCCTTGCTTTGCCCCCTTGTTTTGTACCCCACGCTCGTGTAGACCACGTGAGAACATGTGGGTCTGAGCAGGGGGAGATATAATTAAGTGGCCCCTCACAGTGTTACACAAGTTTCAGATGACTCCCTCCCTGACTGTGTCCTTTACACACCACTGCATTTAGAGTACAAGTATTTAGCGCTTCATCACTGGAATGCATTTATATTTTTAGCTAGGCTTGTGTGTCAGGCTTTTGTTTGATTTCTACTCATGTTTAGGTTATTGGTTACAGTGTATTGTAGGTCACAAACATCCATGCATCCCTGAAAGCCCTTTCAGAATTGATGAATGAGCATCACTCAAATTCATCCAAGATGTTTAGTTGCACTGTACTTTTTTCACTTCTGAGTTTGACTGAAATTATTGTGAGGGGTAATTTAAGATGTCATGTTTATTGTTTTTTTGGAGATAAATGAACAGAGGCAACATGATCATAAAAGTTGTGGACCACACCAGGAAAGAGCTATATAAGTTCTTATTTGTCCCTGGAAAGACCATCAAAATATTTCCGCTGCACACATGTACTTACAAACACATACACACTGTAAAAGGCCCAGGACTAGACACATCAATCATGTCAACCAGTAGCTGGGTTTCGGATGTCCACATTATGAGTTATTTGCTTTTCAACTTCAGTTAACACTACTGCCTCTTTAATGGGGACACTCAAATCATTCCTCTAGAATTTCATCACTTCTGGCCTCTTATTTCAGTCCCTATGGCTCATGCTGGCACAGCGCCGTCTCTGTAAAGAGTGAAATGCAGAAAATGTGCTTAATCAGCTTTAAGGTAGCTTCGAGGACAAGCTCATGTTAGCTGTGGTTCACCCTCACATGTCTCGCAAATCTCATCAAAATGGACTTTAAAAGCACTCGTTGTACTAGTGTACCCACTTTTAACATCCAAAATGTTTTCCAACCCTGACAAACAGTGCAGCCCAATACAATCTCTGAACATACAAACTATAGAGATAAAGAAACATCCTGACACTTGCTCGCTTTCTATTTGCTTTTCAGACATTCCCTCAAGACTTAGAGATACTAGAGTGCAAAAGGACATTAAAAATCATACTGCACAGTCACAGAATAAATTAAATAATAAAGTAAGCAGAGTTTTTCTCTATCTTCCTCCCCCCACTCTCCTTCTTGGACAGGCTAAAATTGGAGTTGAGAAACTGTGAACCAAGTTCTCACCTACTCCAGCTGTACAGTCAATCACCAACTAACTTTGGGTCCGGCCAGCTAACTTTTTAGGTCATGATTGAATGTGTATAGAGTGCAGCTGCAGAGTTTCACTGTTCACTGTGCTTGTACTGTTGCTATGCCTGTCAACCTGGGGCAGGGCACGCAGGCAGTTTACAAATTCTTAGTAACACAGAGGTAGACAAAAGCAGGTCTCTAATTTCCAGGCAGCAACGGCTGATTTTGCCGACTGAAATGACAACAGCCCTTGTTAAATTATTTTATCCCACTCATGTGCGGGGAGCCAGCAGGGAGTCAGCCGACTCGGCCAGCGGAGGTCTCGGCCACACATGTTCTGGCTGGGTGGGACAAGGACTGTAGTGAGCTCTATGGGTCCAAAAACAGAACGTAAGGAGGAAGCCCAGGGAGGCTTTTGCCACTCATGTCCCCAGTGAGCAGCTGCCATAGGGATGAGTGGGGTTATCCTGTTCTACTCAATAGAGGGCTGCACCTCCAGTTCCCTCCATTCACGCAGTCAGTCAATCCTTTTGAATGTGTGTGTGTTTTTAAAATGCCTGAATAAGGTCCAACTTGTAGATTTTAATTAAAAGATTTGATTGATTTAATTATAAGATGGAAGTTTAGTGGTGGTGATGCTGAAGTCATGTGACCGTGGTGTAGTTTGTTTATAACGTAATGTTATCTTTTAACTTCTGGCGATCAAATATGTGCTTCAAAATCATAAAAGTGTTGTTCATTTGAAAATGATTCCTATTCATTTATGTTAACATATTATTTTATGCACTAATCCAAAATTCATTGGAAAAATACCATTGGCTTTTTTGTCAAAGGAACCAGGGCGATGGTAAATAATGGTTGGCAATCCCTGCAGCACTTTATACATGTATCAGCAGATTTAATCAACTATAGCTAGGTAGCTAATGAAGCTAACATTAGTTCCATAAATTGGTTGAAAATGTTGCTTCAGCTGACTTTTGAATGTTTCCTACTGACTACATTTAAAACTAGAATCTTGTATACGGTTGTCTTAAATATGCACTTGATGTCTACATGCATGATATAATGCTAAAACACTGAGGCGAATCCTACATGTTTCAGACAAAAAGGTAGCATTCTCACAGTTGATGATCCATGTAGAAGACATGGAGATAAAGAAACTTGTTTTTTTATTGCAGTGTTGAGCTAGTTAGTCTCTGTATTATATGATGTGGAAAAATGTAAATCATTATTTCATGCTAATGTAACACAGGTCGGCTGCTTAGCTTACATATTTTGTTCATGTTTTAAAATGATATGTTTTCACGTTACAAAAATAAAGTTTTTTATGATGAGGACTTATTCATGTGTTTGGCAAACAAAACACTAACTTAGGTAAGTGGTTTCGCTCTGGTTGCTAAAGTGTAACTTTCCCAAATAAAGAGCAGGACAGAGCTACTAATGTTAACCTAAAGTGTGATATAATACCATCCAGAACCAGCTTTCACACACTGGGGAATACTACATAGATGGATGTAGTTCTGAGAAAGCCTTTTTTAACATAACCTATAAGCCTACAAACGTCATGATGTGCTTGGACACTACTGTCAGTATGAGCTAGTTAGCGAGACAAGCTAACATTTTATCTAACATTTGAGTGGATAGACACACTGTTTAATCAATTTCTTACACTTTTGGAAAGACTGTAAGAGAGACACCGACCGTCATACTCTTTAAATACCAAGTATCACTCATACTTCTGCCCTATGCACACTGCTGTAGCATTTTTAGAAATCCAAAGCTTGACAGGCCTGCTGTTCCTAGTTAAGCTGCCAAGCTATGATTGGACTATCACAGTTTGAGGGCGGAGTAAACTGAACAATCAAATAGTAGTTTATTATCTATAAAAACAAACCCTTTGTTAGAACTATTTCAGGTTTTATACCTCTGAGTTGAAGCGTATTTGACAGACGTTGCAAGAGATGATTGGCCGCTTTGTCTTCACCATAGGTGGCCCGAAGGTGTGCGTCATCACAGCCTTCTGGACGGGATCCATCTGAGGAGAGAAAAAGAGAGGTCACATCAAGGATTCAGCAACACAGAGGGCAATGTTTCTGTGTTTCTCCTAACCGCAGTCCAGTGAATGTGGATGAGAGTGAAATGTGTTAAAGGAAAAAGTGCATGTGAATGACAGGGGGAGCCACTGAAGGAGGATAAAACTGGGAGATAAAAAAGAGTGGGGAAGAGTGAAGAGGGAGCAGTGATTGATGTGGACAGGAGGGTGTGTGTTTTCTCAGCAGCAGCTGGTGCTGCTGTCTGTGCCTGAGTTCTTGGGTGCCGTTCAAACGGTTTAATTCATGCTGGGCTTAGAAGGGCCTAATTACAGGCTTCCTATCTCCAAAAAATGTATTTTGTGTGCTATAAAACCTCTGCTCTTCAAAACATCATGCCAGAGTATTACACAAAACAATAGATACATTTTCTATGAACTACCTTGATAAGCAATCAGAGATTGAGAAGATAAGATTCATACGATTGCTGTTGGGACGTTGGGTCCTTATAGTGAGAAAAGCAATCAAATTTGGTGGTGGTACACTGGGTTATAAAAATACAGAAATATACTGAAACTGTGAAAATATTAAATTACCCAAACGTAGACAAGTCTGGGTTTACATAAAAATATGCTGTTGGTAATTAAAAAACAAAAACAAAAAACTGAGGATTGGATTTCTAACATTTATGGATTGACTTAACAACAAATAATGGGTAGACATATTTATTTAACAGAGGTCTAACGTCATTACAGAGGTGTAATTACTGTCATTAGGAATATGCAGCTCAACATTTATCCTATTAGGTGAATCACATAATAGGATTAAAACAGTTCATTAAAACAATTAGTATACGGTATACCAGAAAACAAATATTAATTAAAATGTTATACATGTACACACACAAGACTAACTGAACACTGCTCGCATCTGCTGACCTGGGAATGAGACTGGGCTGTGTACGAGAAACTACAGTGGCTGCAAAAGCCAGTACAGCCAGTGTTTGTGGCTCATTCTAAGGTTAAAAAACACAACAATTCCTATATTTGGGTCATTATACACTAATGAGTATTATATATATTTATTTATATTTCTGCCAATGGATCCTCTTAAATGTTATACACTGTACCTTTAAATTAAATGCCAAATTGAAAACATTGGTCTAAAAATACCAACCGAGCCTGTAATTCTCAGCTCAAACACAGATATATGGCATATCATTCTCTTATGAAATGTTTACTACCTCATTTTTAGATGACTCGGATAGACTTGTGTGAGCTCTTTGACCCATTGGCAGGGTTCAGCAACCACAGCGCTGGGTGTTGCCCTCGTTAAGCAGCCAAAAGTACATTGTGGTTTTACTCAGCCTCTCATCTCCTGCTCAGACTATGAACGTACGCTGCCAAATGAGAGACTGTTTACACTCTCAAGCTCCAGGCACCAGGGGAAATGGTATAATTGGTCTGAAAACTTAAACCCTGTTTGAATCCATTGTTGGAAATATGTATAGACTTTAGCCTGCTTTTTTTACCTTTTGCCCCAGTCTCTAAGTCTTCAATTCACCTCTCTCTTGTTTTGTGTTTTTTCTTGTGGAGAACTCTAACACCTCCAAATGCGTTTGTTTACATCTGTACGTTTGCCTCTGTGCCAGCATTGTGTGTGGCTGACGGTATGACAGCTTCTGTGTTGTGAATATGTGTATGTACCTGAGTGTACGTGTGTGCCAACAAGGTAGATAAAACCCCCTCTCTCACTGTCCTGTGTAGCTGTCGCCATGTTGATCTCTGTCTGTCTCCCCGATCACTGTGTGTCTTGGGCTGCCATTCTCATACCACCTGTTCTCATCAGGATCTCTTTTCAATACATCTGCCCCTACTGTTATAACCTCATTAACCTATTAGTCCACTTTCTGTCTCCTCTTTCACTCTCTCTACTCCCTCAAACAATGGAGCTTTTGTTGCACCAGAAATTCTCCCTGTGAGTCATACGGATGTCTGAGTTTATAGTTAATTTGCATCTCCATTCTTAAATGTGCAGTGTTTATCTGTAAGGTCTCTGTGGTTCAAGATCATCCCTCATTTTGCATTTATTTCTTATTTTTTAAGATAAAATCCTTCCTCCTCAGTCTTGGTTGATTTGGTGGTAACAACAAATATTTTTTTAGCTACCAACATTCAGTTTTAAATGGAACATTAGTGAACACTGGGGGCAGCAAACACATCTTGAGAGGCTGCTCTGTCAGAGATACAACAGATCTGTTGTATTTATCTGTTTATAGCACACTTAAACTGTGAGCTGAGAGGACTCATTGCTTCAAGTTGTTTAATAAAGAAGACAAAAGACGACAGTTAGCCCGGTTCCAGACCTCTAAATCTGGTGTTGTGCTCTTTGACGGCTGTTCGCCGCTTAGAGAAACAACTGAGCCAATGGGTACGCAATGTGAAGGGTGGATAGTACTAGTGATAATTTATATATACTTTATAGAGAGGCAATTACAGAATATAAAAATGTTGAATGAGTATTGCAGGAAAATAGACCAAGAATAGTATTAAAATGGGCACTGATATAAAGAAAATCTTAAGAATTCTAACTTTAAAAAAATATTTCTTTCCCAAACTGAATAACACACAGACACAGAGACTAATAACACATACATTAAACTTTAGCCTGACAGAAAAATCATTTTCCTCTGGAGTGTTACAAATCACGGCGGAGGCTCACTCTTTCCCTCTGCACACACTGTGCCGCAATGTTCAGCTTGTGTCTCAATGCAAGGAGGTGAGAGCTACATGTATACTCCTGAGAATCTGGAAATTACCTGTAATCCTGGTGAGTCAGACCTAATATGAGCTCTCTAGATAACTCACAGAAGTTTCTACCCGAACTGGAACATATAGAATATAGTATAGTACAAAACAATAGTATTCAAGTGTTTTTGTCAGTTGCCCTTCTCTGTGTCTTTTCAATCTCTGTAGCCTCTAAAGACGAGCCGGTTGATCAGGCTTTTGAAAAAAACATCAGCCTCCCATCACTGGACTACAGCAGACTTGTTTAAATTTTACTGTGCGGACAGAGGGTGATTTGGATTGAGGTGCCTTGGCAGTAGTGGCCACACACAATGTCCTCGCTGAAGCAGGATGAATCATTAACCTGCGGAAGGGTCATTTTGCTTGAGCACATGAAGATGAGCTAGACGATAATGTGTGTGTGTGTGGTGCACATGCATCCCTGTTTGTCGCCACGCTGACCTTCACATGAAACCCAATCTGGAAATGAAAGGGAGCCGTAGAAAATGCTGACTGTAGAGAACACAGCCTCTGCCTCTTATACAATTGATTAGCTGTAACTCATTTTATTGCAGTAAAACACTCGTCTGGGCATTTTCTCAATTATGCTGAAACTCACTCTGCTGAATAAAAAGTAAACAGCTGTCACCTTATCATTTTGGATTATACAGTATAAATCCATAGCACTTTATCACTTGTCCTTACTCAGGAGGCAACGCTCCAGAACCACAACTGAATACCAGCTCTGTCTTCTGTTAAGTGAAACAAGTTGATAATGAATCCCAGACACCATGTGTGCACACATGTATTCACGCTCATGTGCAGGTATTGCCTGTGAGCACTCACTGTATTAAAGTTGTGGAAGAGGCCGATGCTGGCCGGGTGAGGCGACTCCAGGGGGAACTGAAGGAAGTGCTTCATGTCCAGCGGGGTCGGGATGACGGGTGGGCTCCTGAGGAAGGCAGGGACCGGCCCCGGTCGGTTTACGCTTCCTGTGATAAATGCACAAACAGGGAAATTAGAGAAAAGTTTAATAGCATGAAACCCTATAAATAATATACCTGATCAAGTGTTCCTTTAATAGAGGATAATGTAGTAAAGGACAAACTGAAATCATTGCAGAAGCTCTGTTAATGACAACAACTACCATATGTAATGAAACGTTTTCTTAAAGAAGCTTCCCCCGGCAGCTAGTTAGCACAGAGACTGGAAACAGGGGAAAACAGCTAACCTGGCTCTGTCCAAAGATGATAAAATCCACCCGCCAGCACCTCTAAAGCTCACTGATTTACATGTTATATCTTGTTTGTATAATTTTTCTTGACTTCCTGGAGTCTTATCGCCACCGTGAGGTTAACAAGCCACCGGCGGAGACTTTAGGACATGAACAGTCCTGGCAAAGAAATACCTGACCAGCTGCTGGCTGTAGCTCCATAATTACCATACAGACGTGACAGTGGTATTGATCATCTCATCTAACTCTGAGCAAGAAAGAGTAAAAGTATTTCCCAAAAACGTCAAGCTATTTTCTAAAAGCAAAGCATCAAATAGAACAACTTCCTGCTATAAAACAGGTTTCTGCAGTGTTTAAATAAAACTCTAATACCTTTTTTCTAAATCTAAACCCTCAACTTCAGCCTCATTTTTCCTATATTGAGCCCCACTACTACCCACCCACACCTCTTCTCTCTCTGCTTCTGCTGCTCACTTTTCTCTCAGTAGTAGCTGAATGCCTGGACTTGAGGAGTCTTCTGTGATGGGCAGGAGGGCTAAGCTCCTTAAGCCTCGCAGCTGGGGTGCTGCAGATATCCGCCTTTTCTCCATTTCTCTCTCTGTCTCTCCCTCACCAGGCACAGTTTTCTATCCCCATTTCATGGTCCCTTATTCTGTCTGCCTGCTTCTGTATTCCCAATCTGTACTTCTCCTCACACCAGCACCAGTCCTTCTAGCGGTTTTGTTCCTCCTTCTCCTTCTCCTCATCCTCTTTCTGTTTTTGCTCTCTCTTTCCACTTCGGCTTTCCATAGTTATTCTCCTCTTTAGCGTACAAAACCAGCATGGTGCTTCAGGCCCAATCTGGCTCTGCAGAGAGCATTTGTATAATCTTTTCTCTTTAGATTATATCCAATCATCATCCTTTATTGCTGCCGCTTTGTTATGACTACTTAATTTTTTGTTACATTTGAAAAGAAAAACTGGTCACTTGTCAAAACGAGGGAAAGAAAAGGCTATTTTGGTAACAGCAGAGGAGGCTCCTTTCACTGACAGTGGGAGACGTAAAGAATGTGCTGTCAGGATCAGAAATAGATGGAGGGGAAAGTCTCTCCTTCTGGCATTCCTCTCCAGACCGTTTTGGTCTTTGGGAGGCTGTGGCAGTTGAGGCTCAGCTCTAGCTATTGTTATTTCTGTCTGTCTGCTTTTGCATACGCTGCATGAGCAGGAGGGAGTTTAGATGGTAGGAAGGGAAACAAGATATAGAAGTGCAGGTCACGGTTTAAATGTCCTTCAGACATGCCATGAATCCCACTGCTCACATGGTGGCCATTATCACCTCTCCAAACCAACCACAGCAAGATTTGTGCTGAGTGAAAAACCAGCGGTAATAACACACCTTAGTTCACACCAACATACGAACATGAAGGAATGAGTGAACTCTCAACACCAGATATCATGAAGGAATGAGTGTACGCAATAACAAGATGAAGATACGTTTTGGTCCAAAAACTGTTTAAAGTATTTTCTTGTTTCCTGTGTTTACAAATTGAAACATTAAAGCATAAGAATGGTAATAGTCTTTATTTTTCTTGTTTAACATTTAAAATCCCATGTGCCAAGCTAGCAGCATCTCTGACCTCCCCAACCTTTCTGTGGCTCTCTGCCCCAACCCAATTTGTTCCTATTGAAGGTGAACATCTTTAAAAATGAGTAATAAATATGTACTTTAATTTAAAAATAGGCTATACAATTTCTGAGAAACAACTGGACACAGTAGTTTGTAGAAAACATTAGTCAAACAGAAGTAAATTGTGTATTTGTTGAGGAATATTTTCAGCTGCAAAATAATAAAGATTTGGTGAGCTAATGTAGCGAGTATGTACAAGAGAGTGTATGTGGGATTGACTCAAAATAAACTGCGGTGTGTGCATCGCCCAGTGTGGCTCACTGATGTGTTTTTGGACAATGGAGGTCTATGGCACAGACGAAAAAGATAGATCAGGTTTTAGCTACAGAGATTGCTAGCAGGATCAGTTCATTGATGGCTTCGGTCTTCTCTCAGTCTATTTGTTGAAGACAAATATAGAAGATCACCATCCTTTAAAAGCCCTAAAATTCGGGGATACCAATAACATCCTGTGGATTCTTTCTTGCTTTATTGTGTCAAAAACTAAAAGAGAGACTGGAAAATGTCTTGGATGCAATTAAACATGTGGTTAATGAAGCATGTAAAGGGACCATAATGTTTCAGCTTTATGGACTGGCTCAGAGGTATCATCATTGTGTTTCCTCTGTGGTTAGTGAAGTGTATTCCTGACACGCTTCTGGTAAATTCGCAGCTCATTTTACGCCACATTACAATTTAAAGGTCAAAGCGTATCTGCTGTTTCTTATAAATCTGCATTTACTGTGCAGACACCCACAATAGAGTGATGTATTTAAGAATGGCACACAGTGTTTTCAGGGTCATATTCTGCAACATCCCACAGCAGCTCGATGTGGTGTGTGTGTGTACCAGCAGCATCCCCTGACCTACCCTCCTCCTGAGTGATTTACAATGACATCAGATAAGTGAACGCCACGTCTCTTCAACAGCGACCACGCAAGGAGGGAGCGCATTGATTGGACACATTCTGAGGAGCGTTAAAGTGTTAAAGTGCTGCCAAACTCTATAAATCCAGGCCTCACCGTCTATTGCTCCGTCTCTCCACTAAAATGAACAGACAGCCCTGTCTCACCCAGCCCCTCATTTTACTACCTTTTTTTTTTCTAATGCAAATGTTTGGGCGAGCAAAAGATCAATGTCTGTGTAATAGCTTATTGAATTTTTGTGTAGATTGTGAGAGAGAGGTAGTTGGACAGAAATGAAGAGACGCATAGGGGGAGAAAAAAAAACAGACAACCAGAGACAGATTCTTATCGTCACGGTAGATTTCACAAACCCAGAGACGTGTGCACTCACAGGCATGCACCCACCAATATGCTGTGACTAAGGCCTCTCAAATTGGCAATTCATTTAGCCAATTTAGGTTTAATGATCACAGAGGTAATGTCAATGTCAGTGACGTCGCTGGAGCCTCTCTGTATTCCCTGCCTGCCTCCATCTTTGTTCCTTTGTGATGGGACCAGGAGGGAAGGGGACAGGAGACTGGATGACATGCTGTCTAACAGGATGAAGTCTGATGAGAGGCAGAAGCACTGCAGGATCCTACCAAAAAATAAATAAAAAAAGAAAGAAATGCAGCCACCTTTAGTTCCAGGCCCGTCAGCTCCGCACTCAAGAGGACCAGCTCGGCACATGATGCCAGCTGCCTCACATCTGCATCTAAATGGGCTGCTGTGCACAGAAGACTCTGAAATGGGCTTTCTGTGGCAGATTAGCCAGCTTCCCCCTGACAAAACCTCCTCGCTGTCACTGCAGCAGAGGGACAACTCTGTGGTGGCGGCAGGTCTCTTGTTTGTCTTTCCCTACAGGTTATGTGTGAAAAACAGTTGATCCAACATTTGGTGGCAGATGACACCATTAGTGTGTTGATGATCATCATCTGTTCAAATGATTTATGATTCATATGTGTTGTTTTGTGGCAGGAATGCTGAGATGCCACATTTTGGCATTAGGTGACAACCAAATAATAACTATAGCCAGTTCTCTGCAAAAGAAATACTTGAAATGATTTGTTACATCAGTTCTCTCCCATGTGGTGTAATGTAACTGTGTTAGAGGCTCTATCCTTTAAAGAAACAGAGTTCTAACTTTGTCGTGATTGCAGGGGGGATGATGGCTCTGTCTTAGTGTCGCATACTGCTACTGTGAAGGACTGAGCATGAAATCCAATTTACTGCAGCTCAGCTTACCCTCAAGTCAAAGGCAGCTATTTCAACCTAAGCAGGGGACAGACGACAATACACACACATTCACGCACAAGCCTTTGTAGTCTGAATGAATGATTCTCTAAAAGGGAGCAATTTATGGGCCCAAGCTGATTAATGTTGTGTTTGTCTGTGTGAGATCTGGACAGCGAGGAAAAGGACACGGTGAGGAGAGCTGAGTGCTGGTGAAGTTGATTTCAGTCTGCACTTTGTTTTAATGATAGATGCTCTGCGCCCCAGTGGCCAGACTTAAATGCCACCTCCCCGAGAACTCTCCGAAGTCCTCTTTGACTGGAAACGTGTGCATGTGTGTGTGTGTTTTTATGCAGTGCTCTTGAGATCAGCTAGTCCTTCAGCAGCTCAGCTCTCTGATTTTATGCAGTATTTGTAATTAATGAAGACTTTTGTTTCTCCCTGCAGATTTTCCACTGCTCTCATTAAAATTAAAATCATTATGTAATAATGGAAGTACATTGCTGTATTTGGACTTTTCCCTGCTAACAGTTTCTCATGAAAAATTCTGTCTTGTCTTTCCGTGGCATCGGATTATGAAACATGATAAAGAGGTAAAAACTCCCTTGATTGGCAAGGAACCGAAGATGACGAGCAAAGAGGAGCTTGGTAGGAAATAATGGCAGTGGGACTGAGTGAATGGAGTCGATTGAGCAAGGAAAAGAGGTCTGGAAGAGTAGGGGAGATGAAGTGGAAAGAGAAGGAAAGCACTGAGGAGGGGGAGGGAGCCGCATGTTTTGAGGTGAATCCAAGGTGACCAGAGGAGGTAAAGAGGCATGTTAACCTGCAGGTTAATGTACAGAAGAAACACCATCTGGTAACTGAAGAAAGCAGTTAGACTCCACACTGCTGAACTATATGACATACTGTACTGAGCATGTGTTAAAAATCTCATGGTAACATTATCAAAGTGGTAAAAGCCAGCCAGTCAGTACAGCTGCTTGTAAGGGTTAACCTTTGGCTGTCACATGCAAAACGTCATACACGCTTAAACAATTTTGGGTTATTTTGTTGCCCTCCCCGTAGGTTGTCTACATGTCATGTCTAGTTTTAAGCATATGCACAAATCCTGAGACACTGGGTTGGAAATATAGGTCATGTATGATCCAATTATGATGTGTGTTGTGTGTCAGTTTGTGAGTCACAGTGCAGCATTTTTTCTAAATGCACTATTCTGTGTTTGCATCGGGAGACAAGCTGAAGTTGATTTTTAATCAATGTCAGTATTTCCACAAATTTTTTGCCACGGGGCAAGTAGGACCAAACAGCGATATTATGGGTAATTGAATTTTCAGCAGCTTTCTGTGTGTTTACTTCTGGCTGGTCTCGAGATGTGAAAATGAGAAAATCTCTGCTTTGTGTTATTCACATGAATTTGGCTGCCAGGCTGTTTTTGGAGTCTGTGTTTATTAGTATCAAACAGTCAATGTGCCACCTGTACGGACGTTAGTTGTAGCTAGCTTGCAATGTAAAACACCAACTGTGTGTGTGTGTGTGTGTGTGTCTGAGTGCTCAGGACAGAACGCACCAGGAACTCAATTTCCTCCTTTTTTTTCTCATCTCTGTACATTTATGAAGTTGACTCATGAAGATCAGCTCAAATTTAACTAACAACATCATTTACTCAAGCTCAAGTCTGTGTTTCGTAAATATCCCTAGCAAAATTGGTGAGTAAAATGTGATCCTATCTTATAGGTACAATAGAAAAAAAATATATAGTATATAATATCAGCACCTATGTTGACTGATACTGCCGTTGCTGCTACTGCTAGATAGATTTCACTTGCTGCAGCTGTAGACAGTAAAGATTTGATTTCACAGTATATTTATGAAACAAAGTTATATTGATTTAATCCATGTGTGCCTTTGAGTCCTGGGCAGTTATGTTAATGTTAACATGTTTCATAAAAAGGTTTGTGAACATCTGTATCTGTCCTCTCTGCTGGAACATCCTGAATCAGCCAACTTTCTCTTTCATTACACTGCGGTCATGATGTAGCACAGTTTGAAGCAAACAGTGATCACTACAGCATGAAACCATGCAGAGCAAAGTAAGAGCCATTAAGAGATCCATCATGTCAATATGACCTGCAGCCCTGCCCCACATTATTATTCTGTTTGTCAAACCATTTACACACCTGCTGGGAGCTGGAAGAACACACGACTGCAGATACAGACTGACAGAAACCTGAGCATGCAGAGCACACAAGCAAGCACGCAAACACACAAAGACACGCGGGCAAAAGGGTGAACACGCGTATGCAACAATGGCTTCAGACAGAGAGAAGCCAGGTGCATCTCCTTATGATTTTATACAATCGAGAACGCACAAAGGCAGTGAATACTTGATATTCAGTAAACAGAAAATTCTAAATGGAACAAAAAGAGGATGTATGCAGATGAACTACATATAGCATATTGTTTTTTACCGCAGAAGGAGAAATTACAGGCTGTATTTTAGGAACTGACTGGAGTCTGAAGGACAGAGTGTGGTTTTATGCTATAGCTTGGTCTTGAAGCAACACACAAGGGTTATGTAGGGTAAGAGTCAAGCTGGTGGCTCAGCTGTGGTCCGCATAACTTCAGGACAATAAACAACAAAGACATTTATTGATGGGCCTATGTGCCCTTTTGCCACTTGAAACAGTAAATGACAACTGTTATAATTATGGTCAACAAGTCCTCCAAATATATATTTGTCATTTCCTTCCAAAACAACATATATGAACATTTTCTGACTACATTTTAGTTTGGCTACGTTATATGGTTTGTTGGTCTGATTGGTGGAAGTTCACCCATGATAGATGGTGACAGAATCGTTCATTGAATCACCTGCTAGTATTTTTTTCCTTTTCCAAACAACAGCTTTTCAGATGGTTCGGTGTAACAAACCATCGACCGCAGTCAGGTTAATAATTCACCTGGTCGTTTGAGGTCCTTGTCAGATAAATGTTAAACATAGGTTGTTAAATGACAAATGCTTTTTCCTTGTGAAGACCATAACTATAGACCTTCTCCTCTTTGCTTACCAGTGCTGGTTTTGTTTTGTGCAATTGTTTCAGGCTTCACAGACGTATGAAATATGTGCCAGTTTGTCAAACATGCAGAGTGACAGGCACATTTCTCCGTTTTAAATGTCAATACTTTTCATCCCTCACTGCATTGCCTCGATTTAAAGGTCATGTTGTTTATCAGGGACAACATGCACCTGTGATTGTTTTGGAGGACATTTGATGAGGATAATTTTGTGTATGGCGTGTGTGGTGTGTGTGTGTGTGTGTGTGTGTGTGTATTGTGGGGCTGTATGCACCCACACACACACACACACACACACACACACCCACACACACACACACAACACACACACACATTTATGGATTACTTCATAACTGGTTGAGTGAACAGTGATGCAAGCAGAAAACGTTTTTTTCATAGTGCTGAACTGGGAGGTCTTTGGCGTCAGATCAGACTGGAAGAAGCCTTGGCCCATTTTTTAAATAAATAAAGACCTCAGACCTCTGGGTCTGAAATATTCATCATTAAAATCACACAAGAGTTACTAAACTGCGCTCCACACTGCTCTGCACCGAGGGAGATGAACCAGCTTCATCACAGTTCGTTACTCCACTACTGATGGTGTGTTAATGTGTTTGAATGTTGCTTTTCATTAAAAGAAATACAATATTTAGATGGCGGTGGATGGACAGACAGAAAGGAGAAGACATTTTCTTTGTTTGCTGCTCCTCTTCTTGTCAACACTGTCACTGTCATTGCCTTTCGTGGAAACTATTTTGGTCTCTGGACATCTCTATCTCAGTAAAAGGAAACTCTTACAGTATATACAACCCCATCACCCCATGTTGTTGTGATCTTGTGTCAGTGTGTTTAGTGTTTAATGCACACAGAGTTAAAGCTTCAACTCCAGGGAGGGATTACCACAAGCTCAAACTCACTCTCAGATCACAGAGAGACTCGAGCAGGGGTAAGAGCAAGCAAACAAAAATATATTATTCAAATATTCAGTCAACACACACGTACATGAAACAAGGTCATTGTAGTTAATCAAATTTAAGACTGAAAGCAAACATCAATACTGGTGAAAAGATTAAAATGTGAAGAAAATGTGAAAATAAAATGGTTAAGTCTACTGAATTCAACTGCGTCACATTGATAAAAATCAACATTTCAATCCAGTATAAGAGGTACTTGAACAGCTAGTTTTGTAATATTCTGCAGTGATAAACATCAACATGATAAAACTGAATTCACTAAATTCCTTTTACAAAACATAATTTGCATATATTTATATAGAAATTATAATGTCCGAGTACTCTCAGGTCAAGTCAAAGTTATTTTTTACGATATTCTAACTCACAGGTTTGGTACAGATCTTTTGAACCTAGTCCACTGTATAAGCATATGGCTTTTTGACCTCTTTTGTCTTTTTTATATTTCTTTTAATGCTATTTTGTGCATGTGCAAAAAGGACATAGAATCTACAGACAGTCATGTGCAAAAGTGTGTGCGCGCATGTCTCTCTTGTATGAGTAAATACAGTATTCTGGAGCCCTGTATGAAAACTGAGTGAATGACAGACTGCAGGGAATTAGACTGATTAGTAGACTTGCTGGTAAAGCCTGTTGTAAACCTCAGACAAAAGGAACAAATGAGCTGAGAGGTGTCTGATTTCCTGGTTCTGCTTCATAATGAAGATTGTTGATGAGGCAGAGGGGTTGCATTGAATGACATGGAGTCTTGCATCCTGTCAGTGGTTTAGTGCACTTATACTTTAGGCTGCGAGAAACTGAGATGACTGAGACTGAAATGTAATGCACCCAAGTTAAACCATAATCATGAAGAGCCTCGACTGAGGGTCAGGTTAAAGTACTTAAAATGAAATATTGCCTCTTCTGGCCACATTTTCATATAATTTTGGCATATTTCCTAAATTGAATGAATAATAGATCAGTTTTAAGGTGCAATGTTCATTTATAAAAAAAATGGCACTTGATCGTCTTTATCTCCATCTATTTATCTACAGCTATTTTCTGTTGTGTGTGTGTGTGTGTGTGTTGCAGAGTGAGAGTGTCTCAGACATTGTCAGTGGGATCCTCCTGTCTTTTCCTGTCTTTTGGACTGGCTAAAAAAGCAAAATATGAATAATAATGATGACTGCAGGATTCATGAACACACAAATTAACCGCTCAAACCATCCTGTACAGATCAGAGGACAACCCATTCTATCACACCCTTGCCTTTCTGTAACATTAATACATGACAAAGTAAACCGATTATCTAAGACGCATCTAAGTTGGAAACAGCAGTACATGCAGCCAAAACTTTGTGCCAGAGATGAGTGATCACCTTGCCAGAGCAGGAATGTAAGTGTAAAAAAAGAAATCAATCAGATCAATAGGAGGAAAGAGAGAAAAGCTTTCTCATACTGTCTTACCCAAGATCATCCTGTATCCTTCCACTGTCAACTTCTCTTTCCCACGTTATCTTCTCACTTGACTGTTCTCTCCCTCGATCAGCTACTGACGTGACTCAAGCCTTAAGCGCCCACCTCTCTGGCTCTCAAAACTCAATGTGGAAAAAACATCCAACATCACAACCTTCACTTTGCATCCCTAATATGTGTCTCTCCGGTTTCCCCTCGTCCACATGAGATGCTTCTCCTTCAGATCTCAGCACAAGTCTGTTGTTCAGCCAGCTGTTGCCAGAGAAGGAGCGCAGCAGCAGCCCTGACCGCAACACAACATGCACTCAATCTACTGCAAAGGAAGCCTGTAATTTATTCACTGTTATATATTCACTTCAGCAGGAGGAACACCAGAGAATACAGCTGAGATGGAGCCCTGCCTCACTGGAAGAACCTCTGCACCACAGCATGCCTCTCTCTCCCTCCCTCTTTCTCTCGCTCTCTCTCATATTTTGGGGTTGGGTATAACCTAAAGGCACTTTGCATTCCTGAGCCGTGATTGGCTGGAGTGTCTGGCCAATGAGAGCAGGCGCTGCTGAGCGTTTTCTTTTGGTGTTTGAATCAGGAGGCAGAGTGATAATGCTGCTGTCGATTCTGTTCTCCCTTTCCCTCTGTCACCCTATTTGTGCTGTATACTATTGACGTTTTTTTCTCTCTGCTTGTCTCACTCTATACTGTGACTCGTGCTTCACACCGACGGCATCTGCAACATGTCACAAGTATGTTAATGTATCACACAACATCTTCCCCCGATATCACGCTAGATATCTGCTCTGGTCTCCCTTTCTACTTGTGTTGGGTGTTTACACAAAGAACAGTGGTAAATTTTGTAAATGCTGACCCAGTTCACACTGTACTTGCCATTCCAGACAGCTGTGTGAACAGAACGAAAAGGAAAGCAGACACAGAGGCGCAACGGAGACTGACAGCTCGAGGGTCTCGATGAAGCATTGGAGGGAGGGGAGGAGAGATTGAGGTTAACGCAGGCTGACTGGGGATGAAAGCGTAAGGTGTGGAAATGTGGTGGAACAGCAGAATGAAGGAGGACACTGACAGCTGTTTGACAGGCAGAGTGCTGAATGAGCTCAAAAACTAAGCTCACTGCACGCATGTCTGTACCAACATTTACCAGAATGATGCATTCAAAGGGGAATGCTGTGCTAATGTTTATTCAAGACTTCATCAAACTCTTTCCCACAAGATCAGGCAGCACTGTCACATGACCTCCAGCTTTATGCAATATGAAGTGATGCATTTCTACATAATTTAACAGAAAAATACAGAAAATCAGCCAGTGTGTGTGTGTGTGTGTGTGTGTGTTAAAGCTTGTGTGAACCCAGGATAGGGTTTGTGTGTGTGTGAGAGAGAAAGAGATAAGGTTTCCTCATTAGTTGAGTCGGGCTGAATAATGCAGGTAGGTGTATTGTTGTGGCCAATGGGCCAGGTGCTAATGTGGCTGTCTGAGGGTGAAGGGGCAGACACAGCATGACTTTAATGGATGTCACCATGGGAAACTGAAACCAGACCACTGGACTTGGGTGACACACCAGCCTGCGTGTGTGTGTCTCTTGCGGGATGTACAGTATGGTAAGATTACAAAACACTTTGCTGGTTCTCAGAGAAACAAAATTAGAGTTGAAACAAAAATATGGCCTTGAAAGAATGAGCTGAAATAAGCTTTTACCATTCAAATATATGCAAAAGCAAACTTAATGCCTTTATTCATGTAGGAGCAGGAGCAATGTCACAGTCAAAAAAGCCCTTATTGCAGTCTGTTCAACAATGGGCAAGTTTTTCTCAGCATTGTCCAATTGGCAGCCAACATACAATACTTCTACTATACAGGTGCAGTTAAGACACACATTATGTTTACAGTATGTTTTTATTCATTTAAGTATAACATTGATTGATAAAACTTTCTGTTTATGCAAATCTGTGTGGTCAAATAGGCTAAAGTCATGAAATGAATTTGAATTTATCGGGCTCTTGTTTACAGTTAAATTTAGTAGATTATGTTTTAGACTTTATTGCAGCACCATGTAACAATATGACCTAAATAGCCCTGCGAAGGATTAGACATTACACAAGTCTTGTATTTATATTTATAGATTTATAGTGTGTGTGCTAGTGAGTATGTGCATGTGACCTCAACCCTCCTATCATTCTCTCATGCCCTCCCAGGAGGCCATTACTGTGTCGACAGGCTTGTTTAACTCTAATTTTAGCTGGGATTGCTAGTGAATGAGTTCTGAAGATTCCTGCCAATGTGTAATGGAGTCTTTATGTGAAGTCTAAAACTGATGAAAAGCTTTAGGAAGCATGTGTTAAATCAGCCACGTACATGTTAAAGTGGCCAAATAGACAAGGATGAAGAAATAAAAGCAGCTAATGAAACATTCAACTTTTTCTCACATAACTTAGCTATTTTCTATCCTGTGTGCACAAGTGTATTTTAATAATGAAACAATAAAATTGTGTCAAGTATTTTTTAAGAAACCCTTAAAATGTTATAATTCAATGCTCTGTTTCCTGGTTTTACTGGTTCTGCTGTTTGTGTTTTGTGTTCACACTAACTATAAGAGGCCAGAGCTCCACCAGGTCCGGTTTCACCAAGTAGCGTAAGAATAACACGACAGTGTCTTAAGTAATTTCACATGTTGTCACGCCTTTTTTGCTTTTCGCATCATTTCACGCCATCTAGTCTTGAGCAGACACTGTGTGTCATTTAATTTGCAAATGTCAAAGAAAAAGAAAATCAGATGATGTAATACAAAGAGTGACAAAGTCTGTGTAGGGAATAAGTAGGCTGTGAAGGATGGATGTGTCCAGGGGACTGCTGTTTGTGTCCGGTGTGTAACATATTTAACTTACGTCAAATACCTAACCTAACTTAGTAACTAATTTAACTCACATAATTATTTTAACCCAAACCATTGTCTTTTCTTAAACCTAACCAAGTAGTTTTATTGCTCAAATGGTAAACTGATGGTAAAATGATGAAAAGTTCACCTGACGAAGGTCCCCTGACTGTTTCCTTTCCTGCACGTCCAAAATCATAAAATGCCTCAGCTCTAATAACGTTAAATGACACGCGAAATGTCCTTAAAAGTGGTGTGCCATCCTATGATATCAGATTGGTCTTGGGGCATGTGGGTGTGGAAAGGGGAATGCAGACATGTTGTGTGTCCAGTTTGTCTGCACTAGAGTAGCGGAAAGAATTGAAGACGATATGCAGGTTACATATGGTTTAAGCAGAGTAGACAAGCTATATGAAGACAAATCTCAGACAATTACAAACACCAGCAGTTAATAAAAGTTAATAAAATCCACCACGGAGCATTTCTCCTGCCGGGTTAGATGGAGAAGGTTGTACCACCGTATGGTTCAAAAGTGGTTTAGCTGACTTCACACCGGAGTAGCCACTGCTTCGCTGTTCAGTGTCATTCTGCCCTCCAGTAACCATCTTTTTCTCCGCTTCCATGAGTTTGTGGTTTGTGGTCATTTTTTAATGAAAGATTTAAATTTCAAAATTGAAAATGTTAACAAAAAATTTGCCAACACTAACATGACGGCCGCATACGTTATCCCTAGCAGAAACAAGATTCCACCTGTGACACCTTCAGGCCAATGAGGAGTCTGTATAAAACAACGTAAACCACAAGAGGTTCTTATGCGTACAGTCAGAAATAGTATAGAGATAAAAAGCAGCCCACTGTGTTTGGATGTAAATCTGTTTTAGATAATGAAGCAGAGCGTCTGTTTACTGCACCTCAGAGGTTAAAATAGGTGTTGCTAGAATGGTGACTGGAAAGGACCTAGCTCAAATTGTACACAAATACACACACATAAATACACACACTGGACTAAACACATGTCTCTGTGCAGTCAAGTAGCTCACTGGTGCATGCGTACGAAATAACATGCTTTGTTGGGGAATGGAATCGACTGGTCATGGTTTAGCATGCAGCTTTAAACTAATTTTAATTCTCTGAATATTTGTTATTATCAGTTTTTTAGCAACACAATTTTCTTGCTGTTCATCTTTCTGTTATATATATTTACAGTATATACATATTTTAGTAAGGAGTATATTTACAAAGTGTGAACGTTCATTCTTGATCTTGAAAAAAAATCTTAACTCTGTTAATCTTTTTTTTTTATCAGAGACGGGTTATATATGATATATATATTTATATGACCACCTCTTATCACATGACAACAGCTGAGTCAGCTTCATCTGAGTGTCAGAGTGATTTAAAGTTCCTGAGTTAAGATTTTTCTTTTCTTTGCTTTATCAAATATACAGAGATTATTTTCACATAGGTCATGTTTATGGGAGGGCGATTTAACAATAATAAAGTTTTTTAAACAGCACTGATGACTTAATCCTGAAATACTGAGGCCTGATGAATTCCTTTACAAATTTCAGATAACGATGTGCTCACTTGTTCGCATCTTTTTTCAGTCCAGAAACATTTCAAAATATGACCTGACCTTAAAATCTTGCAATACAAGGATTACCCGCACACTGGAGTCACAGCTTCCTTTAATGTAGCAACATTTCAACTAACTACAGATCTTCCTCTTGTAAAATGTGTTCTTTTTTTGCAATTTTATAGATTTTTTCGTTTGTTTCCAGCACCCGACTATGATCATTTGAATCCCTAACATATAAAACAGAAAACGTCCTTGAACTTTATCACACATTACTCTGTATTCCTCCTGTGGCTGCCAGACTCTTCTCTCCTGCTGTGATGCTGATGAAGAAACAATTTGGTAAGGAATGTCATGAAGCGTACAGACACTCTCTTTATTTAAGCCTAAACACACTGTTTTTCCCTCTCCCGCCCTCCCCTCTTCCATCACTCCTTCCCTGCATCATACCCAAGATGTATGTGAAAGGTCGGGGGTAATTCTAGGTCTAATTTCAAAGTCTCGTCTGACAGCATTTGTTAGAGACTTCCCTAACTTTCATCAAAGAGAGAAACCTTCAAAGCCTCATGTGAGACTGTCACCCTCTCTTTCTTTCTGCTTAGACTATTGCGATAATGAGGGTATCCTGGCTTATCTGCCCCTTAGTTCATTTTAAGGTGATCGAAGGAGGAATGCTCAGAGTTATGGGTGGTTTTGCATTGCTCAGTAGTCGGTGATGATCTTACCTGAGCCCCACATTGGTTCCCTCTGATCGAAGTGATCCAGATCCTTCGTCCAAAAGGTCAGTGTGTCAGCCAGCATAAAGTAATACAGACAGAAGTCCTCTTTGAGTGGAATAAATTAAAGTATGCTCATGTTACTGTGAAGAGATAAATAAAGTAGCAAGAAGCGACATGAGCGCAGACCTTGCAGCAGTCAGCTGGAGAGTGGAGGGGAAATGCTCAGCACAGGCAGCCACATACCCACACTGTAGCTGCATCAAACAGCAGGCGGCTTGATGTTCAGCTCCTTCATCTTCCTCACTGTTTCTCTCTCTCTCTCTTTTATCTTGCTCTTCTCAGACTCTTTTTAATCCCTCTCTGTGTTTCTCTGTGTTTTCTCTGTATTTTCCCTTCATGCCGTCACGTCTTTCCTGGGAGCGAAGGAAACAAGTGCACGAGATTCCAGAGGCTAATTCTGCTTCTTAGGACAGGGGAACCTAATATGTGAGGACAACTGTGGCAGGAGGGAGATACAGGCAGAGAGTGTGCGAGGGAGAGAAGGGGCAGGACAGAGAGGAGGGGGACCCAGCGACGTATGGCAGATCAGAGGAAACAAGGATTGGAGTGTGTATGTGTGTGTGTGTTTGTTGTTGTTGTTGATGAGGAAAAGGAAGGAGGCAAGTCATTGAAAGTTGGAGGCATGAAGGAGAGGAAGAAAATGTTGATATGGTGAAGCAAAGGGAAATATGATTGGAGAATGAAACAGATGGCTTACAGGTAGATATGTTACAAATGGTTCTGCAAACAGGTTTCATTGTCACATATGTTAAACAGTATGTTGCTTTTGATTTAATATTCACCACACCACTATTTCAACCATTGCTCAAATACCTGAGCAAAAAAACCTCATGCAACTTCTGAATGTTTGTGAGTTGAGAGATTTCTTTTATCGGGCAATCAACTGCATTCACTGCACTCTTTCTACTGTGTCATGTGTACACTTTAGTCTTTGTCTTTCTTTTGGTATTTTGACTCTGCAGATGTGTCAGAATTCACAAAGAAACATGGATAAAAAAGGTTTAGGTTTAGGTTACAGTAAAATAACTGCAAGTTATGAAGTTGCTCTAGAAATTCAACAATGCAGAAACACATTAGACTCTAAGTTTGAGCGATATATAAAAAATACAACATATTAAATTTTCTCAATGATAGAACATCCAGTAAAGTTACAGGTTGTAATGTAATTTTTTCAGGTCAGTGACACACTGAACTCCTGTATCAGCAGTTACTGTGGTGGAAACACAGCTACATGAGTTTTATGTTGTAGTCTAGCTCATTTAATGCCGTTCTTCGTCATCTGTGAAGTGAAAACATCAGATTTTCACACAGTCAGACAAAGTAAAAGCATGCGTCCTGCTCATAGTTCAGTTATAAAATCCACAACGGAGCATTTCTCCTGCCGGGTTAGATGGAGAAGGTTGTACCACCGTATGGTTCAAAAGTGGTTTAGCTGACTTCACTGACAGTGAAGCACCGGAGTAGCCACTGCCTCGCTGTTCAGTGTCATTCTGCCCTCCAGTAACCATCTTTCTTCTCCGCTTCCACAACAGTTTGTGGTTTGTGGTCATTTTGAGACTCAGTTAGGAAAGTTCACAGCCTGCCATGGAGTTACTTTTTGTACAATAATGCAGCAATGATTATTTGTGGGTTTGACACTACGAATGCACCCATCTCACATTGCAAAAAGTCATTTGATCTGTAATATATAAATATATGTTAGTGTAGCATTAAATGACATGATGGATGATATGGTACACATTTCACACTCTTAATAGACACCAATGAATTTGCCTTTTTTTTAGCTGCTCCCTGACAACCTCCTAGATGACCAAACAGGTTTTTGCACTTACGTTAATTTAGGAAACTCATTATTCACACACTTTAATCTGGTTACAGTAATTTAAGTGTGGTGTGAATAAAAATGCACTAACTGTCATATATTCCCAACTCTTTTTATCCACTTCAGTAACACTCACAGGACAACGGCCTCCTGGTGCTGTTTTTTTTCCAGTCACATCCCACAGTGCAAAGCATCAAACATCGGGAGGCAACTTCTACAGTCAGTGGCCTAAAATGCTGATCCACCCATTACGCAGTTCAATCTGTCATCCAATCAAACACCCAAAGTGAAGTTCTTGGATAGCTGGGATGATAAAATTAAATGTGGATGGTTGTGAGATGAACACAACATTTACAAACATGATACAGCTGGACTCCTGTGTGCTAGCATGTCGATCCCACACTGCTGCCAGTTAATGTGTAAATTCAGATCGGATGTCATAAATGTGCTTGCAAGTGTCGTTTCAAAGAGGTACGAGAGTATTAGGTAGAGGAGCAGGAGGCGAGGCCTGAGGTGAGATTGACGCATGGCGCAATGTCGAGTAAATGTCAATCTAATTCTGATATGCTAAAAGGCCTGTGAAGAAGAAGACAGCTCTGCTCTGCCTCGTTCATTACAACTCTCCTACAGAATATGGTGGATAAATGTGGAGTTAAGTACAGGCTATCACAGCTATATAAACAGTTTAATGACATTCAGTGTGTGAAGAGCTCTTGTCTGGATGAGACAGGCTGATTAGAAAAAACAAGCGTTTAAATGCGAGCAGTAAAAGCAGTAATGGCACTGTCCTGTCAGTCTTGGCAGTATCCCACTGTGACCCTTCTTATGATCATGTGAACGTACATCCTGGTTAAATTTACGGCGGACACCTTCACTTTTATTTCATTTGCATAATATGGACACACACACATATGCCAAAACCTTCTGGCAACATGCCATGTAGGGGTTATGTTAAGGGACAGTGGGGAAGGACAGCAAACTAGAGCAGTAAGCACATTTCACCGGGGGGATACAGTTACACATACACTGATTCCTCAACCTTTCCCCCTCAGGGTCGCTCTTCTCTTTCTAAACCATTCTCTCTGTCTCTCTCTCTCTGCAATAAAATTTTTACAAGAACGCTCACCATTACTTCCGGCAGAGTAATGCAGGATGTCCCTTTCCTCTCTTGCTCTGATCTATATATGGCTCATCAATGTCTCCATTTCCCTCGACATGTTGAGCAGTTCGGAGCGACATAACAACTCATTCAACCAACAAATTAAACTACTGTTGGCCACAGTGATGCAGTTACATTTTTATGGTGGCACTCTGTTCACATACTTTTTGCCTAGGTTGGCTTTTGTGTCAGACAATTAATAGTCTATAAGTAATAGGACACCTTATACGTTGAGGCGGGTAATTTCTGTCCTCAGACGGAGGTCAAACCAAGCCAACTGCTGGACACTGGCTGTAAAAGATAATTTACTGGTTACTGGTAACACACAAAGTTACTATGAACCAAATGTTTCTGTATGAGCATGTATGTGTTCTTGTTGATAAAAATCACTATTATTATTAAATCAAATGCTTTACTTAAATAAAAACAGAATTTGTTCATTCTTATGTTTTGTATGTAAAATCTTAGTCGGTGAAGACCCCCCTTCATCAGAATCACTGAACAAATAATTTCTCTCATTATCTATAAAGGAATTATCACACAAATGAAATTTATCAAACAATAATGTTTACCTCAAGCAAGAATTTTACTTCAAATGGTGCCAATTGTGTTGTTTTCCTACAATGTTTTTGGCTGCTGTTCATTCCCAGTGTGCCAGCAGTCCTGGAGAGTCTGTTTTTGTTCATCAGTTTTTCCACCTCAAGGATAAAAGCACCGACCACATCCCTCTTCCCTATTAGCCCTTGGTCTCCAGTGCCGCCTTTGAAGATTTAATCAGTCAGATTTCCTTGATTAATCCTTTTTCATGTCCTTTTCACTGTAAATAATTACAGAGTTTGATACGATCGCTAGCTGGATAGAGAGGACAGCATGCAGATTTCTGTTAGAGCCGACTCCCCAGGTACCTGCATTAGCCTGATTATTCTTATCCAAACACACTCCAGCAAACAGTTTACATGTAAATAGGTTAATTCTATCCCCACTCCTCACTCACGGTACACTGTGTTTAACAGAAGAGATCTCACCAAATGTTTCATTCAGGCTCTACCCTGTGTAAAATCACTGTCAAATATATCATTTGTACATAATAACATTGTGTTTAACAGATGAATTTCAATCAACCGCAAGGAAGGACCATGTGTCGCAACTACAGAAGCCCTTCACAGTTACAGCTGGTTGTCTAATGATGACACCTAGTGGACAAATACTCATCTCAAATTTAATTGATGATTTTATTTCAGCAAAAAAACATTCACCACTTGATGGCAGTACAATTCTACTCTCCTCCTCTACAGACTTAGTACTGACAAAAGCATCTTATGACAGCCAAAGCACATACAGTACAGGATACTACTTTTTCCTGATCTTCAGTTGAATTAAGATTATTTTATTGGTGTCTGAGTAAGTGTTTAGCATCAGATGCCTTGTTGCTGAGCATAATAGCTGCATGCTGTTGTGTAGCAGAGGAGATGAGGAGCTGCTGCCCCGGCCGCCCCTCTCCCCTCAGGATTAGTGAGTTAATGCAACCATTCAGACACTGAGCTCTGATCAGCTGCTTAATACTGTTTTATCCCAAATAACACAACCATGCACGCACAGACTGTCCACAGACACTTACTGCACAGGCATAAACATACATATACCTACGCAACTCTACACATACTGTACACCTTATACAATATATGGTTGACAGATAATATTCAGCCAGTAGAAAACTTCTCTCAGGCAAAAAGATAAAACATGCTTTATCTTACAGGCTTGTGATTTTCTAATAACATTTCCCAGGAAAAAAAAATGACAGGAAAAACATGAATTTCCTTAAAATAACTGCCTCATTTAAATCCAAGTAAATGTTGATTCATTATTCACTTATAAGAAGAAACTTTATACTGTGGTGGAATTACATGCATGATTGCAGACTAATTTCAAATTTTGGATGCTTTCGTATGTGCACTGAAAAACTAGATGTCAACTGAACACTGTCTTTATTTTTCTATTTTAATACCAGATTAGTTCCTTCTTAATTTTCTTTTTATGATTCAAAAATCACAGACCTGTGAGATTACCAAAATGTTCCTTTAACTAGAAATGTCAGTTGTGAGCTTAAAAACCTCTTTTACATAAGTGTTTTGGCCAAAATAGCACACAAGATATATAGCACCTCTTCTGCCATCAGGCTCATAGATCCAAGTCATAGTCAAGGGGGTCAAGGGGGTAAGGGCGAATGCAGCCCTTCGTTTGTCTTGGGTGCGAAAGTGCCCTTTTCAAATGGAAAATCTTTTGTCCCCCTAAGACATTGGTCTATCAACAGTCTATCATCTATCATGTGGATAAATAAGAAATATCCCACATATCCAGTGTCAGATGCTCTGTCTGAGGATAGGCTGTGCCTTCAAAGAGCAGAGAGATGCCCTGTTTTTGTTATTCATCCCGTCCCTTCAAAGTTAGTCCCTGGCTTCCCTGGTTAGTAGTGCAAATGCACTGCTAACACACGCACACGCGCGTGCGCACGCGCACACACACACACACACACACACACACACACAGAGGCTTATACTAATCCTTGCGAAAACAAAGTGATATATCTCTCCCAGCGCAGGTCAACCATGGGATGTTCATCAGGATGTTTATCAGGATTATGAGCATTTCATCCATAATATAACCTCTAACATCATACTTACCAAACAGTCACCGTTCTAAATGGAAAGATGCAGTGAACATTGTGCAGAAATACACTGGTTGGGAAGTTAACTGGCAAATAGAGGAGACAACTGACTTTTTATGACCATTCCCACCAGTGAGCCATGACCCAGTGTGACCTTGTGACCCCCTCTAACTGACCTCTCAGTGGGTGGCCTTCACACTGACCAGCCTGGACCATGAATCAACAGAAGTGGCTGTTCTTAGATCAGATCTTTGTTTTGTTTTGTCATTGTCTTCTCCACTTTGACAGTACATTTCAAGCCTGATGTTTTTCTACTTAGTCAGTTGCTCTTTTTATTATAATGATATTGTATAATTTATTGTTGATAGTGTTTCTACATTACAAAAAAAAGGAATCTCCAACCTTATAAATCTTGACTCTTAGGCATTACAAATTTGTGTCTGTGTGTGTGTACATGAAAGGTCAAAGGTTTAAATGAACAGATGTGTTTATTACATATATGAGTGTGAAGTTGTGGTCTGAGCGAATGTCATTGGGATTACGCTGTCCCAGTGTCAGTGAAGAAGAAAGTCTGCGTGGCCCGGCAGCCATGTTAATCATAAATCTTTATCTTACAATCCTGCCTCGCACATCCAACCCTTTCATTAAATGACAGCCAAAGGATTAGTGCAGCTAAACCACCGAGATCTAGTGGAGGAAAATGAGAAACAAAAGTATTGAGTAAACAGGAGCCCTCGCTACTGACGGTGATGCGATCTATCTATCTATCTATCTAACATAAACTAGAAACAGAATCAAGGGACTGATTTTTAATATTTTAATAACATCAACATTTCCAAAAAAGAAACGAAAAAAAATGAAAAAGACGAAGGGACATTACATGGTATCCAGTGCAAAATATGTTGGAAAGTAGATATTCATTTGCACAATGTTAACCTGAGAATTACATTTTTGCTTTTTCACCTTGATCCATCAATCCCCATTTATATACTTCCAATTTTAAAATCCAAACATTCTGTAGACAACATCTTCCAAAGATCAGCTACTTTGCGCTAGAAAATCTACCTCTGAATATGTTTCAAGAGCAAAACATGTAATAAATGACAAAGAAAATTGGACACAAAAGAAATATAACAGATAAACTATGAGTCTAAGCATCAAACAAAGAAAAACCACAAATATATACAGGAAAACCAGACACACACCTGCACATCAGAACAAAGTCCATTTACACTGTATTAAATTAAAGAATAAATAGTATTACTTTTAATTTATGTAGAATATCTGACATCACCAAAGCTAAATTAGAAGTGCTTATATCACAGTAACATCTGGTCAACATGGCCAAAGCAACATTTGCTGTCGCTAAATCATTTGGTAATGTAAGTCAAGTATTTTCTAATTTTAACAATGTGCAGCAGTGCTAGTCTATGTAAACAAACCATTTTTATTCTACATTTCCTCTACTAGCAGACAGTCTACTGAGAAAGACCTGATCCCTCAGTCTCCTTCAGTCCAGAAGACATCAGCGTCAGTTCATCAAGGATTAAAGAGCGAAGACCATCAGTCAGGTTTTATTGACGGTTGAAGCAGAATCGACCCTCCTGATTCATCTTAGTCTCTGTAGACGGAGGTTATCTGTCGGGGGGGCATGTGTGGTGGATGGTAGGAGTCATACGGCCCCTCTAAATGTACGTCATAGCCGGTCTGAGTCTGATACAGGCCCTGGTCCACAGGGGAGGGGGAGTAGTGGTGTGAGGGTGGGTAGTGGGGTGAAGGCTCCTGTTTGGGTACCATGTTGCTGCTGATGCTCAGAGGTGGTGTAGGCGGGCCGTCGTATGGAGGGGTCCCCACGCCGCCAGCATTATACTCATTTGGCGAGTGATTCTCGTACACTCCTCCTTTCATTGCCCTCAGGTGAAGCAGGTGAGCAGAGTCAAAGGTGCCATATGGCGGACTCGGCAGGCCCGGAGAGGAGTAGCTGACAATGCCACCAAGAGGAGTAGGGGCTGCCGGAACTCTGTGTCTGTCCTCAGGTCTCATCCCACCGCTAGAAGCTGGTCCCAGCTGAAAGCAGCCGGCCACCAGGTTGGTGGTGGGCTGTGAGAGACCCTTACACAATGTCTCCATGAAAGCCCTGCTCTCTGTGGAAAGGCCCCCCTCCAGGGCCTCGGACAGAGCGCAGATGTAGTTGCGTGCCAGCCGCAATGTCTCGATCTTGGACAATTTCTGTGTTTTGGAGTGACAGGGCATGATGCTGCGCAGGTTCTCCAGCGCATCGTTTAGACCGTGCATACGTGAACGCTCCCTGGCGTTAGCCTTTACACGCCTCGCACGGAATCGCTCCTGCCGGGCCTTGGTCATCCGCTTTTTCTTGGGCCCTCGTCGTTTGGACTCGTTTTCATCCTCCTGTTCCTCCTCCTCGTCCTCCTCGTCTTCCTCTACATCCTCACTTCCCATTTCCTGGGCCTGTTGGTTCACTCCACCTGCTCTGTAGCGGTGTGATGAGACTGACGCGTCTCCATCAGGTGAGCTCACGTCTCCATCCATCCACTGCAGAGGGCTGACGACCTCCTCTCCCTCGCCTTGTCTCACATATGGCTTAATCATCATAGTAGTCTAGAAACAAGAAAACATCTTTGTCAAACTCATGCTGTGGTGTAGACCGCTTTATAATCCTTATTACTGTAGTCTTACATTTCAGAAAAACTAGGGACATAGGGTGCATTCAGTGCTTCTATTAGAGCAAATCCTTTATATTGCTATTCTGTCTTAACTGTCTTATGTAATCTATGCATGCCATTATGAATAATATATCTCACTAGAGCTCAACTTGGTGTCACAGTGCTGTAGATAACCCAGTCCTGGAAAGAAGGACATTAGACATTATTTTTTTAGGTATTTCTACTTTACTTATGTATAGTTTATGCTATGACAGAATTTATCAGAAGAAAATATTGTGTTGTTTAATGTCCCTACAAGTTACTGCGTATATTTAGATTTTACATATGAGTTTATAAACTGTGATATTGTTATACAATATGTTAAACCACCAACTCAACCAGCTACAACAAAATAAAGATGCATTCAAATATTGCATCCAATATAAAGCAGGTATTCTACATAATGAGTACTTTTACTTTTGATATTTTAGGTTGTTTCTAAAATGTCTGTACTTTTACATCAGTAAATATTTGAATGCAAAACCTTTACTTTCATTTTTACATGGTATTGTAACTTTTTTTCAAATAACGGATCTGAACACTTTTTACACTCTGAAGCTTTTGTATAGACTTTCAGACAAACTCTTGGTTCACCTCAATTTACAGTTACCTGCTCTGGTTATTATGTAACAATATTATGTGGCAAACTATCACAGTGTCAGGTTTACAATAATCTGAACAACTGGTACTTTCTCTCTTCTCTTTGATTAGTTGTAGACCAATATGAAAGCATGTATGCCTTCATGTAAGCAATTATAATTTACAGAAAACATTTAACAGTTCATTTAATATCAACTAAAAATATAAATAATAATAATAATAATAAAATAGCTTCTTTTTGGTGTTTGGAGGTTAAGAGGTGCATCAGGGAGGATTCCTGGTGTTTCCTAAAATCTTGCTATGGCCCTGTAAAGGATGTAACCTGAGTATAAGTTTTCACTGACCAATAACAACCAATAATGATAATAACTATTTTGTAAATCGTAATTTACAGCAGTCAGGTTTCACCACCGGACAGTTCCCACCTGCTGTGCGCTCCTCGGCCACAGGTGTTGCTGACTAATTAAATGGCAGGAAATAGAAAACCCAGCTTTGTGGTGAGCGATTTCTATTTGAATTTTACATATATGCTTTATCTACATTTACTCCCTTTCTGCCCCCCTTCTCCCCCCTCACTCAGGGTAATCCCGGTCTACTGGTGAACTGGTAATGCCCCCTGCGAGATAAAGTCACCAACAGGACTTCAATCTGGGGCATCGCAGGATTTGTTCCGTGGATGAAGCGACGACCATGGGATTAAATGCAAGATCGACATCCCCAGATCAGTGACAGCCGACTCAGATTGAGATTGAAATCATACATTTCCACTCGCACAAATATTAATGTCTGGCCCGAAGAATTGTGAGCTTGAGCTGCTATTTGCTAAATGTCCACCACAACATAGGCTTTTGAAATAAGCTCTTAATACAATGTTTTTTCATTAGATGGCTTAGATCCATTGCCTGATGACTTTAGGTGAGGTTTGAGTCCAAAACTTCAGGACTGAATGCAGGTTTGTAAAAAAAAAAATACTAAAAAATAAATAAATAACGATTTATCCTAAACAAAAATTAACAAATAAGTCACATCAAGTCCTTCTGTGAACATAAATTAGCCTACTTTTTAATGAATTATGGAACATACCTGCGCTGGTGTGTCCTGGGACCTCCTGGGTAAGTGTTGCCAGATGATGATGATGTCTCGGTGTCTGTCTCTCTGTCCACTGACTCACACAGAGAGTGGTGAAGTTCCGTGCTGTGTCCCTGCGCAGAGCTGTCCCACACACTCTCAACGTGGGTCACTCTGCGGGGGCTCTGGGTTTTAACCTCCACGTTGAAGCTCCTCCTCCTCCTCCTCCATCCAATTTCTGTTGACGCGCTCGAGCTCGCGCGTGGCCGGCCCGTGGCTCGAGCCCCCGGAGCTCCACTCGTCGCCTCTGCGTGTGTGTGTGTGTGTGTGTGTGTGTGTGTGCGGGAGGGAGGGAGATGTGCATAAGCCCACTGAAATACTCCAGACAAACAGGAGAGGCCCACTGGCCTTTGTTGCTCCGCGAGGGCGGCCGCCAAATCCGCTGCAAGTTTGCATTGAACTGAGGAGGAGACGCGCTCAGTCGGCTGAGTCTAACTGTATGTGACAGCTTGAAGTTGCATGTGAGCAGGTGTTTGCTCCATCCCCTCTTCCAGCCATCCATCCCTCCGCACTGCGGAGACAGGCTGTTAAACAAGTTCATCTCACCCAGGAGGCAGCTCTGACCAGACGGGGTAAGGTTGGTCACATGAGGTGTGCAGTTAGAGCATCATCTTTGGGACACTTTGATTGGCCACGTGTCTCTGCAGTAGAGGTCCATGCCTTCAGGATTTAGCAGCTTGAATCACAATAAGCCATACTACTACATAAATAAAAAGTTATTATACTGAATGTTCAAGCAGGGCTTGTAAGTATTTGTAAGTGATGGAAGAAGTGTGCTCACATACTTTACTAAATACCACAATTTAAAAATATGTATACGACTAGCCTACTGTATACAAGTAGAGGTTCTGCATTAAACATATTACTTAGTGAAAAGCACTATCAACAAAATGTACCAAAAGTATCAAATCTCATTATGCTAATGCCTGATTTCACACTGTTATATTATTATGGATTATTATTTCTATTGATTATTGATATTACTGATGCATCAGGTGCAAACAGCATTTAAAAGTTAAACCACAGATAAATGGTCATAATCTGTCTTTACCACGTGGCTCAGTGGTTAGTACCGTCACCTCACAACAAGAAGGTCCTGGGTTCATCAAAACATGTATGTTACGTTAATTCTCCAGTCAGTGCCCTTGACCAAGGCCAAATGGAGTTGGTCCCCAGACGCTGTACAGTGACTGCCCATTGTACTTATGGATTAAATGCAGAGGACATATTTCACTATACATTGTACTGCGTATGATTGTATATATGACAATAAAGTTTAACCTTAATGTTCTGTACCTCCTCAAAACCCACCTCTACAGGCAAGCCTTTTTATAGTCCTTGTTTGTTTTCTCATCTGTCATCTCTCTTTTAATTTATCCTTCCCCCTTGTTTTATCTTCCTTATGTATTTACATTGGCTCCCTGATGTATGTTGGATTGGTAGGTTATACCCATATGTATATTTGTTGTTTGTCAAGCACTTTGGACATCTGTGTCAAAAAAGTGCTATATAAATAAAGCTTTACTTACTTACTTACTTACTTCTGTGACAGAGACGTCAACGGGATTGTTAACGCTCATCGTCACAAACAGAAACAGGGCACCACATGCTCTAACAGAGAGGCTTGAGGTAGGTTACAAGGTAATCTCCACACCCAAATTATGTGCTTCTCATTCCCAGGCCGCCCACCTTACCCACTGCTCCTCCCCCTGGGTCTCTGCCTTTCCTATTCCACACCTGCAGCCTGAAATGGGAATAGCAGAGCCGGGCCTCTTGCATCCCCAGAGTGGAACCAGCAGGGGAATATGATAGCTGAGGCCTTGTGTCCCCATTGCACGCACGCATAGCACATACTAGAATACTAGAATACTAGAATGAATTAGAAATTTTTTTGGTTTGTGTTATTGCAACCTTTAAATACGTCTGTCATGACAAAGCTGCTCTTTTTTTCTTCCTTTAATACCTTTTATTTTCAGTTTGACCCACTTCCTGTACACCATCCAGTCTTCATGTTCCACAAGTGGTGTTCAAGTGTAATGCTCTATGTATGCCATAATGTCCCCAGATCCCTCAGTGCTGTCCACACATGACGAAGTCCTGCTGCAGATGGTCTTCTCTTAAACATACCTCTTATTTTAACAGTCTGTGCCTCAGATGCTCATCTATTCTCCACTGGCTGCTCAGCTCACTCAGCATGTTCCCATTGCTCAGAGGACACTGCCTCCTGCATCTTTTCTAGGTATGTTTGTGAGATATGAATTGAGTTAATATGAAGGACGGATAAAACTTCACTCCAATACACACACAAACATGACCTTCCTCTGAGTCCCCAGAGTTTCTATGTGACAGTGAGGGAAAGTGGGTTTTATCCATCTGTCATAATGGAAGTCCTCAGAGAGATACCAATGCCACAGCATGACACAGTGTGTGTGTGTGTATGTGTTTATATGTGTTCATTCTAGAAAAGTAGGTAAACTGTATGTGCAGTGATCAAAATCTTTTTTCTTCCCAATAATTAACAGTGATATTGGATATACTTTTACTGCAGCAATATAAGAGACTCATTCCAGCAGACCAATATATATCTACCTTCTGCATATGTCTGTGTCCACTTCAGAATGTATAAACCTCTCTTATACATTGCAGAGAGGTAAGAGCAATGACAATACGGTCATCAAATTGTTTGGAAAGCATACAAAAAACTCCAGAGAATGAACGTTGCTCTGTATTTCATGGTCCCCCATCAACTTTAGAAATGGCCAGCATCTAAGCCAAACTTGAACCTCCCTCCAGCCCAGCACCGACCCTGGGGAGACAGGGGTGATGTTGACCATGTGTCCTCCTACTAACCATCTCATTGATGGACCCCACAACTGGGTAGAATAAACACCCCCCTCTGCCTGAACCCCTAAACCCCCTTAACCCTTCCCTAAACCCTCGGTTGGCCCCCTGTTGTGCGTGCTCATTGGCCGACCGCCTTCAGGCGTCCCTTTTCCACGGGTCCATTGTCTGGCCCCATAAGCAGCTTTGTTTCTGCATGTGCAGCTGGGCTAGCCCGCGCAGCCATTAGCCACAACACGCTAAAGGGAGAGCGGGATAATATAATTACAAAACAAAAGTCAGGTGGCTCACGAGATCTGCCAGGAGGACCCTGTTTGGGGGAGATGCGAGGACACGCTGGCGGGTGGCCAGCTATAATTCGATTATGAAGTTGTGTGAGTGACAAAAGAAACAATTGAATCTTTTTTTCTTTTATTTGCCCCACTGTGATTTAATTTGATTCCACTGGGGCTTTAAAAAGAGGCCAGTGTGAAAAGAGAGAAGATTTACTCTTCTAATTTCTAGAGTCACCAGCTCAGAAAATGTAATATGGTCTTACAAAACAGCAAATTCTTCCCTGGGCCAGCTTTATTGTCATGTTGCTGCAGCACTTTGACTGCATGTGAGGCCCAAATCAAATGAATGGCTGAAGGCCACAGTTTTCCTGAGACCTGACTGGTCTTGTGCTCTTGTTTTGCATGAATGCACAGAGACTGGTGGACAATGGGATCAGTGGCAGATCCATCTCCTGTAATACTTTCTTCAAACAGGGCTGCAAGTGTGTCCCCCTGTTCAGTCGGCAGACCAGAATTTATCCTGTTAGTCACCCTAGATGAGTGAAAGAGTAAAATCAACCCCCATCCCAGCTGGACATACATACACACACACACATACACACTTAACCCCACACTGGGGAGTCGCGCACAGCTTTATGGACAGCTGATAAGAACAGGTTTAGCTGGTGGCTACTGTTTGAAGCAGGTCAAGCAGAACAGGATCTGTTAATGTCTTTTTGTTTCTGTGGTTCATACTGCAAAAGACTGCATTTTGTTTTTTGTTTTGCTGTTTTATGAGACAATAAGCAATTGTGTCAGATGCACACATGCTCTTACTACTGAAGGGTTGGTGTCAGTATTGTGCCCGCTCAGGGTGTGTAAACGCCCATTTTTTGCCCCATTAGGCACAGTTTGATCATGCCCCTGGGAGAGCACCACATTCTTTTGCTCTGTAAGACTGCTTGGAAAGGTTACACAGCAGATTAATCCACTGTCTGGTTTACTGTTTTACTAATGCATGCGTCAGAGAGGACCACTTCTGAAAAAGAAGCTATATGAGAAGATATATTCTTTTTTCACATTATTTCAGACTGCTTTATTGAAATATGAATGACAACAAGCTTGCTGCTTCTTGTGATACCTCTATATCACCTCATATTTCTTAACTTTTAAACTGAATTTTAGAGTTTAATTACATTTTTCAAAATGTTTCTAATGAAACAAAAGCAGCCGCGTCCGTGAGTTGCTTATAGTTGGACAGAGCGGTTTCAGCTCCTGGGGGTTGCAGGAAAGGCAGAGCCGATGAACTTTTTCCCATCACCATAGAAAGAATTATCCCAGGTGTAAGTTTGGATAATGAGCTCTTTCCCTCCCAGGCTCAGACGACACCTACGGATGAGGGACAATAAAAGATCTAAATCAGAAAAGATTCACTTGCAAGAAAACATCCCAGGACATGTAGATATACTCACTGTTTTCCAGGGCGAGTGATGTAGCAGAGGCTGTATAAGGCAAAGTCAAATTCAGGGCTGCAGCCAATGACTGCAGAACCGACCTGCTTGAAGTACCCCTCCCACATGAACTGCATCCCCATGACATCAGGGTAAGTGGTCCACTGGGAGCAGGTGAAAGAAAGAAACAGAAAATAAAGTTAGAGCTGCACGTCACAGTATTAATCAACATACTGAGGTCTGTATGTTGGATGCTTACAGGCCCGTTGAAGCTGTGGCTGTAGTAGTTCAGCTGTCCTCTTTTCTCGAGAAGATAAAACTGGATCCAGTTGTGGAAACCAGACACCTTTCCTCCCTTGATCTCTCCTATTAGAGAGTGTGTTTCTTAATAATCAAAAAGAAAGAATATTTGCAAACCATTTATGGTGTCCGAAAGAAACCTGCTCGGTCCGCACCTGCAAAGATGTGTTCAAAGCCACTGGAGTCCATCTTCTTGTTGTTGCGAGAGTACAAACCAAACCACATCATCTTCAGGTCGTGAATAAACTCTTCCTCTGTTGCATAGACGCCTAAAAATTTAGAATAACATACACTTTAAACATTAAAGCAGAGGTTGGACAGACAGTAGGCAAATATACGGTTGGAGGTAAGAGGCAATTAAGATACTTTAAAACCCTTAACGCCCAACCGCTGCAATTTGTGTAAAAAATCACACTCCAATCATAACTCCAGGTGAATCTGAATGAACAGATTTGACACACGCATATCTTTGGATTCAAGGTGACTTGTGCTGTCCGAGGGTATCTTTATGTCTGACGTCCTTCACAAATACACAAATCCACTTAGAAATCATTAAAAAAAGACATGACTGCACTAATTTGCCTGACATTTCAGATTCCAGTGTGAAGAAGTCACAATTATTAATTATTGTTCACACTGAGGTTGTATTGCAAACAAATTTCAATTCAGAATTGAAAAGGTCAGATTCTGTGTGATTTGTGCTGCTCACTCTGTCATAAACAAAAACAGATCTGAGTCACATTTGAGAGAAAGAAATCAGATTTGTGGATCTGCAGTGTGAACGTAGTTGTCTGTACAGTACATTACTAACAGGAACTGCTGATGGTTATTCAGCATACTTTAATGGTGCCAACTTGACAAAATGTGAACAAATATGGGCCTAAACATCTGGGCTCAAGTTGTAGCATACTGTGAAAGCAAACTATATACACCATTTTACTGCTTATTGCATATAGTGTATATATTTTTCATTTATAGTCTTATATTTTCTATTTTATTTTGTTAATACTCTTATATTGTGATCCTTATTGTATTTGTACACTCTGTACTCTTTGCACTACATGTAGACCCAGTTACCCTTGGTGTAGAGGAAAGCAAACAGCTCTCTGCCCAGCTCAGTGTTAGACATGGTCTCCTTGACGAAGGTTTCCTGCTCAGCCAGCTGCTGAGGACTGAAATCCTCTGTCTGTCCAGTCATCCTGTGGTAGTTGTCCAGCACAGCCAGGAGTGCAGCGTAGGTGGGTCTGGAGAACAGAGTCTCCTCATCCAGATATCGGAACAAGCTGGAAGCACAAACAGAAAACACTGAACGACAGAAAAAAGGGGACAAATACATCAAGAAGTGAAGAACATGAAAGAGAGAGCTGTGCTGATAAAAATGGTCTCCTCACAGTCCAGGGGAGAGATCTGACTGGGAGCTGGTCTGAGAGTCGGGCACTAGAGCCTGAGGGTCAATGACCAACTGTGAGGCTGAAGCCTTGTTTGAATCCAGAGCATAGAGTGTCTCAGAGAGAGACTTGATTTCAGCATCAGTGATCACACCACTACCACCACCTCCTCCATCACCTGCAGATCATCACACACACAAACACAGACACAGAAACACGCACACAGACAGCCAGTGGTTAAGTACAGATTTGAGGTACTTGCTTGATTGCTTCCATTTAATGCTGCTCCACAACATTTCAAGGGAAAATCTGTACTGTTTACTCCCCTACATTTGCTTTACACCTATAAGTTACTTTTCAGATTAAGATTTTAAATATTGTAACAAACAGGCTGTATAATCAGTAGGCTATATAAATACAAACTGATGATTATAATAGATTGTTAAATATGTACAGTATTGTTAAACATCACTACAGTATATAAAAAAGTTCAACTAAGCTCCTCCTTGACCAGAAACATTAAAATGTGCTTTTTGACTAGTAGTAACATAACATTACATATACATAATAATAACATAAAGCACCCTGTTCTCCTAATGAGCATTTTCATCTTTCTTTTCATGCTTCAGGTAATTTTTTCAGGTAAAAAAGCAAGACTTTAACTTGTAATGGAATATATCTATATTGCAGTATTATTACTTTTACTTTAAGTAAATCTGAATACTTCTTCCAACACTGGGTATTATTACTCTAGAAGGGGATATGTTGAGAAAACTGAACTCTTTTTGCTTTCAATGTGTTGTAAAGCACAACAGTGACACCCACTGGTCATATACTGAAAGGAGACCAAGAGAGGCCACACAAGCCAACAGTGTGAAAGATGTATTCAGGTCCTTTTTAAGTACAGATACCTCAATATAGAAATGCTTCATTACGTTACATTAAGTAAAAGTTAAAATCTTAAGTAAAGGTAAAGACGTATTTTCTGCAAAATGTACTTTAGTTATGCAGAAAATCAGCCCCTGTGATTGCTTTTTAAATATAATAAATTATATTATTAATATTGATGCAATAGTGTGTAAAGAGCCATTTACTGTTAGTCGAGTTGGAGACAGTTTTAACTGCTTCATATACAGTTACGTAGTAGAACCAGTGGTTCCCAACCTCAGGGTTAGGCCCCTCTGAAGGATCAAAAGCTAAATCTGAGTGGTCGTGGGATGATTAATGTGAGGGGAACAAAGAAAAAAGAAAATTTTTGATACACAGTTTGTGTTCACTGTTCTCTACGTATTTTGTGAAAACTGAGCTTTTTTTAATGCCGTGGGGCTCAATGTTTGCTGACTTAGATTCATGTGAAAGTGATCAGGTGCCAGAAGTAGCTGGTGAGGAAGGAGCAACACAAACAGATAGAAACTAGCTGACTAACAGTGGTTACTGTGTGGCACGTGAGACGGTGTCAGCTACAGGTGACACATGTTTGTTCTTACTGTCACAGAGGTCTGCAAAGTCGCTGCAGCAGTTATTGTACTTGGCGCACTTGGAGTTGCAGTGGCACTCGTTCTGAGAGTTGTATGTCTCACCACATCTGCCTTTACAAGAGGTGGCTCCAGCTAGAAAGAAAGGAAACACACTTGTGATGTGAGGCAAGGTATACATTGGTAAATTAAAGGTTTTCTATGTAAGAGTCTGCTTTTGTCACTCACCTTTACATATTTCAACGTAGTCGTTGCAACAGTCGTTGTAGCGCTCACAGGATGGGTTACACTGACAGGAGAAACTATTGTCTGTTCCATAACCACAACGACCCTGACATGTGTCCAGGGAGTCTGAGAATCAATAGGAGAGATTGGTATCACCGCAGCAGCCTAATAACAAATAATAGGTGATGATGATAGTAGAGCAGAAGCAATGTCTTACTGCTGTATCCGTGGTAGAACAGGGTTGCCCAAAGTGCAAGAACAGCAATGACCTTCATCTTGGCTCAGCTGCAACCTGAAAACAAGGTGAAATGACTGTTATCATGGTCTCCCTTTTATAGCAAGTTTCACCTGACCAATCCAAACGCAGCACTCGCACTAACCCAGCCCATAAGTCAGGATGTCAGTGCCTTGATCTGGACTGTGTCTCTTGGATAAAATGTGCTGTCAGATGTGACATTTTAGCTTCTTAATTTTAAGCTGTTGTTCATAGTTAGCATTTGTAAAGGACTGATGTCTGGCATGTTGTGGAAGATGACAAGATAAGATAAAAAAAGTGCTGTTTTTAAAAAGTGGGAATACATTTTCTCTATATCTCTTCTCTGTGAAACTGCACACCTGCTCAGGACACAGGCGGTGCTTTAATGTATCAGAATTAGACCATATCAAGATGTGAGCTGTGATAAAGATGTTGATGTTATTACTCTTTACATTACAATAAATATAAATTATATTAAGTTAAGACTATTAGGTTAAATGTCTCTTTTAGCCTGTTTTTTAAGACTATATTGTCCAGTACAAAATAAAATGTATAAAAAATAAATTTCCACAGGATGGCCCTGTCTTATTTCTCCTGCCAGAGTGACCAGATGTTGTATTTCACAGGGTTTATCTAAGATAGCTCAGACTACTCAGAATAGCTCACCTCCCTCAGTGTCCCTGATTATGTTGAGGTCACATGCTCCGACTGTATATACCACACAGCGAAGATGCATGTAAATGCTTTAAGTTATGCATAGAGTATACTTTAAAATGTTAATTTACATTCTGAAGCTTTCAGATGTTTACAGACAATGTTAAAACACTTTTCTTTAGCATAGCAGCATTGGAGTCTCTCTTGGAAACTGTTGAATTTCTACAGAGCAGTTTAAATCACTATGTGTCCTCCATAATCATAAATTAAATTATAGCAATTTCTTGCCCTCAAACAGTTTATAGTTAGCTTCCGCTAGTGAGTTGGAAAAAATGGAGAGTAGGACACTGCTTATGTGTTGTTGATAACATCCAATACTTATTGTTGTAAGAAGTTAATTTGTAAAAGATTACAATTAAAAATGTTTAGTAAGTATTCTTATGGTGGTAATATAGTAATATAGTGGTATAAGTACTTTACTTAAGTGAAGTACTAATACCACACAGTGAAAATAATGAAATTGTTACTTAAGTAAAAGTAGGTCAATATAGTCAATCAAATGTACTTAAAGTATTAAAAGTAAAGGTACTCAAGATAAGATAAACAGATACAACAGATTATTATTACTCATACAGTATGTAAATGCAGGATCACATCGTTGTGATTGGTTGAGGTGGAGCTAATTTTAAACTATTTTGTAAAGGACTGCGACTAATGATCATTTTCGTTATTATGAGAATTACCATCACAATTACACAAAGTGACACATTCACAATGCGTTGATATGTCCAAACTATAGTACAAACCTTAAAATTATATAAATAATTGAAAGGAAAAACAACAAATCCTCACATTTGAGAAGCTGGAATCATGGAAATGTTCCTGCATAAAAATTATCAAAATAGTTGCTAATTAATTTTTTGTCAGTCGATTAATCCACTAATCTTTTCAGCTGTACATATATTATTAATTATAAATAATAGATGAAGGAACTAGTGACTTAAGCTGTCAAACAAATGCAGGGGAGTGAAAAGCCTCTGAAATGTTGCAGCATAAAATGGTATTTGGAGTTCAAATAGAGTAAAAGTACATTAAATTTGCCCTAAACACAGGACTTAATGAATGTAATCACCACTGCTTATGATTGAAGGATCAAGTAAGATACATTTTGATAACCAGGTCTATAGTCTTTATTTAGACTTTTGCATTTTTAATATTTTGTATGATCATATGATCAATACTGATGAGGTCAGAATCATGTAATCAATTGACAGAATATCAATATGTACTATTTTAATATTGCTTCAACCTCTGAGGTGAAGGCACTTCCCTGTACTGGGTTTCTAAAACGCAGCTGTACTCCCGGACTGTAGAGGGCGCTCAACGGTAATAAGTACCTTTACGTAGAGCCTTTTGGCCCTACACGGCTTCCGTACACAGCGTGGATGTCAATGACATTCTGAGCTTTTATAAGTCAGTTCACTTCTTCAGGCTGTGAAGATGACTTTAACACTCTTATTCAGAACAATTACAAGAGACATTGCAAAGGTGAGCACATTAAACTTTACATTTTAACTGAAGCTTGAGCTGGTTTATTAGTTTCCTTATTCTCAGATTGACCAGCCAGCGTTACTGGCCCAGTTTCATTGAGTTACCTCCATCCTGTCAATAGTTAATTCACTCTTATTTAACGTTGAATAGATATTGAGGATGCATATATATGTTTACGTGTATTTATGTGAATATTTAAATGACATTAGTTGTGACACATCTGACTGTGTACCACTGGGTTTTTGGAAGTTGCATCTTCTCCCATCTGTCACCCTCAGGTGAGCGTTTGCAAGCATGTGCAGTCGTTGCACACAGGTTGTCAGCTGCTGGCAGCTGAGAAAGCCCTCCTGATGAAACTACGGAAAAGCACCGGCTACACTTTCACTAACTGCAAGAAAGCCCTGGAGAAGTTTGATAATGACATAGCCCAGGTGAAGCCCCTCTCTCAGTCACAATATATCTGCAGCTTTGGTGCCTGATACGACTGGCTATGTGACTGTGTGTTATTGATGTGATTTTCCAATCTTCCAGGCAGAGACCTGGCTACACGAGCAGGCCCAGAAGGAGGGCTGGAGCAAAGCAAACAAGCTGGAGGGTCGCAGGGCCAAAGAGGGTCTGATTGGTCTGTTTATAGGAGATAAAGATGCAGTTATGGTGGAGGTAAGGCCAGTTGGATTATTAGAATTTCAGTTGATTGTTTTCCAGTTTGTTGGCACTGAGCAATATCTGTTGTCTTCCTTCTTGTCTGTTCGATGCAGGTTAACTGTGAGACAGACTTTGTTGCTCGCAATGAGAAGTTCCAGCAGCTGGTTAAGGATGTGGCGTTTGCCACCTTGGCTCACCACCAGAGTAAAAGCCAAAGCAAGACGGGATATGTGAAGGTAAAGACACGAGTTGTACTGGAAGTCGAACTGGAAAGTCCCATAATCTGATTTTTATGTCATTTAAAAAAAAAAATACATTTGCAAATAGACACATGGCTCATGGGATGTTCACAAACCTGACATTATTAATATGAGCTGGATGAGCTAATTTAGTGAAACTGGTCTAAACAGAACTGTTATCTTGAAAATGTTACTACAAAATATGTCTTAATAGAAGAAGTAATAATTGCAGAAACAAAAACTGTACATGGATAAACACTTAAAATGTCCTGATATTTGTTTACAAATACATGTTAGTGTGTTATACACCATTTGTTTTACATTTATATACTACATATACATGTTACATTTTAATATGTTTAACCTTGTAGCACAAAGGGAGGTGATGGAGATCATGTAAAAATTGAACTTAAGAGTATGATTCTATGGAGGATTCTTAAAATATGACAAAGTAGAGCTGTACGCCATATTTTATGTGTCGTTGGACACTTGGTATTTTGACTTAAATGGCTTTTCCACCGTTTTTCAAGTAGGAGGTCTGAGGTTAACTAACTAGCTAACTACTGTATGCAGTTTAAGACGTCTAGAGGTTGATGTTGGTAGGAAAGAATATACTACAACTGTATGCAGCACTGTTAACCCAGGATGAATGCATCAGTCCTGTTTTATTTGCACTGATTCTGCTAACATACCACATTTGTTTTCAGAGTGTCCTGGCTGGTGAGGAGTTGAGCAAACTCAGTGTAGAAGGAGCTTCACTTGCTGACAAGGTGGCCCTCACAATAGGTCAGTAAGATTTTTATTACATATATAGGAACCTATCATCATGGCACAAGCAGCACAAGTCTTACCTTGAAGTGGCTATTATGGATATTTTTTATAATAATATAATGTGTCACAATGTGAAAGGGCTGCTAGTGATGATCTTTACCTCATTGTTTAGCTGTCTGGCCC
>NW_023339740.1:13193162-13220832 GCF_004916995.1 Morone saxatilis | reverse complement strand
CAGCAGGCAGCTGTTTTCAGAAGAAAGGGTCTAAAAGCATTACCTGCTCAGCACCAAACAGCAGGTGGACGCAGTTAGAGAGTATCTGGTGAACATAGAGGAACATATAACAGCTAAAGAGACAGATATTCCCCTCAGGAGTTAAAGAGAGTGAATATTGGACTTACATTCATCAGAGGGTATTACTCTGCTCTCCCTTGTGTTTTTGGTTGGTGGCCCTGTCCTCTTATTTAAGTAAGGCCAGACCCCCAGACTTCCATAGTTTTTGTTATTTAATGGCCTTAATGGTTGAGCCATTATGTTTGTCTTTGTTTTGTTTTTTTGCGAGGGAACAAAAGAGATTTCCCTAGTATTAACCTAAAAGCTTATATGTCAGTGTTGCTCCAGTGGTCAAAAAGATCCGTTATTGCTGGTTTAATAATAGACATGTTGAAAACACTGATAATACAAATACTGATATTCTTTAAATTTTAGATTATCTTAGATAAAAAATAAATCAAATATTATATAATATCAACCAATGCCAATGTACAAGTTGTTGTCACAGCAAATAGTTGACTTTAGAAAGGAGGGTTAAATGAACCATTCAGACTTCAAAATGAATTATTTACCTGTAAAATGAAGCACATTTTGTGAGTTTTAGTTACCATTCATTGATAAAAACTGTTTCCTTTCTTCTCAGGTCGCCTCGGTGAAAACATGTCAGTGAAGCGGGCAGTGACAGTGGGCATTCCTGCTGAGTGGCAGATCGGCTCGTATGTACACGGTGGTGTGAGCGGGCAGACCGAGGTGGCCATGGGTCGGTACGGCGCTCTGGTTGTATTTCAGGGTGGAAAGGAGGGAGAGCAGGAAGTTCTGGGACGTAAGCTGGGACAGCACATAGTGGGAGAGGCCCCTGTGTCCCTGGGCAATATGGATGACCTGCCCTGTGGGGAAAGTGAGACACGCCTGCTGCCTCAGACCTTCCTGGGAGACTCCAGCAAGACTGTGGCACAGTTCCTCAGGGGTCAACAGGCTCGAGTGCTGGACTTTGTGCGATTTCAGTGTGGCGAGAAAGCCAGTCAAGAAGCAGAATGAAGGGAGGGAAATAATTTATCTACAAGGATTCATTGTGTGTCTTTACTTGATATGAAGATGAAACACAACTACCCATTTATTCTATAACTTTCAGACAGTCACACAGTGTCATTCATGAGTTTGATATGCAGGCCTGCTTGTTTCATATTGGTGATGAAATTGCCCATCCAACAATAAATGTTTTTTTCTTGAGATCTTGGTCCATATTAATTTGTTCACGCTACTAACAATGTTTTTATTCTAAGGTCCACATGAACATCCCCTTAGTCAGGTAACCCACTACAATGGGTATCTGTCTCCACTTTTTATAGTTTATTATGTTTTCTTAGTTCCTTTCATCCTTGCATGTGTTTACACATTAACATATGAGGCAATGTTTATGTCTAGATGGGACTTTTTCCAACCTGATATGCATTCTTGAAAGATGTGTGCAAGGAAAAAAAAAAATATTTTTAACAAAACACAGCCGTGAACCTACCCACTTACAAATCAGCTGTTCCAAGTTGAAAGCATGGGCAATATCCAACACATTACTGGCTATTTTAGGGTTTTGAAAGGGTGTTATAGGGCCTGCAGAAGTGAAAGTAATCAATATGGCTACTTGAAGGAAAGATGGTGATGAGTCAAGGCTCCTGGCTTGTTTGGTACCTTTTTATATACTTAGTAAATTACCAACACTGTCGTTTGGTGTAATTGTGCATCAATGAATCTGTTGATTGTAGATTCCTCGTCCTTCTATTGTCAGAACAATAACCAATCAATATTAGATATTGCTTTTCAATCAATGGAATTGAGCTATAACTGATATGTTCAAGGGGCCCACAAAAATGAGTCAACAACAAACAAATCAATTATAATTAGTAGAAGCCTATTTATGAATTGATCAGAAACATGTAGGAGGAGGGGGGTGCGGCATAAAGCTGCACCCCGCTGCTAAAACCAAGGCCTGTGATTGGCTGTTGCTATACAAGCTGCGGTGACATCATCAGTGATGCACCGGTGTCCTCGGAGCTGAGAGAAGATAGCAGACCCGAGGCCGGCTGTCATCCGACAACCCAACACAGACATGGTGAGTAACGACACTGTTTAACGTATCGAAAGAGCTGCAGTCGGTAGGTTTTCAACAAACACCACTGCCTTGTTCTTTGTTAGTGGATTTTAAAAAGCATTTGAACCCAGTGAGCGATAAGCTGGCTGCGCACCTCTCCTGGCCTGCTGCTCTCACTGTAGCTAGCTTCAACGTTAAGCCTTTAGCCACAATCCTTTTCTTCACTGCAAATGGAGCATTAATCGCACTAATGCCTCTCTGTTATCCGTCTGCCTCACCTAACTGTTCTCCCCCTGTGTAACCATGCCTCAACCAGTCTGACTTCACAGAGGACCAGATCATGGGTGAGTTACATCTCATTAGCAAAAGGGAGATCTCCCTCTTTCCTTTTTTTTTTTTTTTTTTAATGGTTAACATCATATCATCCTTTATAGACTTATGTGAAACAGCTTTATGAACTTGTTATTATGATCCTGTAGCTCGACTGTCTCTACAATCTGCTAGATGCCTCCAGGTAACTGAGACAGAGCTGAGCTGAACATTTGCTGTGGTGTGTTTAGTGCTTGTCACGACTTACACTGGACAAATACACTGCCTCAGTGCTCTACTAACCTGCAACAAAAAGAAGCTATTCGCTAAAGCATGCTGGTGTTTTTTTTTGCATGCTGATGCAGAAATTTACAATTCAAATGTCTGACATGTCACAGTCATAATAAAGAGAGTTTGTGCGTTAAGCAGAGCAGTGTATGGGTCAGGGTGTACCTTAAAGGCGTGGCAGAGGACACTGAAACTATTCTTTTGTGGCACTCACTCTGTTAAACAGCTACAGATTGTTGGAACAGATAGTATACATTGATTGTAGGACATCAGGTACCTTGTAGCGTTGTTTAACTTGACACAAAGTTTTGTCGGAGCTGGTAGCAGTCTGTGGTTTTAAGGATAGTATTTTCTTCCGACAACCCCAACCCCCCACACACAGACACTGCAAGAATGCCTGCAGGTGAAGGTTTAAACAAAACACATCATTCAGAGTGTGGTTGTTTCTCAAGTAATGCCACGGCCAGAGAAGCAATACATTTTATTATTAAAGGCTGCTAATGTACTGTCAGGTAGGGAAGAGCCATTATGTGTCATTATTTATGAAGTGAATGCATCATCAATAGGCTACAGTACTTTGAATAAGAACCTTTGTTCAAGTCAGATGTGGGACTGATTAATTTATCAATACTGTAAACAAGACTATTGATCTTTGGGCAACGTATTCCAACATCATTTCTCCTTTCATTATACTGTATATGAGCCTGTATATAATAATGCAGGTGCAGTTAGTGGCTTTAGTAAATATCTCCTTTACACAAAGTGAGTTTTTTATCAGCTGATACCTACTCAGTAGTGTTGGGAACTGCTCCATGCAGATACTTAATTGCATGTGTCTACTGTCAAAACAACTTATTTGTAGCAGCTGTTCTTCTACACAAATGACTCAATGACATTATACTTGTCTGAGTAATGCTTGTTAACCTAAAGCACTGCACAGCTAAATCTGAGTTCCACCTCTCTGTCTCACAGAGTTCAAGGAGGCCTTCCTTTTGTTTGACCGGACGGGTGAGGGGAAGATCACCTACAGCCAGTGTGGGGATGTCATGCGGGCCCTTGGACAGAACCCTGTCAATGCTGAGGTGCTCAAGGTCCTGGGAAACCCCAAGTTAGAAGGCAAGCCGCTGATTTACCAGTCAGAATAGACCAATTTACCGTACAACATTGTAATTGCCTCTTAGGTTGGGTGTTGTGTCTACAATTATAATCCCTCTCTTGCTTTCTGGCTTCTTATTTTAGGAGTCGGTGTACAGATATGATCATACAGAGCATTTCTTTTAGTAATGATGACCCCTAAAAAGTCCTCTAATATGTGCATCTAATGTTAATGTTAGTAATTGGTATGTATTAAGGTGTGTTGAATGTGTAAAAGTTACTATTTGTTTAAAATTAATGAAAATATTATGATTTGTACAAACATGAGTCTATATATAAGTTCGTTTTTTAAACTAGATATCAATTTGTGTGTTTGATGGGAGGATAAAAGTATAGAGAGAGGGATTCCTGCCTGACCAAAAACATGGTTTTGCACAAACTGCATGTTGTAATGTTACACCGTGTTATTAACTCGTCATTAAATTTGAGTGAGCAAACTGTTCGGGAAGAATAAATAAACTTGCAACATTTTACACTCAGCAAATGAGAACGAAAATCCTGTGCAAGCTTCCTGATATCCACTCAAATCTGCCCCATTTCATTACAGTTCTGGATGTGTTCAGAGTAATAAAAAGAAATAAATAAACGTTTGTCTTTAATTCACCTGCAGAGATGAACCACAAGATGCTGGATTTTGAGCAGTTCCTGCCCATGCTTCAGGCCATTGCTAAGAACAAGGACCAGGGCTCATTTGAGGATATCGTAGAGGGTCTGCGTGTCTTTGACAAAGAGGGCAATGGTACAGTGATGGGAGCAGAGCTACGTCATGTTCTCACTACACTAGGCAAGTCCACAAAAACATGCAAAACACAAAGATTTGTCATTAATCCTTATCTAATCTAATCACAGCTGACCTTTGTCTTCCTATCATGCATATCTTAAGTTAAATCCCTTCAGTCCGTTATCTGTAACAGGAACAATGTAAACATGTGTGTTATTTCCTCTGTCAGCAGTCTTAAAATACTTAGTGATTGTTCTTTGTGTCACAGGCGAGAAAATGACAGAGGAGGAGGTGGAGACCCTTTTAGCGGGGCACGAAGACGCCAATGGCTGTATTAACTATGAAGGTAAAACTGCACAGTATGTGGAAAGATGTACCCGTAAAGCTAAACAACAGTATCAAGCACTGTGCTGTGACACTGATGTTGTTGATGTAGAAAACAAGAGTCATTGTGTCTTTGTGTCACATGCTCACTGACTCAGTGTTCCCGTCTCAAAGCATTTGTCCGACACAACACGTAGAGTATGAGCAGACGGCCCTCCAGCTCAGAAGCTGACCGCTGCACAGGGGCCTCACCTTCATCTAGATAGCGACTGAAGAGGGGAGATGGTTCTTAAACACGTCTGAACATGCAGTGGGAGTGCAGTGTAGCAGTTGTAGTAACTTTCCTATACACAAAAGATGGCTGGTTGAGTTCCATCAACATTAAGTCAGCTAGAGTCACTCACCCATGTGTCCTGTTAAAGGTGAAAGCCAAATGAGCAAAATAAAACACACCATTAAGCATGACCTGAACAGTAAATCAACAATTGCCTTTGCAATTAGAAAACTTAAAACAACTTTCATAGTAGCCTCTGACTGGTGCTGTTCTCTGATATTTAATACTCTGACTTCTTGCCTGCTTTCATCTGACCTTCTTCAGATTTAGTGCTGATATTGTCTTCCTCCCTCTCTCTCATGACAGAGCTCGTCCGGATGGTGATGAGCGGTTGAAGATCTCAGAAACACACTTCCAGCTTTAATTTGATTTCCTAAATATTTTTGTATTGTTTGTCTCATCCTGCCCCTCCATCCATGTCATCCTACCATCCTATCTCCAAGTCTGTGTTTTCTTTTTCTTTATTTTATTTCAAAAGTGCCTTTTCTGTCTAATGTGAAGAAACCCTTTCATCTCATTTTCCAAACATTATTCAGCCTCGCAGGTACAATTGGCAGTAACGTTCCCCTGATGATTTCACCGGTTCCATCTTTGTCAGTCAGCCCGTCAGTCTTGTTGTCAACAGCTTTTTTTCCATTTGGATGGATATGATGAGACTGATGTGACATGTTACATTTAACAGTGTTGAATAAAAAGTTTGTGTTCAATGAGTCTTCTGCTTAAATCAAATACTGTATCTCTTTTTGGATTATAGATCACATTAAAAACATTGGATTAGAAAAATATCAATATCAGTAAAATAGGAGAAAAGTATAATTTATATATCTGTAAAATATTAGTAAAACATGATTGAAATGATTTGTTATAATCATGGACGTTGCATGCAATGTCCTTTTATATCAAAGGAAAATTGCACTGATATGAGAAAATAAAACAAAGCAGACTTTACACATTCAACAAAAAATTTAATTATAAATTGTATAAAGAATAAAATTGGTCTCTATCCAGTAAATTAAATGTATTATTTAAATACAGTGACTTAAATCTGTGATAAATAGTAATTAACAACTATTAGAATAATTGAGATGGCAATTTAAACTGATAAAACATTAAGTTAAGTCCACTTACTCACTTGTCCTGGAGCTTTCCAGCGTATCACATGGTTCTCATAAGTTGGAAATTACTCAGTTCTAAAGTCAAAGTCAATTTAAAATTATTTTGCAGGTTGTGTATGTTGCGACGCTGTGAGGGTAAATTGAAACAGTCAAGTTGTGGGTCAAACAGCTAAACAAAGAGCTGAAACTCTAAAACTGAAGCAGCTAAATGGAATTCATCCATCATTAATGTTATTATTTACACCTGTGATTTCCCTTCTGTGATAACGAATGATCTGTTGATAGTAGATACACTGCAGGAAGCACAGCATGTCCAGAGCAAACCCTTGTAAAAAATATACAAAAAAATAAGACTCCTGAATTAGATTCCACCTACACTTGGTAGTTCCATAACAAGAACAGTGTGATACACCTTTAAATCTCTGTTCTTCAGCATCCTGCCAAACTCGTAATCCAGTTTATTAATCTGTAGATTTACCGTCTGGTGTTTGTGTTCCCAGTCTGTGAAGTTGTTGACGACAAAACAAACCACTCCACACAACGACTCCTCTTCACATCTTTATTTTTTCCCCCAACATTTTGTAATTAAAACCTGAACCTCTTTTGTTTAGCCTTTTTTTCAATACAAACTGCCAGAGTAACTGTCAGCACTAATGTGATGATTTACTGAGGAAAAAATTGATTTCTACTGTATAATAATAATCAATGCAACTGCTGCTACCTTCAGCATAGTGAAAAACATACAGAAACTGAACAGACACTTATTTCATATCACAAAATCCACACAATGTAGTAATAACACAGATAAAAGAAGTCCATTTATGCTCACAGCTGTGGTGAGCTCTGCAATACTGGCTTGACGGACATTAACTGTAAAGTTTCACCATCTGACTGGATTATATTTTATGACACCTGACTGCCGTTTGCAGAACGGAGCATGTTTTTTTTTTTTTAATTCTTCAAACTTTGTGACACAGCAAATGGCACTGAAAATAAAACTGAACGGTAATGTGGTTTACAGATCTTAATGGCATGCGTTCACATACACACATGCTCACAGTCACATCTCGGGCAGATCCGACGGACCAGCCCGAATCATACACAACAGTGGAGAGGGTAAATATAGGCTACAAAGGTAATAATATACAGTTACAATGTTGACATATCAAAGAAAGAAGATGGAAAAATGGACAGTAAAAAATAGAAAAATCGATAGGATAAAAAGTGAGGATATTGTTGCAGATATTAAGGACACAATTCTCCATCGTCAGCTGTTTAAGGTGCGAGCTCCCTTGTTTTTTTTGACAGCTTTAACATTTCTTCCATGTGTAACTTGAAATGCACCAGCGAAAAAACAAGCTGCTTAAAAAAAAAATCCTCTTAATTTCCCAAGCAACCGCAATAAAACTCACTGAATAAATGTGAGATAAACATGATTATAAAAAACATTTTGGTTTAGCAAGTAACACAAAATCAAATTATGGATAAAACACATATGTGGTCGCTGGTGGAATTCTTATTCCCAGACCTTCTTTTTCAGTCATTCCTTCTGGACCAAACTACATTCCTCACAAAACTACAACCTGGATGCTTTGAGTTCATCCAGACTTGCAAAACATGAAGCTCCTCGCTGACATGTCTTTTTCTCTAAGTGCTGTTGAAAGGAGGGACATTATTAAGATATATTTAAAGAGAAGTTTTTTCAGGATGATAATCTCATGCTGTCAGCACTTAATACTCTCATTGTTTGTAACAGAAAATCCAGTTTACAGTACATTTTCTCAAACTGCATCCAGACCAACTCATTGTAATTTCCATCTGGCTTATGATTTGAACGTCTTCATTCACTACAGACATTTCTCTAGAGGGAAAGGTTGGTTTTCAGACATGTGACCTTCGGGCCAGACCCTGTAGAGTGACCATTTGTCCATGTGATACAGATAAAAATAGAGGAAAAAGTGATATTCCCAATCAAGTTTTCAAAAACCTTCAGTATGAAAAAGTATTTAAGACAACAAAACGACGATATAAGTGCTAAAGTTCGATTTCATGGATGCTTCAAGTCTTTCGATGAGACCTAGGGAAACATGTTAAAAGTGCATTTTTTTTGTTACATATATTTTAGTTAGTACCTACAGTACAAGGGGGGAGAATATGAAGCATGAGACTTCATGAGCTGTGACAAACTGTTGCAGGAAAATAAAAGCAACAATTTCCAAAACACTGAAAACACAAGATGAGTCTTTTCTCTTCTTCTCCTTGAGTGCCAGCATGTTGGTAAGACCCTCTTAGTTTATTAGATCTCTGATGTTAAGCTTAAAAATATGAGATGTTGATGTCCACGAAGCATGAACAGCTTCTGTTTTCTTCATCGGCGGAGTCAATTGGAAAGGGACTTCTTTTTCAATACAAAGTCAAACTAGAGGTGGATTGATTTAGACGGTATAATTTTTTTTCTTCCTCACATCAATTGTCATTTTTGAAAAAAAAAAAAAAACTAAAAAAACAAAAACAACTAAAAAACGAATCATGTAAAATGTGTTCTCTTCATTTTAGACTTCTTCATTTTAGATGGTACAGGCAGGATTCAAAGTGGTCAGTCATTCTTGGGCAATTTGTTTTTCTCTCACTGTGGAGGCGGGACTGGAGCTGAGGGGTGGAGTGTTTCCCCAGGAAGAGGGGCAGTGGGCTCTGTGAGGGGTGAAACAGTGGAAGGGGAGAAAAATGTTAAGAATTTGAACAACTTGGAAGCTGTCTGGTTTTAGGATATAAAATGTTCTCCTTGTTTTGAGACCTCAGGTGGATTAACTGGAAGAAGGAATTCAAATAAACCTGATAATAGTGAATGTGTCAAGAATGTAGATATTGTATTACATGGGACTCATTAATTAACTGCATTATTGTCTAGCCTGTTCAATACACTCGCCAAATTTTTGTTAAATTATATTGATTTAAATATTTGATGATTGAGTATTTATTAATCAGATCTAAGAGCTAAAAAAAAGGTAGCATACAAATATATTAAAATAATTCATGTATGATCTCCTTCCAGGTCATCAAAATTAAGGATTTGCTGCTTTTCCCTGTTTTTATATCATTGTACTTTGAAAATATTTGGGTTTTGGATTATTAGTCAGTCAGTTATATGTTAACATGACATAACATCAAACAAACACAAAATCCTGTCAGTATCATAACATTAACACCATTTAAAGCTCCAACTCACCATTGAGTACCGGAGTAGTGCTGGAGCTGGAGCTGGAGTGTGCAGCTGGGGTCGGGCCTGGGGGGCCGGGGGGCGAGGTGTGAGCACTCTGAGGTGGTTGGGACTCAGGAGCTGGGGCAGAAGAGGCTGGAGGCGCGGGGCTTGGGGCCGGCTGCGGCGCTGGTGTGCTGGGAGCTGGCTGAGTTGCGGTCGGGCCCTGGGGTGGCGGGGCTGAGGTGGCCTGGTTGGAATGAGGGCCCCCGGCCTGGTTGTGCTGCTGGTGCTGAATCTGCTGGAAGTGCTGCTGGCGGGCCCTCATCTCAGCGTACTTCAACTGCTCCATGTGGAAGGACTGACGGTCAGCCAACAGCTGCTGACGCTGGTACTCCAGCTACACACACACACACACAAACACACACAAAGATAAAATGTTAAAGGTTTTGTTCTGTAATTAAGTTGACTGCTGTCTTGTGATACTACATATCCCAGAATCCCTCACTCACAGCCTCCCTCTCTCTGTCCATGATGGTTTCCAGTTCTTCAAAGTGTCGCAGTTTAATCTCCAGCTTCTTCATTTGGGTCTCCACCAGCAGAGCCACAAGAGATTTGATCTTCCTCTCTTCCACTGCGGCCAGGTGCTACGAAGAAAGCGAGGGAGAAACTTTAGAGAAAAAACATGAAGGTGATGGAGGATGAAGCAAGTTGAGGTCCAGGAATAGTTAACTTTACCTTGGCTTTGACAGCAGCAGCAGCGAGCGCTGACGCAGCAGCAGTGGCCAGGTTCCCCTCCCCCACATCGCGCTCCACCTTCGCCTTCCTTTCTCCTTCACTCTCTGCTTCTCTTTGTCCTTCCTCTGTGCCCTCTTTTCCATCCTTCTCCTTTTCCCCATCGCCTAAGAAAGAAAGAACATTTTTTTTTCTCCACCTCTAACACACTGTATGTCCTGTATCTGACTGAGAGGCATTTTCTCGTACCCATCTCGGACTCTATTTTGTCTGCCTCCCTCTCCCCTTCTTGTTCTCTTCCTCTTTCTTCTTCCTTCTTCCCATTCTCCGCCTGCTTTTCCTCTTCCTCAATCGCTCCTTCTTTGCTGTCCTGTGTGGGAAAGTAAACGCGGCACAATGAGCTTCGCAGCAGAGCTCACATATAAAGAAAGCTTATATTGGAATGAACATGCACCATACCTTGGCCTCCCTCTTCTCTTCATTTGATTGGCTGTCACTCTTATTTTCATCGCTGTTTTCCTCTACAGAGAAAACAAATCAGAACATTTTATTTGCTTTTACTTTTTTATCATTCTTTTTAAATCTTATTTTAGTTCTCTGCAATAGAACGGTATTTTTGTCTCATGCGTTTTTGCACACTGTATGTATGCTGTATGTGTGCGTCCATCCTACCAGGTCTGTCTCCCTCCTCGAGGCCAGTGCCTGCGATGCCACTACCCTCCAGGCCGTACAGCGGGTCCTGTCGCCCACTGACCCTCGCCGCCTCCTCCACCCGCCGCACATGAGCCTCAACAAGCGCTGCAGGAACCTCTTCCTTCATACGAGAAAACTCCTCTGAGAAGGACAAAAATGCATCAAGGTTATCACTTCAAAGCAAATGATGTAACGTGGGTTGTTGATGCTCCTAATATCCAATTTGGGTTGTGCTGTGAAAGTAGTCCATAACAACTGCTCCCTCATTGAGCTCTGATCAAAGAAAACATGTATTTTTCAATAATGAAACTGCATTCATTTTGCATTCAAAGCTCAATTCAATCATACCTCAATCTTCCTCTAAGAGCTAGCTATTAGCTCAGGTCCATACTGTACTTTGTGTGTGGTAGTAAATAATGCTGAGGCTGTTTTCAGTGTACAGTAAATTCAAAATAAGCTACTTCTCACCCAGAGCAGATTTTGCTGCAGCCGAGGCTACGCGCGGGTCGACAACAGAGGCGAGGAAGGCCACCGTGCTCATGACGGGGTTTCCTGCTTGGCTGAAAGGTATCGGCTGGTAGGCCAGAGGTCCCATGGATGAGGAGTTGTCCTCCAAGTAAGGGTCTTCGATGGGCAGCCGCAGGAAATGCAGGATGCACTCATCCTGCGTACGGCTGCCCACGTGTTCTGAAACCTTGTTCCAGTCGTCCTTGTACATCTCCAGGCCCTGTTGGAAGTGAGGGCAACATTTAGCTCTGCATTTCTGCTTATTTATTTACAAAAGGACTTGTCAGCATCATCACACAGTTGTTTTTAAAGGACGTGTACCTCAAGTAGTAGTAGTGTTTCTTGTTCTGTCCAATCCCTCATAGAACTCGCTGTACTCTTGCTCTGTGCACAAATATCACCACCACCTTGTTAATATGGCAGATCATAGTAAATGACAGCAAAAGAGTCATTCTGTCATGCATCTTCTCAGACTTTTACCTTTGCAGAGCTGGTCTTCTTGCTGTACATGTCTGTCCGCAGCCCAAAGTTTTGCAGATCTGCTGGTTTTTCCTTCACTTTATCTGGGAAGGACATCATCTGCTGGGTAGCAGGGGTCTATGGGTACACAATGACAAAGGGGCACATGTAAAATAACCCAGAATATGTGTGTCTATTTGTCTGTGTGTGTTTGTGTGTATGTGGACCTGGGACGTCTTGGGCTGCAGGGGCACCAGGCTGGATGGAGTGTCTGCCAGGACATGGAAGTGAGAGGTGGGCGGGGGACCCATGGGTGTGGGCCGGCTCTCAGAGTCCACCTGGTAGTTGATCAGACCCCACTGCTCCAGGAAGGCGTGGACTCTGCAGCAGAAGGACAGAGTATAACTCACTGACAGAAGTTGGACCAGAACAAGTTTAAAACAGATTAAAACTCTGGATTGACTGGAAACATTCCCATTCCACCTCCACCTACCTCATGATTGCACACACGTCTCCTGCCAGGTTCCTGCGGCAGGCGGTGGAGGTCAAGTACTCCTGAGGGTTCAGTCGGTAGGTGTCAATCATGAAGTTTCTGTACGCCAGGTAACTGAAAGACAGCGATGCAAAGACAAGTGAGATATTTCTACTACGACTTACTGTTGTACCATATGTGATGGCTTTTTAAATGTGTCTATTTAAATAGCTGTAATAAAAACACCTAATATTGTGTTGTGTACTGATTAAATACTTACATCTCAGGGGTTTTGGATTTGTTCTTCCCATTAAAAAACTCTGGCAGGGCTCTGCGCTCAATGGCATGAACACTGGGGGAAAATAATTATGACATTACTCACAGCTGAAATACATCTGAATGACTCATTTTGACTTCTGGAGTCACATCACAGGTTTTCATTTCAACCTAAATTGACACCAGCTGACCATTGAGTCTTTTCACATATAAATACTCACTCAATCACTGACATCTCAAAAACTAGATTACGGAATACTGATAATAATAATCATTTTTTTCTTACCTGTTGTAGTCAAACCAGGCAGCGTAGCTCGGAATAATAATGTGATGAGTTTGCTCAGTCACGTTGTCTTCGTGAAGGTCCGAGCCTTTCACTGGTTCACCCTTCACGCTCGGAGAGCCTTCCTCCTCCTCCTGTTCCAACACAAACACACACTCGGGATGATATATGGGTTTACTGTCCTCCTCACTGTAATAGTTTCTTGCACTTCTCACAAACTATCTCACCTTGCCAGTTGTTTCCATGGACTCATCCTCTTGCTCGTCTGTTCAAATCACAAAAGATTGGTATGTGAATAAAAAAAGGGAAGAGCGGAGAGGCATATTGTCGATATATTCAGTGAACACACTTAATAAAAGGTCAATAGATTAACACTCAAAATCAATTCAGTAATACGCCATATTTGATAAATAGAAAAACTTTCTGCTAACCCAAATCTGTTCCTCCCTTGACTGGAGTAGAATCAGATTCCTTCTTGGTGTTATCTGCAATAAGAAAGTATAATGCCAACAACTTCTTTAAAGTCCTAAAAGATGACAGCTGAGGGTCATTTTAATGGTCATCCAATGTTGGAGTTGGTTATTATATTTATATTTTAAATATATGTACTTGTCTTAGCTGGGTTTCCCTCTTCAGATGCTGGAACAGGTGACGCTTCATCCAAGTCCTTACTAAGATCCTCCTGTTCCTCCTCTCTCTGCCCCCGTTTAGACTTAGTGTACGGGGTTGTTGGCCTGTCCCCACACACACACACACACAAGACATTATTTCACTATATTGCATAATGTCTTCTTCTATTCTACAACAAACAACTAAAGCAACAGATCATTCTTTAGCTGATTAGTTACATCAGATATGTCTTGTTACAAACCCTTTTTTGGTGTTCTTCTTCTTGCTCTCCTGAGGCGGAGGGGTGGGAGAGGGTGACGGCGAGCGCTTCCTCTTCTTGGCACTGCCAGGCTTCTTGTCCCTCCGCTCGTCGGGCGTGGTCACCTCATCTGTCAGGGTCTTGGCTGAGATCCTCTTCCTCTTAGGGCAGCCCTCGCCCACTTCATAGTCCTCCTCGTTCATCCACTCGTTATACTGGTCCAGGTCTAAAATCCACTTGGCATGGACCTGTCAACAAAGAACATACAATGTATGACTGATAGTGAAATGTTTTCAGGAAGCATGTCAACCATCTGAGTGAAAGGTCACCAGCCTATTCCACTGTTAAACCAGGCAGTGCTGCACAATCTGCACACTTTCAGTCTCTACATGGATTCAATGTCCTAGTCTAGACATGACATTAAAACACTAATTCTGTAGGTGGATCCACAGGAGAAATAATGTTGTTAAAAAACATTAACGGGGGTGTTTTCTGGATCCTATATTGCTTTTGTGGCAGAAAACTGGTAGAAATTGATTTATCAAAAAGAAAATAAATCTATCAGAGGTCAATGGAAGTTTTTAATGATTTATGTTTACGTATGATCAATGCGTTTGTGACCTGCATGTACTGCGTATGTCAGAATAGATCTGTCATTGATAGGAGGCATTTTTGTTTGGAGCAAGCACACTAAAGGAGCTGTCACTGAATGAAGACAAAACACATTATACATACATAAAACATTTAATTATGTCACTTTGAAGTTGTGGAGACATTTTCACTGTGAGTAAACAGAGTGACCTGATTCTTCATATTAAACTAACCCTGACTGTGCTGACTGAATGCTAGTGAATGCTTCACTGCTCTTACTATCATGTCCTAGTGAGCACTGAGCGCCCTGGGTGAGTGATGCTTTGAATACAATAATAAGACACTGCTTTGAATTCACGGTCAGCCAAGTGCCAGAGTAAGCTCTGTTGCTCCAAGGGCCAATTTGCCACAGCACTTCATTCTTGAATGTTTCGCACAGAGAGGAAAATATGAGAAGAGTAATGTTGCCAAACTAGGGAGCTATGGGCTCTGCGTGCACAGTCTCCTGACAGGTTTGTATAATAAAGAAAAGGCTGAGACACATAAAATAAACTTCCATCATTACAGAGTTATGCTGCGCACAAAAGCACAAGGCCTTTATTTTAAATTCCAGCCATGCACGAGGCGTCTGTAATTTTCCATCTGATGTAACGGTGCATCATGCACCCATACAAAACAGGATATTTCATTTGAATATGTCACTCATTCCAAGTGTCATTCAGGCTGCTGTAACAAGCTGATACAGCATGTATATATGATGTAGTTGAACAACTTCGATTATTTGAGCAGAATATAAAAAAAGAGAGAGAGAAAGCGTTTAAGAGACAATTAAGGACAAGGGTTTAAAACACTGGCGATAGATGACAAAAACAAAGGGACAGGAAACAACAAGCAACAACAAAGCGTGACAAGAAATGAAATACCTTTCTGGGCTTTTCTGGGCTGGGAGGATCCTCTACAGCAGCCTCGATCTCACTGGCTGGGATCCAGGTATCGTAACTAAATGGAGAGAGGAGTCAAAGGTCAAGGCAATGGAGAGAGTACAAGCCTGGGCATGTAAAAGCATCTCAGGAGGACCAATGTGTAACTTAAGCTTGTAGAGTTCAGGGCAGTAAGAAGTGTGAAAAAATAAAAAAACTTCCCCAATAAGAGGAGGCAAGGCTTTTTAGTGTAAAGGTGTAGATTGTTAAATGGTGTTTAACAGCAGCTCCTTCAAAACTTGCTACATTTTTGTTTTAATCTGTATTTTTTCCGGCTTTGTTTCTGAAAACATAACTGGAGGATGTCTGATTGGGTTTGATTTAAAGGAGCGGAGCCAAATTGTTTAAATCAACTGGATTTAGAAGATTTTCTTTTTATGTGAAGATGAAACCATGTTATCATTGCTATCTTGTTGCTGCTGTGTATGTTCAACCAGACGCAAATTTAAAAGATGCACTGCTGAATTATTTCCTGGGTGTAATGCTATGTATACATCATAAATCTTTTATGTTATTCTATGAATTTGATTATCTTATTCTACGTGTGTAGCATGAAGGAACTACAAACTTCCACTTCATTATACAGCCTTGTGTTGTATAACGATGAATGAATTCCTTGATATCTCTGTAAACTCAGCACCAACCTGTCAGGAAAATATCCCCAGTGGAGCAGGACTTGCTTGTCTCTCTTCATCACAGGACGCACCCACTCCTCTGGACCGAAAAGAGAAAAGGATATCAGCACAAAACGAACCAGTGCATCAGAACTCACAATAGAAATAACTGTGCTGAAACAAAACACACCTTCCTCCAGGCTGGTGGGAATAGGAACAACAACATGGGAGCTGGCGGCCTTGTCCTCAGTTACTGAGCCCTGCAACAGATAAACTCCAATTAACATATGATCTGAAAGAAGATCACTTAATATCTTTGTTACAGTGGAGACAACATAAGGACACATGAGTTAAACTTGCAACATACATTTTTATTAATCGGTAAAACTGAGATTTTTTACAAAAACAAAAAACACACCTGATGTCTTTTGATGATGTCTTTCAGTTTCCCGAGCAGTTTTGGCTCTATGTCAGGGCTCAGGTAGATGACAGGTCTCGTTAGGCAGTTATTCTGAAATGAAGAAGTACAGCAGATGTGTAAGAGACAGAAATGAAGACATTTAAGTATATATATATATAGAAATATATATATCTCTCCTTATCTGAGGCCCCAACAACACAGACTACTGACTCTTATTTTAATGGAGATTATATGAAATAATTGTTCATATAGTATATGTATATATGTATATACTGTATATAAATATATACTTTATATTATGTCCATTCAAATAAGAGCTCAGTCAGTACTCTGTGTTGTTGAGCTCCTCAGATAAGGACTAATTAAGTAGGATTACTGGTGACTTGGTGCCCTTCATTATTTCTATCTGTAAAGCTCAGGCAGCTCTGATTCGCAGACGTTTCACAAATATGATGCAATCATAGGAAACATGCAACCTCTCACACAGAGAATATTCTTTTATTTAGCACTGGTTCCCGTTAGCAATTGTGGGAATGTTGTCATGGTATGCTGCTACACCTCACCACAAGTAGAACTTAAAACATTTACAATTGCATTTTGGCTGTCCAGGTAATGTGTGTAACAAACATGTATCAAGAAAATCCCAGAGGCAATCTCACCTGCACTAAAGACTTCTCAATCGTCATGAACATCTCCACATTTCGGTCCATCCTCGACGGATTCTGGAAGTCAAACCTGCGCCTACCAGGAAATTAGACTGGAGTTACACATGAAACGGCAACCTAGCCAAAATCCAACTGAGCACTGTAATTTTACATAACGCAATTTATTTTCAGTATTTAAAGCAGCTAGAAAGAAAGTCTTACCATCCTTGGTCACTCTTGAACTTGTAGGCAGCAGCCAGGATGTGGCAGAGAGCCCCTCCTGACTTAAAGTCCAGAAAACACTTCATCTGTAGACACAAAACAAAACAGTTTCAGCACGCCTCGGTGTGTGGGGGTCAAGGCATGTGCATGTGTGTGAATGTCAGCGACATAAAGGAGACATACTGGCAGCTTGGTAAGTGGAGGGTTGCTGACATGACGCCCAAACACCTCCTCCTGGAACTGGAGCAGCTGGACCACCAGGCTGGACAGAGACTTGTTGGTGGGGGGCTCAGCCTGGATGTACTGAGAGGACAACACAAAGTCAGAGCTGAGCCACAGAGAGGACACATTAAATTAAACTACAGTGTACTGGTAGGCGCTATGTGTGGTCACTTATATCAAAGACTGTGTGTGTGTGTGTGTGGTGTGTGTGTGGTGGGGGGGGGGGTATATTGATATGGGTTTAACATATTGTTCTTTTCATCATTATTATATAATGGGCCGTGTTTTGAATAACTAATGTAGTTATTTCCTTTAAATCAGTGTGTGTAAACGCCAGCCACACCGATCAGTGTTACTCCAGGCGGGCCATGGCTTCAGTCAGCGCCGCGCGCCACACAGCCAACATCTGGATCCGAGCCTGCATTACCGTTAGCCTATCAGCTACCAGCTGCGTGGCTGGCCGGCTAAAGTCACCCCTTTGGTAAAAAACCATCCCCGCGGGTCTGACTTGTGTGCTGCTTTTGAGTCTGTTTAGCTACAACCAACGTACAGGGGACACCGCCCATTCGCGGCTGCATCTGATGCAGCTGTTTGGCTCAGCATCCTTTTGTATCCCGCTCGAGTGAGTCAAACAGCTGGACGTTCAGCGGCACCCTCCCTCCTCTCTTTGTCACTGCCTCTGCCCAATAGGTAAGTGCCCACATTTCAGGGTGTAAAATGGAAGCTTGCTGTGTATGGTAACAAAACATGCGGTCGGTACCTTTTTGTAATTCTTTCCCAGCCAGACGCGGACATTATCAAACTGAGAAACCGTATCAGACGCTTCGAAATATTTTACATTCGGGCCGCCGTCTTTCTTCCGTACCGCCATCTTTGCCTGCAGACAACTAGTCGACGTCGCCTGCCGCCCAGCGACCAAAGTCAGGTACTACAACTCAGGGGCTGTAATGACAATCAATGCACAGCAGGTGGCGCTGTTGTGTAGAGAGAAAGAGTTTCAAAATGTTTCTTTATAGCGTGAGAGATTTGAAAAACACCAGATTATTTTGAAACGAACATTAAAATAAAAGTTTCCAGTAAAAAGTCTTGTGTTACCAACTAGAATGTTCGTCAAGTGTTCAAGAGTAGAGAGCAAGATCACTTGATCATACAGAATTGCTACTGTAATTATATTATTATATTATTATATTGTTATATTATTATATTATCATATTATTATATTATTATATTATCTGCTTTATGTACTACTGGGCAGTATAATCTATATAAAATCTTAACTCAACAGGAAACTAGTACCATCAGATAATTGTAGTGGAGTACAAAAAATAAAATAAAATAATAAAAGTAAAGTGTAAATACTTAAAACTGCGCTTTACTTCCACTTCCACCATTCATGCACACACATGGTAGTGCAGTATGGGCCGAGATGGTAGCAGCACTAAAGAATTAAACAGAACTAAATCTGTTCTCCAAACCTTCTCACATGCAATCATCACATTTTTAAACCAGCTGTTGTTCTTATATCCACTGTGGGTGAGCAACTGGGTGGTGAGTGGTGTTTTGTCTCCACATGCACTTCTAGATAACAAGAGACAACATATTTGTCATGTTTTCCAACTCACTCGGTTTAGTGTTCATTACTAACGGCATTCAGATCCTGTTACGTATGAGTTTAATCCTGTATGACAGGCTGGATGTTTTACTTATTTACTTCACTACAGTATGTGTTGTGAAAAAGCAGCTTGTGAGTACAATCTTTAGGAGCCAAACAAACATTATATTGGATCACACTATCCATAATTACACTCTTACAGTTAATATTCTTTTTTATTTCTATCCACACACAGGATCCGAGGTCCCGGAGACAAAGAGGTTTCAGAGCATCAACACCTCTGACCCTGTTCATGCCTCTCTGAATGAACATACGAGCATTATTACCAACGGACTGATACAATTAAACCACTAGATGCCACTAAATCCTACACACTTTATCTCCTATTCTTACTTTTTATACTTTTTTTGTAATATCTTTATTAGGGGCACCCAGGTACAGGTATTAGTCCGGCATCTATTCATTGTCCAGCTTTCTAAGTATGTTTTATTTAATACAAAATATACTAATATACTTTGGCATGGTGAGGAACCACAAAAGAAAATTTATCCTGTATATTTATAGAGCTGTAAAAGGGAAAGGCCAAAACTGTGAAATAAATTAATATTAATAAATAAAAATATTGGTTATTTTTGCTTATTATTCATAGTTATAACTGTCAATAGTAACAATAACACATGTATTAAAGAGGCACAAATAAGACAACAGAAGAAACAAGACATAAACAGAGTTGCATCTTTTTAATCAACTGATATATAGTCTCTCTACAATAACAATTACTTTGTGAGAGATGTAATGATTGATAAGACAATATGGGAAGAAACTTTTACATCCCACATCCATTAATCTGATAACGTATTTTTTATCACACCAGGGTGAAGCCTCGCTTCCTGCGAGCAGGTTGTTCAGCAGCTTCGGTGCATTTTGTGTGGCCACAGCCGCACTCCTCCACGTACATGTAAGTGTAGGTAATCAAATCTCCATTCATGCAGCGCAAGTTAACAGTGCGATTGCTGGAGCGCATTTCCTTACAGCAGGAGCAAGAATGCTGCATAGTAGCCATGTCAGCTGAGTACCTAAAGAAAAGCAGAGGAAGGTTGATTAATAAACTAAACATCTGCACAAACTACACCTAAAGATTTTTACATTTCCAAATTTCAGTGGATGTGTGACTTTCCAGAGGGATGACAAATGTTCATAATATCATCCTTACTTGGTGAAAGTGTTGCAGGATCCTTCACAGTATGGCATATCGACCTCCTGGTCAGACTTACAGTCCTTGAGCGTAACAAAGGTTTTCATGTATTCTAACTTACATGCCTTCTCCTTCTCCACACCTTTTCAAAAGAGACACACAATTAGCTTATTTTAATTTAAGTACCTTCGACCTAAAAATAAAATGAAATGTCAAACGTACTTACAAATTTTACAACAGCCATTTGCGCTGGTCTGAATTGTGTCCTAAGAAGGAAAATATACAACATTTCAAACTTCTTTCAAAAGGGATGATGAATTCTGCTCTGTATTGCAAAAAATGAATAACCCACATTTGTTTAGTCACCACATTCATATATTGAAAGTGATACTTACAGGCTGGCAGTTGCTCTCCTGGAATAGCGGGCAGAAAACGTTTGAAACTCTGACAGTGAGGGTCCCACTGATCTTAACACAGGTGTACTTTTCACACTTATTCTCAGGTGGTGACCAGGTATGTCCTGTCTAGAGAGCAGTGAGGTGGATTTACACACACGCAATACTGAGATACTTTAGGCCATTAAAACATGAACAAGTGTAGCAACAGCCAGCAGAGATGATCCAACTTACCTCCAAGAGCTCCTTGGTACCATTGACACTGAGGACGCAGTGTGTCTGTACACACTTCCCACAGCATTCGTCTTTATCAGTTTTCACATATTGATATCCCTAAGAGAGAGAGAGAGAGAGAGAGAGAGAAAGAGGGTAGTTTAGTTGCCAGTTGCAGTAAACATATTCTGCTGAAAACAAGTTGCATTATATGTATAGTGTATATGTGAATAAAGTGATTTTACTCACCTTTTCACAATCAGTTTCACATTGCTGCAATTTACAGAGTACTTCAAATAGTTGAAACTTTGGGTCCATGTTTCCGGTACAGATGCAGTTCTCACACCTATTCCCAGGAACTGAAGAACCAAGCTAGGAAATGCAAAGAAGATGTGTTCATATTTGTGTTTTAGCCATTCAAAAGGGTACCAGAAATCATAAAAATATAAAAGGAATGTGTTTTACCTGGTATTCAACATCATCGTGGACACAAACTCTTTTAGGCTCTAGAAAAGAGACATGACGACAACGATGGATATCAAGAAAAAGTCGCTGTGGTTATTATTTTCACATTAATTCAAACCGAATTAACAAGCTCACCACATATATGTTCTGGACAGCACTTCCCCTCAGGAGTACTGACAATTGGTATTTTTCCAGTTGGACATTTCATGTAGGTTTCTGGGCAAGTCTTGGAGTCACATTCTTTGGAGATGACATTAATAGTTATTATTTTAGAGCCATGGTCAAAATCAGTAAAAAGTTAAAAGTAATCTGAAAATGTTAAAACACAAATTTGCATTGTCTTGTCTTACGGCAAACAAGGGTAGAACAGCAGCAGTTTGCTGGATCTGTTTGGTTTACAAGGACAAATCCTGGACCAAAGCAGTTAGTTACGGTTGGTGCTGGGCACACCTTCGGCTCGCAAGTCACACTCTTGGTGGACTCCTCACAGACACAGCGTTGGCAATTGTACTCAAATTTTTCATTGAACTGAAAGAATAAACCACAGTAGTGACTTCATTGTGTCTTGTAAGTAAACAACACAGGTATTAATTTAACTGAGCATGAAGAGAAGACTTGGCTCACCTCACGAGGAACGCCGTCAGGATCAAGACATCCTGTTGGAACACAAGTATCATTTTAGGACTTCATGACTAACATACTGACCAACCTGCTTGCTGATTAATACATTGCACTGCAGTGGCCTAGTCAAAGTGAACAGCTTTACTGACTGTTTGCTTGATCACCCCCTCAGACAGACTAAAGTGGCCTGTGTAAATGTGGCTTTTCTGTTCTCTAAACAAAAATCCAAAAGTGGTTATAACAAAGGCTCTCAGACAAAACATAATATCAACACTTTTGACTGACCTTAAGAGAATTCATGTGAAAGTGCTGACATTAGTTTTCAGAATTAGTTTTGGGGTTTTTACAGGTTATTAAATGAACAAACTTGTAATCTATGATGTCTTATATTGTTATCAGATGGAATAAATACTTTTTTGTTTGTGATCAGAAAACGTGCAGAGAGTTTTGTTTTAGATGGATCATGAGGATGTTATGGAAAATTAATCAAAATGATATTAACTTCATGGAGTAGTTCAAGTTTATTGTTGGACCAGCTGAGAACAGCACAGCCAAGTAAAGCTAATTTGGTGATTTGCAAGTGCAAACAAATTTAAACTTAATATTCAATTCTTTACATATTTTACAGGATTTTCTGGATATATATATCTTGGCAAACGTTATTAGGTGGGTTTAAAAGTGAAATCTCACCACAGTAAATGCAGCTTTTTTACATTATATTACATCAGTCATGGTGCACCGATGGAGCTCAATTTTTTAAAGATAAATTTATATCTTATAGCTCTTCTGGACGTCTTTTGAGAATTATTTTCCTCTTGGCTAGGGCTGCACTATATGGTAAAAACATAATACTGCAATTATATTGAAAGATATTGTGATTAAAATATGGTTCACAAATAATGGGGAATGGATCATTTTTGCATCAAAATTTAATTTTCACTAAAAAAAGACTATTAACACTATGACGATGTGAAATATTTTCAGCGCATCTCTGCAGAACTACAACACTATGACACATATTTTACCAAATCAATGAAAAACTATTTTCTATTAAAAATACTGGTTCTGAGGATATAAAGAAATAATGGTTAAAAAATAGAAAACTCCAGGTTCACAAACTTTCAAGCAGCAATGTAAATATATAGAGGAGCAGGGGACAACATTTCCACTGAACTGTACCCTTTTCAATCTATATTCCAGATGGGAGCTATACAGCCATTTCTACGTGACTGTAGTTCTATAGATTCAGCTAAATATATGACTTGAGGAAACACACTTACCACACGTTTTAACACATATGTCAGACTCTTTGGTGAAGAGTTTCATTCCCTCAGGACAAAAGCAACCCTCAGTAGTGAAGTTCATGGTGAGCTCGTAAGGACTGTAATATTTAAACATTAAGAAAGAACATTAATGTTACTCTTTCAGACCTAATAAACACAGTTATTTTTATAACAACAATAATAAAAAAACATTATTATCGTATTATTTTCAGTTGAAGTGCTTTCCAGTGGGACAGCATAAAAAGACAATCACACATAAATACACAATAGACACAATTACATATAAAACCATCTGTGAGGTAGCAGCCATTGAATAATAAAAAAAATCTAGATGCATAACTATTTATTTAGTTTGTTTAAAGGCATGATTTAAAAGCTGAGTCAGTGTCAAGAGACAGAATACAAAGACTGGAAGAATGTTCTAGTGCTGAGGCAACAGTACAACCAAAGGTGGATCACCCTTTGACTTTAACCTGGACTCAGGTAATCCAGCAGATCCTGCAGGCTATTTGATGCACTAAGGAGTTCCACTGATTTACTCTGGCGTCTGGCAATGTAAAGCCGTGTAGATGTATTCGTTGTACCAATTCTGAAAGAATTTTCATAACAAACTGTTGTTGAAACTGGCGTTATTGAGAAGGGTGTTTGGTCTTAGTCTGGATGCAGAGTTCTGCACATGTTAAGTTATAATTGATCGGGTCAACAATGTTTATTCACTAAAATAATATATGTATGTATCATCAATATTGTGATAACTTCCATTTAACCAAACAATACACTTAACACATTTTATTAAATCCAAAGTCTTCACTTCATATATTATACGAGTCTGGACAGACATGGATGTAAATTGCAACTTGACTTAATTCCAGTTTAATATTAAAGTAAGTGCACAACATATTTGGAACAAACATTTGATTATCTTATACTGTACTGTACTGTAACGTTTACTCTTCTTTTTTTATTTTCTATTTAACTATTTTTAATTGTATATAAATGTATTTTTTTATTGCCTTAGGTTGCTTTAACATTTTGTCTTGATGCCTTGTATGTTTTATGTAAAGCACTTTGAATTGCCTTGTTGTTGAAATGGACTATACAAATAAACTTAACCTTTCTTCGCCTATAAAGTTAATTTAAATATGAAATTATATTGTCAAAGCTAAATGACATTAGCTATATAAACTAACTGTTAACTATCTAAGGTTAACATTACTCTTGACTAAAAGTACACAGATTAACAGTTTAACCAATCTATTGTCCTCTCTTAGCCTGGGATACATGTCTATTTCCTAAAAAAAAAAAAAAGATAAAAAAAAGGAAATGCTCCTTAGCCCAGACCGTCTTATTTGTTTCAGCCTTTTCTAAGTCCTTTGAAACAAATTGAAATTGAGACTCAGGAATAAAGGGACCAAGTAGTGGTTGAATCTGAACAGAGATGTTTTCCAGGCAGTGATTAGGAACTCTGCTTTGTCAGAGTTTAACCGCCTGCTTCAGAGGGTTTTGACAGAGAATTATAACATTGTGTTGTCTAGGACATAATGGCTGCATACACAATGAACAAAACTGGTCCCAGAACTGATCTTTAAGGTATATAATATATTATCTCTACAGTTGAAGAAATTAATAGATAAACTGAAAGATAAAATTTTCTGGGTGATGGATATGAGAAGAACCACTCTGGGTCCGTTCTCGAAATACTTTGAAATTTAGTAGTAAGTGAACCAGTGAAATTACAGAATTTTTACATTTTTACAAACAATTACATGAATGAATCATGATTCTCTATACCCAATTCAAAACCAAGGTTAAAATTAGGGAAGTCCCGATCACGTTTTTTTGCCCCCCATACATTTAATATTGAGTATCTGCTGATACCCATTCTCAATCTAGATAATACAGGTGAAAACTCTGCAATACATTAGGTAAAAAATTGCCTGCATCCAAGCTGTTCCTTTTTTATATTTAACCTAATGACAAAGTCTCTAAATCTCTCTAATCTTTTTTGATCGCTGTCTGAGTTAGGGTCGGGGATAGCTCTTAGGAGTTAACTGAATTAACCGTATTCTGCTGAATGTTTATTTTCCTCATCTGTACATCTTTTGTGCAGATTACATTAATTAGTCTTGTTGGATTTTTGTTCACAGGGCCTTTTTTGCAGTGCCGTGGTGAGTGTGAGGCTCTTCACCACTTTCTTGGCTGTGTTTCACTGCCGGACCAATATACTGTATTCTACAATAATTACAACTCTCCAGTGCTGTCATTACGTATTATGATCCTAGATGAAGGAAATGCTTATTTACACAATGAAACTTAAAATCAATACGCTTCATTTTCATTAAAACTTACTTGTCTTCACAGGTTGGCTGTTCTGCAGGACCACATGGCTTGTACATTTTTTTTGATGGGCAGTCAGTCACTATTGGTAAGAAAATACCTCAATATAAATGTTAGAATTTTACACATTTCCTACATACTGTATATAATAAAATGTATTAATAGGTGTGCTAAATGCAACAGATCAAAGAAATTAGTTACCTCACTGATCCCAACATTTAATGTAAAATAATAAGCTTACCACACTCTTTGGTGTAGTTCCTCCAGTTAACACAAACTCCTGCCTTAGCACAGGCAGCAGCATAAGTCTGCAAACTTGTGCACTCCACTGTTCGGTTGGAAATGTGGCAACTATCAAAAACACAAGCTTGGTAGAATTTGTCAGGAGCCACAAAGGGATGGCATTCTGCAAAGACGCTGTGAAAAAAATAAAAATAAAACATCTGTTTAAAATGTGTTTAAAACACTGATAATGCTAGGGCAAAAGTGTGAACTGTATTTTAACTTCTCTATATTAAGGTTATAAGGATAAATATGAACTACTACAGTGGATTAGAGAATGTCTACCTGCTTTGAAGAAGATTACACACAGGGCCTGGCTTGCATGTTGGAGTTACAGTTACATTGGGAGGTTTGCAGTCTCCTACAGGCCAGAAGTTAGCCATCACAGGACAACTTTGCGCCAGTTTGCCATTAGGCAACATGCAATCATCAGTCTGGTTGTTGTTGCATGTTCCTGACAATAGAGTCACACAGATAATACAACACTATTAGGTTGTAAACTTTAGCATATTTACCATATGGTTATTAGAGAGAGAGATGTTCTTACCACAATGGCCCCGTGTGTTATTGCCAAAGTGTTCAAAGGGAAGGGTGACACTGAAGCCAGTTATTCCAAAAGTAATCACCACTTTTAGGTGAGGGATCTCCAAAATCATTGTAAGGCTAGTACTCATAATTTTAACAGCTTGTTGTGAATAAGGTAGTTTCAAACTTTCTCCATCTTTGAATACCTACAGGGAAAAAATAAATACACAATGTGACAAGAGAAAAATACAATACTCTGAAACAACACGGGTAAATTACAATTATTCCATGGAAATGGAGCCTATACATTGACAGTAATAATATTCTCTAGTTTATGAAGAGAGTTTTCTGAAACATAGAATAACACTTTCACATAGCCCCATCTTGTTTTACCTCCAACTTTGGCGGTCCAATGACATCATGATTCTTCAGTTTGAAAGCTTGCGATTTATAGTGTACATTTATAGATCGAGGACAGGAAACATCTTCATCAATATCACAGTAGACGTTGTCAATATAAATCGTCAGGTTATATTTTGGTGAAATCTCTTTCATCAAGACATAAGTACAGTTCCCTTGATAAGTGTAGTAGAATCCATCAAATGTGATGTAATGTGGATCTCCCCAGCCTTCACATACACCTGAAGAGAAACAAAAAAACTGTGAGTTTTAATCAAAGGTTGCATTAAAAATATGAGTAATTGACTGCCACACATTATTTTAGCAACAGAAAAACTTACAGTCACAAACATAATGTTGGCAGCAGTGGTACTCATCGTACACAAGAACTGGTTTAATTCCATTGGCACAACTGATTTTCTCAATGGTAGGGCATTCACGGCGAAATGTTACAATGTCATTGTTCTTAATGCATTTGGCCATTGTGCAGTTGTACAGATGAAATGTTTCATTTTGCTGATGTGGAGCAAATAAAGGGAGAATCATTATTTTTCAAACAATTCAACACAACCTGTTAGTATGAATTAGAAAGTATCAAAAAGAAAATAATGTAAAACTATGTGCTAGGTATATGAATAGTCTTACCACTTTACCCCAGTCAGGGCAAGTGGGCGTTGGGTGTTGAGTAGTACTAGCAGCTTCAGTTGGTGTTGTAGACCTTGTGGTTGTAGTTGGCGTTTCAGGAGTAGTAGTGGGTTCAGTTGGTGGTGTTGTAGACCTTGTGGTTGT
>NW_023339740.1:13179156-13193062 GCF_004916995.1 Morone saxatilis | reverse complement strand
GAATAGGCAGTTGTCAGTTGTAATGTATTAGGTCTCTCTTAGTTGGACTGTGTTTGTAGACCTTTGTTTTTTCGGATAAGTTAGCGTATTCAGAGTAGCTATGTGGATTTCAGCTGGTGGTGGGTTTGTTGTGATACCTTGTGGTTTTGTAGTCGCGCGATAAAAAAGGAGTAGGTAGTGGGTTCCAGCTTGTAATGGTGTGTAGGACTTGCCGGTTGTCATTAGCGTTTCAGGATAGTAGTTGGCTTTCAGCTTGATGGTGTTTGTAGCCTTGTTGGTGTTGTATTTGGCGTTTCAGGAGTAGTAGTTGGTTCAGTTGATGGTGTTGTAGACCTTGTGGTTTGTAGTTGGCGTTTTCAGGAGTAGTAGTGGGTTCCAGTTGATGGTGTGTCAGAAGCCTTGTGGTTGTGGTTTGGCTTCAGGAGTGAGTAGTGGGTTCAGTTGGTGGTGTTGTTAGAACCTGCTTTGTGTTTTAGTTGGCGTTTCAGGAGTATGTAGTAAGTTTAGTTGTTGGCTCATCGTGCTTCACCGCTGGACACGGGTACATGCTGATTATTTCACAAACACCCATGATCATTGATCATATAGTTTAGAAGGCATTTTCGTGGACGGTCCTTGGACGTGGTCCTTTTCCTTTACATATTAAACCATATTTTCACATCCACAAGTAAACATTTTGGCCAGTTTTCCACTTACAAACTCAGTGAGTCTTTGTCAAGCGGCCTTTTTCTGACCTGCAATCCCAATCTTGCTTTGGGTTTTTGCATATTTTTTTACCAACACTGCGTCTTATGTTCTCATATGTTTTTCCAATCATTTTGTTTCCGACCTGTTGCATCACTGGGACAATCATACCACTCTGGACCAAACGGCCAGGATTCACTAAATCATACAAGGAAGTAGTAGAAGATATTGTGGCCTTGTAAATCATTGTAGTAGAAGGATTCAAGTTGACTGGTGTTGTAGCACCGTTGCGTGTTGTAGTATGGGTTTCACGTTGCACGTAAGTAGGTTTAGTTGATGGTTTGTAGAACCTTGTGGTTGAGTTTCAGCGTTCTCAGGAGTAGTAGTAGTTTAGTTATGGTGTTGTAGACCTTGTGGGTTGTAGTTAGCGTTTCAGGAGTGAGTTAGGTGGGTTCAGCTTGTGGGCTCTGTACAGACCGTTCTTCGTGAGTTTTGTATTGGCGTTTCAGGAGTAGTAGTGGGTTCATGTTTTGATGGTGTTGTAGACCCTTGTGTTGTAAGTTAGCCGTTTCAGGAGTCAGTAGTTTGGTTTTAGTTGTTTGGTATGGTGTTCACTGGAACAGGGTCAATGTATTATTTCACAACACACATAATCTGATCATATAGTTAAAGCATCTTTCGTGGCACTCTTGACTGTCCTTTTATTACATATTAAACCAAAATACTTTCACATCACAAGTAACATTTTGGCCAGTTTCACTTAACAAATTCAGTGAAGTCCTTTGTCAGGGGCTTTTCTGACCTGCATTCAATCTGTGCTTGGGCTTTTTTGCATATTTTTTACCAACTGCGTCTTAAATGTTCCTCAAATAAATGTTCCCAAATCACTTTGGTTTCTGTTGCATCATGGGACACTCATGACCCACTCTGGACCAAGACAAAACACCTAGAATTAATACCAAGGTAGTCGAAGATATTGTGGTTGTCAATTCAGCGTTGTAGTAGAAGATCCCAGTGAGTGTGTCTGTAAGAACCTTGCTGGTGTAGTTGGGGTTTCCAGTTGAGTAGTAGGTTTAGTTGATGGTGTTGTAGACCTCTGTGGGTTTGTCAGTTAGGCGTTTAGAGTAGTATAGCGTTTAGTTGATGGTTCTTGTAGACCTCTTGTGGTTGTAGCTTAGCGTTTCAGGGAGTAGTACTGGGTTCACGTTGGTGCGGTCTGTAGAACTTGTGGTTGTACGTTGGCTCAGGAGTAGTAGTGGGTTCAGTTGATGGTGTTGTAGACCTTGTGGTTGTAGTTGGCGTTTCAGGAGTAGTAGTATTAGTTATAGTTTCACATGTCTCCACACACATGTTGTTCTTCTCATCAAAAATGGGCTCATCCTCTGGACAGACAGGGTAACAACCTGTAAAAATCACAGCATAAAACATCATACATTATTTTATGACACTAAAAACATTATTTACATTGTTACATGTCTTTATTATTATTGTTTCTTTGAAACTGGAACAGGACAGGAGGTCCTGAATCCCTTTTCTGATTTTGTCACATCACTTAAAACTATAGCTAGCACGTTAAACAGAGGTAAGGTGAGACATTGTGAGTTAACCTCTTACCTTCCAGGTTGGGTATATGATTGCTACACATTCCTTGAGGATTCAAACAGGTCTTGTAGCAAGGTGTGTGACAAGAGTGGTAGTGCCACTTGCATTCTTCTGGACTGTTGTAATAATCACAAAAGACAGCTAGAAAGAAAAGATATAAGGTTGTATTTTTAAATAATAAATAAAGGAAATCAAATAACTACACCTGATACATTCTTACATTATAGTTCTTTTAGTCCAGAGGATTAAGCTTTAACTAAATATGGAAAGCTATCTCTCAATTCCAAATGACAGAAAACCATCATAGATGATGACAAAATGAAATTCTTCCTTTTGAATAACAAACTAGAATCCAGTTAAAGGTCCAAGATTTAGTGGCATCTAGCAGTCTAGTTGCAGATCACAACTCACTTTGCCCTCCCTTTCCACGCGCAAAGGAGCAACTATAGGGGCTGTGAAAAACGCAAACGGCCCTATCTAGAGCAAATTTTTAGTTTGTCCATTCTTGGCTACTGGAGAAACAAGGCGATGCGCTCCCTCTCTCGATAAAAATGTCTCAATCTTAGGTAAAGAAAATACAACAATTCTTATTTTCAAGTGATAATACACTAATAAGATATAATAATGAATATTATATTCAATTTCTGCCAATAGATCATCCTAAACTTTATACACTAGCCCTTTAAAATTAGGACTAAAAGTAGTACAGTATATGGCTGTCCGCACGTTGCTGTAAAGTTTTGTTTTTGCTTGACTCAGTGTCCCCAGCATAAAGGTGTGTGCACCTTGATGATTCTACATGCTCATTTGATAATAATTAAGTCATTAAAATTACTAATCACTGTATACATAATTCATTGCAGTCTTTAAAAATATTATTTTCATGAAGCATGCACTGATGCCCATAGAGTCTCTGTCATACATATCCGATTTGACTGCAATTGATTCATTCACATATTAAATATATAATAAAAAATAAACAAGGTGGAATATGTCCTGAAGAAAACAAATATCACCCACATCTTGACAAATCTCTAAATGCTGGGATTATCGTCATCACATTTTTGGATCTAAAAACAGCGTCAGGGTTCGAATCCGATCCCCTCTCTCTGCCCCACTTTCCTGTCTGTCTTCAGCTGTCACTATCATAAAGGCAATAAAAGCCCAAACAAATACTTACAAAAAACAAAACAGTGTCTTGGCCAGAAACCTCAGTTTAATGTGAGGAATAGTATACTTACAACATATTTCTGGAGTTCTCCATGCAATACAGACACCAGCCTCAATACAAGCTTGAGCATAAGCTGCAACTGCTGTGCAGAAACACTCACAGTCTCCTCCAGTGTCACAGGCACATGAGTCTTTTATGCAGTTATCATGAAATGTATGGTAATCTACCTGTAATCAAAATATAGGATATATTTTAGAAAACAAAGAAAGAAAATGTGTTTAATGTTTTCAGAACTGTAAATAATGATAAATTAAAAACAAATCTGTCATTACCTTTTTATGGCAGTCTTTGAACGTGTCTCCAGTTATAATGCTGCACTTCTTTTTTGCCCACGTGTGTCTATTGTTTCTTTCGACACAAGGGTCAACATTCACATCCACATCTAAGCAGCTGCTTGACACTTTCCAGCTGTTTGCAAATTCTAACTGATTGCTCACTGTCAGCTGACCGTTGGTGGTGAAGTCATTCTGTCCATTACCATCAAAATTTCCACACAGGCCACATACCTCTCCCTGAGAAGTCAGACAAAAGGAGTCAGTGATTTTACAAGAGGACAAGATTCAATATTATTTCTCTCTGGCATTTCAAGTAACAAGCAGGCATTCATATAATTTATTCATGACTTTCAGTTTACAACCAATCATCATCATTATCATCCACTATGTTCGTAACTGGAGGAAGGCAGAATGGGCAGACAGCTATGCATATAAGGGAAAAAATGTAATATCCCAACAAAACTGTTGCTCTGCAGTCTTATTATAAGAAATCTAATTTATTATTATCAGTTATGTGCTCATTTATACTGTGACTCACGCTGTGCTTTGGATCCAGGAGGATGCGAACAGTTGTTTTTTTATCCAGAATAACCGTCAGACCAATGGCAGATTCTATCACCAGATACAAGCCAACCTTCCTTATTTTGTACTTAATATGAGGGCCCTTTCCCATGTCCTCCTCTTCATATTTACCCATTGATATTTTGACTTCCATTCGCTGTAATATTGAAGTTTTCAGTTATTTGAATATGTATTTAAAAAAAGAAGATACAATTAATCAAACATTTGATTAATTTAATTAGAAATGCATATTTTACTTCATTTAACAACTAAAAACAATAATACATATCAGATGTTGGTATGAGGTCTTACCCCGAGTTGGACTTTGACAGTTTTGGTGCATGTGGTGCCTGTAGATCCACATGGTACATTTTCTGTGATAACTTTAAAGTTTTCCTGCACCGTTTTTTTCCCACATTTGTTCTTAAAAGAGAGAGATTCATTAAACATTTTGCTTGTTTGCTTCATAGTAGACAGAGACCACTGATCAAATCAAATTTCAGCTTGGCCTACTAGTCCACAATACTGTAGCTGTAATACATCAAATAAAAGTGTAATTGATCCCCAGCAAGATCATTTAGTTATCTGCTTTTTTTATTCATATTGCTTAATATGACAATCACTCATCTTAAAGTGAATGGAGCTAAACATACCATAGTTGATGCAAACATTAAATATTGACTTTTATGTTGTTGTTTATGTTTTATGATGTTCAAAATTAGTAATAAGTTAAAACTTTCTAAATGTAATATCTTTGAATTTCTAAAATGAAGCCAGCCTGAGACAACATAATTGTTTACCTTGACAGCAACATAGTCACAACGTCCCTGAAATCCATATGTTTTCTGATCAAATGTGGTGTAGTGACCACTCCCGTAAATAATGCAAGTTCCTGGACATTTATTCTCCGTGCACTTCCAGTTTCCACCTTTGCAAGTACTAGATATCACCCAAAATCACAGAAATGATTAAAAATACAAAATGCAGTTAAGTAAAACATGTAGGCAAATATGATAATATTTGTTCACCATGATATGTCTGAGTAAAAACCAAGTCATACCAGTTGTTGCACTGGTTAGTGGTTTGTGTTCCAGGGGGATAAAGACTCCCATCATGCTGACATGGACATTCATTTTCTTTCACACAGGAACCTTTGCCATCATCAAGGAGACTGCTTGGACACTGACAGCCAGATTTACACTCTGTGGAGTCCTGGGGAGAAAGAGAGATCACAGTGACAGAAAGTACAACTAATACTGTTAAAAATTGTTTAAAACTCTCTAGAAACTACTGTAGAAACTAGTGTAACTAAACAGATTGTGTTGCATCTGCAATGTAATATACTGTCAGCCAATAAAATTAGGATATAAATATTAGATCCAGTAATTTGAGACAAAATGGCAAAAATAGCTCACACAATCATCGTTGTCCAGATTTGAACAAGTTCGAGCACACTGAAGTCCAAACTCTCCTGTGCCCGCAGTGGAGCAGTTGAAGAATACTTTTGGTAAAGTGCATACTGTAAAAATAGACAAAGACGGGGAGACTAGTTTAATATTACATAAAATAAATAAACTGAAACCCTCGTGTAGTAATAACACAAAAAACGTACTTGATGAGCGGGCACTCCGAGGATGGCAATGAAGTATTCCATTGGTGCACAAGCTAGGAAAAGATACCAAAGATATAAGATGCCACACAAAGAATTTCATCGATTTGAAGTCCTGTGACACCAAATTGGAAACAATTGACTTACCAGTGCTCGTCTTTGATGCTGATAGACTTCCCTGAATTAATGTAGACTTCATTATGGTAGCAGGAACATTTTTCCATGGGGACGCAGATGTTGTTTTCATTTAAGTACTGACCCTCAGAGCAGGAGCAGCCATCCACGGGCAAGAAGTCAGAAGTGCAGCTCTGCTGCTTTGAGCCTAGTGATCTGCAAGTCAACTGGCATCTCTGATGATTGTATGAGAAGATCTGAGATGCTGGGCAGCTCCTTGTGTATTTATCTGTACACAATGTTAGGATTGTTACTTTTATGACTGACTAACAAAAGGGATCATTAAATTCCAGAAATCCTAATTAAACTTTCCCACAGCATAATGAAAGAAATCCTTACCGCACACATTCTCTCTCCAGTCTGTCAAGAACACTCCCTTTGATCCACAAGCATGTGTGTAGGAGGAGAAGACAGCACACAGGCAGGCTTCACTCTTCTCACAGTTACAGCTGGCATAAATACATCGCTGCAGAAGACAGCAAACACTTTTAAAGAATTACAGTTCCATCAAAACTTAATTCAGTTAAAGACAAACCGCAAAAAAGGTTTAGCCATACCTTGTAGTACATCTCAGGATCCACCTCTGAATGGCACTGTGCAAAGGTGCTGTTTGGACTTAGTAGCAAGGCACACCAGTGTTTGGCATAATTCTCTAAGAGTGGATGAACAATCATTTTTCATTTGTGATATTCATTGAAACAACATACTTAAAAAATAAACAATTGCATGTAGACTATAACGCAGTTAAGTTAAACAACAAAAGTACACACTGCTGTTTACCATTTTCCACACTGAGGGAACAGGGGTCATCGAGTCTTTCCTCTGTGTCTCTGCACACGTGGTTTGCTTTCCAGGAGTTAGTAAATGTTGATGCTGTTCCTTCCACAATCCCCTGAGGAGTCTTCATGTCATCAGACAAAACCATGTTGTAGTTCCCACATAAACCTAAAGAAACCAAATATTATCATGTTCAATCGTGTCCATGTGTTCGACACTACTTATGTACATGTATTGAGGTTCTTTCATTGTACAGTAATATGTGGCAGTTTTATTTTAGTTTTCAGCACGTTTTTCCCCCATCTATTACAGTTGTAGTCAGTTATAGTTGTGTGTGGCAAATTACTTTCCAAACAGACAACACAAAGATCCAACATAATAAATTACTGTTATCATCCTTATCAGACAGCCTTTGCTTTTATGAAGCCATGTTAAGACAAAGACAAAGACTTACCACGTGTCTTTGCTCTGTAGCTCTGTTCCAGTCTGACATAGACTTGCATGATAGGCACATGCTGGATCTGAATTTGCAACCCAAAACTGGTCTGGAACAACATGTGAAAGGATGAAGCTTGAAATATGTTGACGTCACCTTTGATTAAAAAGAAGTACATAACAGTTAGATCATTTACTGATGTCATTGCGTAAATGTAGTCATGAGTTTCATTCAGAGTTTTTTTACTGTTTTTTTATTGTGTGACCCACCTGAGTGGTATGGCAAAGTGATGGTCTGCATATTCTGCTTCACTGTGCCCTCAGAAGTGAACATTAATACCTGAATAAAAACAGAAGTCATCATTAGAGTGTTGCAGATATCCGTGTGAATTGATTGATGACTACGGTCTTCTTAACTGATCGGCTTTAACTCACATTGTTTCTGTCATTGTTCAGCACGATTTTAAGGTTCTTCAGACAAGTGTCAAACTCTTGGCTTTTACATGGTACCAACTGGGCCCGGATGGTAAAGTTTGGACTTGCAACATTCTGAAATATATAGTGTGAGGGCAAATAAATTATTTTTTTCATCAGCAGATTAATATATTTTTAAAATGTAATACTGGAAAGCAATGACTTATTCACCTTGCTTTGCACTTTGGCTAGGGTGTAGTAACAGTCTCCGTGGAAGGTGTAGGTTTTCCCATCAAAGGTAGTTACATGGGAACCCTCTTCGACTGCACAGGTAGCATGTGTTTGAAGGCTCTCACACGCCCATCTACCCTCAAAACATGTACTGAAACAACCCAAACAGTTTGAGTTTACAAAAACACATGATAAAGGAGATCAAATCATACATTCTGTTTGCATTATTAAACATGTGACATACCAGTTTTTTTCAGCTTGTCGGTAAACCTCGCTGGTGTTGTAGATTTTATCGTTTCGCTTGCACTGACATTCAGATTGAGCAATACATCCTCTCTTGGAAATATCATCAAACACAGTTCCTGAAGTAGACACATTTCATTTTCGAAGAGAAATTGCATGTTAGAGGTATTAAAAAAGTAGTAATAAGTAATAGTATTAATAAATGTGTACATGTAAACAGCACTAACCAGGAGGGCAGAAGCAGCCGTCCATTTTGTGGTCCTCACACAGTGAACTTGTGTCTGGGAGTGTGCATGTGTCAATGCAAGGGGAATAACTCTCTTCATAAACCATGTTGAATGGACACTGTTTAGCTGTGAAAACATGGAACAAATAAAATAAACAGAGGGACATGGGGATTTACAGGGAATTATCCCATAGCATTAAGAGTGGAAATAATGGCTTTCATTATTCCAAAAAAGAAAAATAGTGTGCATATTTTACTACACATTTAATGTTGTACTTTGCTAAATTCAGAATTACATACATTTAACAAAAGTTAGCTCTCCATTTCAAGCTAACATGATAATCACTTTGCTGTCATCAATATGACAGAAAAAGAAGACACCTTACTTAATTTACAGTTATATACACTTTCTACACATGTGACATTATCGCCTCAACTTTTGAGAAGGTGTGGAAAACTATGTCTTCACATCGGTGCAGTCACCAACTCTTAGGGTTTCAATCCCTAGGTGGCTAATGAGGTCATTCATGAATGTGTGAATTTTTGCAAAACAAATTTTTGAGCTCTGTTCTCTCATCCTACAATCTGAGAAAATAACTTTAAATAATGTTAAAACATTTATTCAGACTAAATTTTGAATGAGTAGTTTGTAAATTTTACTTATATACTGGTATCGTCTAAAATATAAACATGATAACAAATTGAAAAAAAAAGGACACAAAACGTTACCACAGAACTCAGGTGTCCTCCAGTTGGGAGGCTGCCCTCCCGCATGGGAACATTGTCGAGAGAACTCGGACAGTGTGCTGCAGCCACAGAAGTCACTTGTACTGTTGGTGCAGTCACACATGTCCTGTGCACAGGCCTGGATGTAAGGTTCAGGGTTAATCAGTTTGGTGCAGGAGCTCCAGGACTCTGAGTTCAACATCCTGTGACAGGTGGTTTCCTAAAAGGGAAAAAGAAATGGGTAATAGAGTATAAACAAGTAAAGGAGTGGCTGGACCAAATGGCTAAAATTTCCTCCCATGAAAGACTACGTTATAAACTGAAAGATAGGCAAGATATCTACATGAAAATGTAAGGCCCTTATGTTACGGCAAAGTAATGCGCTGAAGACTACAAAAAAAGAAATAGGTAATAGAGACAAAAGTGGCAGAAGGCTATATGTTCCTATATCACTAAATCTCTACTGCTAAAACTATAACTATATATATACAATAATACACTCACAAACTCCTTGCATGAATCTGGCACAGTCACAGCCTCCAGTGATTCATCTTCCACTTCATTAGGGTCCTCACAATCATCATTTGGACGATGGACTTTCTGATTGTTGCCAAACTCAGTGGGGCTGATTTTGCGTCCTGCATGATTGTAATTATAGTTAAATGTCAAAAAAAGATACAACGGATGACTGAATAGAAGATACTCTGAGGTTTGTGTTTCCTAATACATTATATAAATATATGCTTAAAGTCGGCAACAAACCATTAAGAATGAACTCATTGTAGACAGAAACACCATTGAAGTCTCCACAAAGTCCACAAGTACGATTAGCATAGTCACGATTGAGTTCCACCTACAACAGACAAGACGCGGTTCAAGGCCATTTATTTGTCTTTGTAGGGCACAGTGGATGCATAATGGAGTGAAAGTTGTAATTCCTTTGTGCACATAAGACATAGCAGATAATGAAATTTAGAATAAAGGAATAATATAGAAAGAGATAAAAAGGGTTACATTTTCTTTTTTTTTTATTTAATACCACTATGTTTGTATTGAAATGATAAAAAGCAAATAAAATGACTGTATTGTTATTTCAACATGAAAGACCAACCAGTGTAATTTGATACTCATCATGTGAGCTCTGAACTTTCAGAAATTACAGTCCTTATTGCGCTTTCTTTCTGTTAGTATACATGGTTATTCTGCTCAAATATGGAGCCAGGACGGTGACTTTAAAAAATTGGCATCCCAAAAAATAAAATTTGCCATTGGAAACCAAAACGCAGTACTGAAAAGGAAACATTGCTTAAAACATTTGTATTGGAAAACAGTTGTATTTGGCATGAAACAAGTAACTCATTTAAAATAATGAAAATCCTCATAATTATTATTATATGGATTTTTTTTTGTATTTTTCAACATGACAATCTTTCGTTGAGAGGAGGAGGTCTGGAGGGAGGGCGGCCAAGTATGATGCAGTGGTTTGCTATAATCTTGCATAATCGGCTAACTGAAGAACGTACGGTCTCTTTTTCCGGACCGCTGTACCGCTCTTGAAGCTGCTGGGCATGGTGGCATTACTAAAATGTGACTGTTGCACCGGGAAACTTCACAAGGTTTCATGGTGAAATAAACATGTAAATAGCAAAAGAAAACCAGAACACTTGCAGTTTTGGAGTTCCTCTACTTGCCCCTCCCCTCAGACCCCTCCTCTCAACACCAAAACAGTGACAGAAAGCTTAAACTGAAAATCAGTGACACTGAAAAAAAACTGACATTGTAAAAAAATCTGTCACTGAAAAAAGAGTGACATGAAGAAAAAATCTGAAGATTGTCATTGAAAAATACAAAAAAATCCCAATAAAATAAAATAATAAACGTGAAATATCAAGTTTTTGAATTTTAGGGTTTGCCAAGCAACACATTTCTAACTTGTTGCTCAGTGTGGGTTTATCTGTTTTATTTGTCCAGGTTTTGAAATACTACCCCTTAGTTCTCACAGTGAGCACCACAAATATAATGAAATAACAAATAAAATTAAAAAAAACATTTACCATGATTGCATCGTCACCATTCCATATGACAACAATGCCGATTTTGGATTGGAGCTTGAAGTAAACAGCATTTCTTTCTACTTGTACCCCTGCCTGGTTGTATGGCATTTTGACACTAGCAAAGAGAGAATGTTAGCTTATTTATAATGCACAAATATCTGAGAAAAGGTTTTCTATTTTGGGGATAAAATAATTCCCTGGTCAGTATAGGCTTTTACTTACGGAAGGTCATTCACAGTGACCAGGCTCTTGGTGAGGTGGAATGAAAAGTCCCCGATGGTGACCTCCACATAACTGACTGTAGGGTCTCCACCATCCTCTGTCCTCTTCATGTGCACTGAGAACTCCTGATAGGACTCGTGGCAGTCGGAGGCCAGGTTGTATTTACACATACCAGGGAACTGATACACATCACCATCAAATGTCTTGAAATGCTCTCTGCCCCACGTGCTGCAGACGTTGCCAACATGGTTGCGAGCTGGGGAGGCAAAATGAGAAAAATAAATGGTACCAGCATTATTGCAATTTCTTCATATGCACAGAACTACTATAAATAAACAGAGTTATGTCTTATTACACTGATACAAAATTTCCAGCCTATACCTCCTAAGCATTATTTAGGAGTGTAATAAACAGTTGGACTAACATTTTCAGAATAACAGATATTAGTGATAGTGCCGTACAGTATACATGCATATGTGGCAAGCAGAAAAAAAACATTCACACAGTGCTGAAAACTGTTACACAGAATCTAACATATCCTTCTTACGCTGTCTGGCATGGACATTGATGACACCGGCAACAGACAAAGCAAGGAAACACAACCACAGAAATCTCCACTTCATTGTTGTCAAAGTGAGTTTGCAGGTAATAGTCGGACTGCACTTGACAGCCCTTTATATTCAGTTTTTTCTTTGCTCCCACCCTTCTTGTGAAGTAATTGTTAATAGATATGGTAAGTGCACATGGCAAGAGTGTAAGGGATGTTGTATTTTATATGTCTTCCATATCCTTTGATCAAACAAGCAGCTCACAGCATTTCCAGAGAAACTGGCAGCAATTGTTGACATTGCACATATCTGTTCCAGGTTTTCTCTTTAACAGGAACTTATTTTAGAAAAAGAAGTCTGAATTTTACTGAGCCGTTATAAATCATTTATCAATTATATTATTAATGGTTCAAAAGAGTAAGACATAATACAAAACATAATAAAACATACAACACACTGAGTTACAACAGAAAAACTGAAAGAAATGTAGACGTCTCTATATTGATGGTTACAGTATGATCTTAATGCAGGAATGAACCAACAACAACCTCTAATGTTTAAGTCAACTTACTTAAGCAATGCTTTTAACAAATCCTGCATCATGTCAGCATGTAACTGTTCTTTTTGCATCAGTCCATGATTTAGGATTGAAGGGTTTCAATGGTGTTTCTCAGCAAGGTCATCTAACAACTCAGTAAACATGCTCCTTGGATAATGAATGGGGTGGACAAAATATTAGAAACATCTTTCAAATATAATTCACTCCAGTACACCCTAAACCCTCTACCTCAATAATGAAGTTGAATTAACACCATTCTGACAGTAAAAGTAAAATGTATAGCACAGCTGTTGTATTGGGTTACATTATACAGATGTACTGTAATACTATCAGTGAGTGCACAGTATCTAACCATACAGGTATCTTATAGTTCGCTAAGCGTTCAAACTACTTGTCAGGAGACACTAAAGCTGATATTACAAAAAATAAAATACATTATAGAAAAATGCTGCATGTCGAACAGTAATGAAACAGACAAACCTTAACCACTGCCTGCACTGAAATCCCAAAGTCCAAAATCTGCACATCCTAAATATAAACCTATTTTAAGACAATTTGGTCAAAAGTAATTTTGTCAATTTTTATTTGTATTTCAATTTATTGAAGTTATTTTTGTTATCTTTAATATCTGTTTGTTTAAATCATAAATTATGTAAATTCATCTTAAAACATGACTTTCTGCTGGTTTGCAGGATTAACAAGGTTAATGGCCATAATATTAAAGTTATTTATGATTATATTATATTGTGCTTCAAGTTGTTAAGAGTTACAGTTAAATGTTGTAAGACAACCTGTTGCATGATTTAAATTAAATTATGAATGACACAGGATGTGATCACAGTCAATGAAAAAAGACGCTTTTAAACATTAGATTTTATTCCTCTTGCATAAAGCCTGTGTAGTATTCTGACACACTTCTTTATTTGAACCACCTCTGCGACATTTAAGATTGTTTGTGGAATGATAAGTGTTAAAAGGTAAGTAGTGTTACATCAATATTCAGGGTAACTATGGGTATTGAATGTCCTCCCTGAGTCAACACAATCCATGGTGTCACAGAGAACTACACCTTCTTTGTCATCAAGCTCTCCGTCTGTGTGAGAGGTCCAAAGCCATGTTTGCTCTTGGTGGAGCTCACACATTACATTACATTACATTACGAGTACATTCAGGGGCGCCTACTGTAATTTGTTACAACTAATTTTATTAGTTTTTGTCAAAGTATATTTATGACTTGACTGAAACTGAAAAGTAAAATTTTGTTTAAATCAAAATAATCCTTCAGTCCAAGAAAAAAAATTACATTCACATAAAGTAAAAATATTGTTTATTATA
>NW_023339740.1:13157019-13179131 GCF_004916995.1 Morone saxatilis | reverse complement strand
ATAGGTTTGTGCGCTGCTGTCAGCCACGTAGGCTGAGTGATTTAATGTCTTACGCTGCTCCGCGTAACAAGGTCACGTATATCGGTTAACAGCGACCGTCACTGCATCTGTTTTCCAGGGTTCAGCTTGTTGGGGCTTTTAAGCTTCTCCCTGCCTGCTTCCCACTTTCTACTTGGGCTGGCGGTGTTATGAGCGCAGGGACGGTGACTTAAAGAGATTTTTGGCATCCAGACAGAAAAAGGAAACTGGCATTGAAGAACAAGAACCAATACCTTAAAAAAAAAAGGGAAAACAGTTGGCATTGAACAGTTTGTACTTGAAATACAGTGTGTGATTGGGCAATTGATGACAAATATGGCACTGCAAAAAAGGAACTTATTAAAATCTTGAAATCTGGATATTATTTTCTTTTGAGGTGGTGTGTCGTCTGTGTTAGTTTTTTTCATGAAATTCTTCAGATGTTCTTTTTTCGTATGACTCATTTTTTCAGGGAGTCAGTTTCCAGAACCGCAAGTGTCTGTTTTGTGTTTTCTGCTGCTGATGTACATGTTTATTCAGCATTCAGACCTGGAAGGATCCGCGGTGAGACAGGGACATGTTGGTACATGCCACCAATGCCAGAGGGGCGGCTTCAGAGCGGAGCCAGCGGTTGCCGGATAAAGAGACGTAGCTTCTGTCAGGGTGTGGATGCGCCGATATGAACATTATTGCAAAGCCACGCTTACCTTGCCCCTCCCTCAGACCCCTCCGCGTCTCAGACGCCAAACAGAAAGTTGAAACTGACTCAGTGATACTGAAACAAAATGACTTGTAAAAAACCTGTTTCACTGAGAAAAGCACTGACATGAAAAAAAAATCAAGTGTGTGTGTGGCGCCTGCAGTGCTGGTGACATGGAGCCTCAGAAAAAGGAGAGGCAGGGGTGTGGTTGTGCCCAGACAGCGTTTGCAGTGCAGGTGCTGTGCTCGGCTTCAGAGAGCGCACGATACTCCTAATTGAGGCCGCCACGGGGCGGATTGTGTCTAATCAAGCGCGACCCGAACCGAGCCTTTGGTCCCGACCATCGGCAATCGCCGAGCGGGCCAGTTCGGCGGCCAGGCCACCGGGAAAAGTGCTCCTGATGGCCAGTCCGCCACTGCATGGTGAACAGAGTTAGTGTGTAGCTTAAGCTGAAGCTTTGATGGTGATTTGTGTTGTGTTTATGCAGACCCAGCAGAGGGAGCCCAAGACGAATACAAAAGTCTTAGGTCAGTAATAATGTATGGAGGGAGACTAAATGTTTTCTTGAATCCACTATTGATGAACTGAATATTTGTCTCCGTATTCATCTGTATAGGCTACTGTTTATTCAGCAGTACCTTTTAATGCTTTTCATAATGGATTGTACTGTTTTTTTAGTTTTATTGTTAAAATGCAATAATTCCATATGTAATTGAGCTTTGGTAAGATTCACATTTATGCCAAGAGAGTTGATTTAAATTGTACTGTAGTACGGTGTACATTTTAAGACATCGTAGACTTCTGCATCAGTTCTCAGACATCAGAAAGAAATAGCATCATTACAAAAGACCAAAAGGGTTCAGGCCACAGGAACACATTGTAATGTAAGCTGTCATAAGTGCGTCAGACTGATTCAAACTAAACTAATAGGAAACAAACAGACTCACTTCATTGATGTCGGCTCCACAAAGTAAACACCCTAAAATGTGATGATGGTTTCATGTTTTGGTGTAATCTTATGGACAAAAGGCATTTTCCTTGAGCGTGCTTTCTGTAAAAGAACACAATAACAAAGTTACATGCGTACTTTAATGAGTTGTAAGGACTTTTAACAAAAGGAACAGTGATTTTATATGCAAATAACCAAAAGGCAGTAAAAAAGGCGGTCCTGTTTTATACAAACCGAAGATGTAGATGGACGTTCACGTCATGTGCGACAGAAAACTTTAAGAAAACTCTAAGAAGCAAAGAAGAAGTCTATTTCAATTGCATGATGTTGTAGCTGAGGGGGTTAAACATAGGACATTCTCCCAGGAAACTGTGCTTTGATGTATGCTTGTATAACTGGCATTCAACTGAGAAATTCAGATGTGATTTTAGGTTCCAAAGTGACGGTAGGCTATTATTGTAGAGGATGAAAAATGTCATTGTTGCAAATCCTAATGAAATATGGTCTAAATATGAATGTTCAATCAGCTTCTTCAAAATGTCAGGGGAAAAACTGTCAGTGTTGAATCAATTTGGTACGTCTTTTCACCAGTGACGATAATGTTCACAAGGAAACAAATATGTTACGCACATTGCACACTGAACACAAAAGTCTACTCTCCCTATCTTTGGTCTTTTATCAGTGTAGGTTGGTTTGGTCAGATCTGTCTGCCCTTAAAAAGGAAACAATTTTCAGAATCTACGGGTAGTCTGACGCACCACAAAGCGTTGCCAGTGCATACTGTAATCGGCAATTGAAAGAAGTGCATCTATTTGAAAATTAAGTAGGATGCAGCCATCTCAGTGCATTTCAATCACTTTATGCTTCCTCTTATTCCTCACTTTGAGTGACTTTGAGGTTGATTAATTGCCCTTGCCTTGTATGGACTACACCAGGAGGCAACATTTAAATCACCAAAATAACGCACTTACTTTGTAAATCTTGAAAAAGAGAAAAAAAACTTTTAATTGGCAGTCAATGACCTCCCTAGAAATTAATTGACCTCCTGCAGCAGGGCCAGAGTAACTGTGCTGATGAGACACTTGGCAGGCACAAGGATGCAGTGAATGAAATAAGACCCATATCATCAACACAAAGTTTAAAGGACCAGGTTGTGATTCAGAGGCTGTGAGGGCACATGTTTACTAAAAATTTGGTTTGAAAAATCTATTTGATAATCATTCATGTGAGTCAGGTATGTACTGTCCATTAGGCCTGATGCGATTATTTCATTATTCTAATTGCATAAGACCTGAACTGTGAAGGTGTACTCTTTCAAACATGTAAAGTTGATTTCACAATTTTCACAGTATTATTCAGAAACACCCACTCTGCCATGCTTACTGTTTAATATCCATTTTGATTAATTTAGGAGAATCATTGTGTGAAAGCAGGAGGACAGTGCAGAGAAGTGATACTAATCCCAATTTAACCTCTGGTATTTCTGGATAGATTAAGCTAATTATCTCCTTCTTCCGCCCGCTGATAAATACAGGCAATGTGTGAGGAAAACAAGTTTTTATTGGCCATTTTAATAAGCTTTTTTACAGTTTAATTTAGATTAGATTTTAGTCACAAGTTAAATTTTACGGGTCATCAAGAGGATAAGAATACTTTAAATAATTTGTTTTTGAACATACCTATAGACCACAGATGTAAGCTCTGTCACAGACTTAATCTGAATATTTGTATAATATAAGAAACAGTTTTATTCATTCAGTGTATTAAATTATATTCAGTATAATGGCTATAAGGACTACAGAAAGTTTTTGTCATCCAAACTCCAATAATGAGTTGATCCAGTAAAAAATAAGACTTATATAAAAGAACAGAAATAAACCGTTAGACTGTTTTCATGTGTCTGACCTTTTTACTGCTTTAGTCAGAGGCTCAAATTAACCTTCATTAACAGTGAATAGGCATGTGTGTGTGCGTGTGTGTGTGAATCTTACATGACCCAGGCTAATTTGTGAAAGTCCAGAGACAACATTGAAGAGAGTAGTGCTCCTTGAACTAGTATTCCTCAGACTGTCTGTGTGTTTGTATTTGCTCATGAACGTGTGTGTGCGTGTGTGTGTGTGTGTGGTGCACCCGTCTGTGCTGAAGGAGAGAGAGTGAAGCCTATTGATTATTTTAATCCTCCTATTTGTGAGTCTGTGATCCTCTCGGCTCAGTCTTCCACAGGGGGATTGCTAATGGGGCTGAACGCTTCCCTCCTCAGTCGCTCTCTCCCTGTCCAATTAACTTAACGCTGGAATCTGCGAGGAGGGAGCGCTGGGACTCAGGGGGGGAGACACTGCTGAGATACAACCCCACCAACACCCCCTCAGTCCAACACCCCCCAAACCTCTTGTATGCACCACATTCAGCATGAACCTCCTCATCCAGAATAGTATTACCTCTCACCTTTAATTAAAGATCCATCTCCTTGTTTTATTTCGGTGAGGTGAGAACTCCCTTCAGCCTGTGTTTCATTTCACAGGGGGGCTTTGCAGTAGGCACAGTAGCAGGTCTTATAATGGGAACCCTACCTTCAAACAGGTTGCTTTATTTGTAACACTGCCTGAGTTCAGACATTTCAATTAGTATTTTTCCAATTATTATTTATGTTCAACTCTGTCCTGAAGCTATAATTCAGGGAACCAATCCTTTAATTATAGACTTGTTACTTAAGAATTTGCTTTATTTCATAAACCTATAACAGAAAGATGGTGTCAGTGTCCACAAACTCACAAGGAATTGTTTTATGCAGTTTAAAATGATACATAGGCTCCATAACTCTGAAGCTAACTACATCAGAGCAATCCAACACACTCGCCAATGTGTGAGAAGTACAAAAAGAATGAAGCCACCCTTCCCTATACCCCCAGCATGTGTTATGGGGCCAGAGTGAAAGATATTTGATATAAGGTCTGAGATCATGTTAATCAAACCAAACTGTCAACAGTTATTTTTAAGGCATGAGGAACTTCAACCCAACAGATCTTCATTAATTATTGTCGCATTACTGCCAAAAAAAAAGTGTTGACAAGGTGAAAAAGCAAAGAAGCACCAGGGGTGTATTGTAGAGCTACTATCTGCATCAGTATCTGTTTATTTAGACTCTGTATTCGTATTTGGATTTTCAGTATATTTTCTGTTTTGTTTTTTTACTGCCATTTCTATCCACATATGTATGTATAAGTCCAATTGCCCATAAAATATGCAAAACAACATAATATTTGAATCATGTACCTAAAATAAGCAAATAATGATTTGTAGCTATTTAAACACCACCATCAAACACAAACAAAGTCTAAATGTAATATAAGGGAAACAGAACCAAACGTTTTAACACATTTGTCCACGTTGTAGGATTTTTCTTTAAAAAAGAGAGGGAGACTATATAAGGGCATAGGCCAAGATGAATGTGAAGCTGGCCTTAAGTATCTGTGATACATAAAAATAGATAACTATACATAATAGCCCATTGCCCCTTATTGCATAATTCAAAAAAAGAAGGTTGTGCATGCAAAGGGAGTAGGTCTGGATGAAAATCAAGTTGATTTGATGTGTCTGTGTCTGCACTTTTGAGATGGTCATTGACTTCAGTAAGTTTGTCACACAGCTTCAACCCTGGATCAGAGGTAAAAGAAAAAAGCAATATAAGCAAATATGCAGCAATGATTCGAAGGCTCTTCAAATCTGCACATTATCTGTTATCCAAATATTCTGCAGGCACTGGACTAAACTGTAACTCTCTGTAACTCTGACGTGTTTGCACTTTCTGGTACATCAATCATTATACTTTCAGCCTGTTGGGCTACTTGAAATGTACAAATCATATTCACTGTACATTATTTCTTTTTGCACTGGAACTGAGGCACTATGAAAATAACACTGTTAAGTGGCAATAATAATTTATCGACCAGTATCTACCTATCATATTCATTTACATCCCCAAGAGTCACCATCTGTTAAGATGCAGCTCTCTTACATGATCAATACCTCAATGGTTGAACGAAGCAAATGTGGGGAAAAGACCAGAATGACTCCATATGCTATAGGCTTTCATTCGATACTTACAAAGGATAAAACATTACAGCTGGATAGCATCTCGCAGGTTTCATTTGTGAAAATGAGACCATATAATTGGGATCGACAGCATATGATTTATAATATTAGTCCCATTGTACCTTAGTACAATACTTACCTAGATTGTGGTAATGTTTTAGTAGACAAAACATCTATTGCTGTTCTTGGGATGACCTGGAAATGTTGAATTACATGTTCAATCGATCTTGACTTATGTTTGCTATCTGACAAACAAATTTAACTTATTTGGTTGCTTTTTTTCTTTTCCTTTTTCCCCCCTTTTTGCTTTGTTTATTGTGCTCAGATAGCAAACTGCAAGTCAAGTCCATAAAGAGTTGTAAACTTGAGCATGTAAATAAAAAATAATAATGATAGTTCAGATAATTTACCGCTTTATCAGTGGAGGAAACAAAGATATGGTGGATAGGTTAGTGCTTGAAGTATACTGAAAGGTATTTGTCAGCTGTTTTAAATTTGCTGAAATAAATATGTGAACCTCACTTTATGATGAGTTTGACAAATGCTGCTAAAATCTTGAGATTTGTGAACAGTCAAAATGTACCACACAACAAGAACTCAGCAGATGTCAACATCTGCTGAGTTCTTGGTTTTCCTGCGAGGAGAGAGTAAAGAACAAAAGGAATAAAGAAAGCGCTGTTTTTTCTCTGACAGCAAAATAATCCTGAATTTTCTTTTTTTTATTGTGTTTCATGGTCTTCAAGGGCAGGAAAATCTATGTTGATTTCATACATAACAAATACACACAACTCAGCTTGCAAAGTACAGTGACAACAATGAATCCACACTGCTCGTGAACAAAGGTAACAGCGCCAGAAAACACACACAGGAGGATGCAGTATGGCACAGAGGTTATGTTAAGCCACTCAGGAGGAATGTCTGTGTACAATATACAACGTCAGGATGATTTTTTCAATCACAGCACAAGAATGACGAGTTCATCAGGAAAGTTCACATCCAAATCTCATCATGGTACAGTCATGCTATCAGACTTCAACACTGGACCACTTGTTGGGACAATATAGTCTCTGCCCCACATTTTAACAAGTGTATTATTGGGTCGATATGAAGTTCTCTTCTTCCATGGCACTAAAACTACAATAGATGTGCTCAAAGGAGTATTATATTGTACCCATCTAAGCATAGTATAATGAAAAAAATAGAATCGTTTAATATAATAATTTGGTTACATCAACATATTTATAATTTTTCTGGATGCACATTTTGAATTAAACAGTGTCATGCTTCCCACGGGTGTTTCCCGTCATACAGAATGATCCTCTGTCTACAGTTCAGGGGCTTTTATTTACAACAGTGAGTTACATCCGGTTACATGAAAAGATGTCCTCCTGCCCATGTTCGCTTTCATCAGAAATCTTCGTCAGATTGCGGTTTGCATTACACAGATCAGCCCGAACTCAAAGGAAACTGTCTCATGCATAAAAAATGAAAATGAAACAGATAGTGTAAGGCACAGAAAACCTATATGGCACATGGCAGTAAATCAACAACAGTCACCTGTCACATGGGTATATTCACAGTCAAATTAAATGAATAGTTCGACACTGAATGAAAGCATAAAATAAGCTTATTTGCTTTCTTGCAGAGAGTTAGATGAGAAGGTCGATACCACTCTCACGTCTGTAGGGTAAATATGAAGCTACAACCAGCCGCTGGTTAGCTTAGCTAGACTAGAAACAGGGGGCTACAACTAGCTTGGCTCTATCCATAATATGCTAACCCAAACACTTTTTTGTACGTATTAAACAAATGAGGTATAACTTGTTATTTAGCAAGCTTTAAAGATTCTGGTAGGCGGGTTGTAAAACCTTTCGACAGAGCCAGACTAGCTGTTTACCCCTGTTCCCAATGCTGTGTTAGCATTAAGCCGCCTTTATCATTTTTCAAAAGCGCTTGTCGGACAGTTGAATAGCTTCAGAAAACCCCTTCACACACATTTCAAACATCGGATTAGCGGGGCTGTTCCAAAGATTGATGCGGCTTTCTGACATTCACACCAACCTCACGCCGTCTTTGGTCAGCTGTTCAGAGGTAAGAAAGGAACTAGGGTTTGAGCTCCTCTCTCTAGCTCTCTTTTTTCTCTTGTTACACTATTTCAGTCACTTTTCATGTGAACAAGTGCAACATTATGAATGTCTTCCAAGAGAGACGGTCTGAAAATCGGCACCATTATCCCCATTTTTAAACAATATTGTGCAACCTTGCTCTCCATGTGAGCCAGCCTTTCAATCTGCCTTCGAGTGTAGCCGTTCTGAACTGATGTAAACACTTTTCCAACGTGGTCGGCCAAACACTTCGTACAACCCACCCAGCCCTTATGCTACACCCAGCTAACCAGCTGTTGGCCGTAGCGTTATAATGAACGACAGATATGAGAATGGTAACAATGTTTTCATCTGACTCTTGGCAGGAAAGCAAAGAAGAGTATGTCCCAAAATGTCGAACAATTTCAATAAAGTCATACAGCAAACTACGGAGGTGTGAGTGTGACTGAACAGATGAGGCCGAGAGGAAGCCTCATTAGCAGGACATGATAAGGCTCTGTCATAAGCTCTGGCTCAGGGAAAATCTTAAAGCTAAACCTCAGTATCGATATGCTGTGTGTGTTAAGGGACTGTTACCAACAACTTGACAACCCCCCCTCCCTTAACAGGAGTCAGACAGTGCAAGTTAAACTAACAGTAACGCAATGCTTTGACACCTCAGCACAAACACACACACATATGCCTGCACACAGGCATGAGCACAGACATACAACACACTGGATTATGTTCATGTTGTTGGCTATATTATCAGCTGCGATCAATATATTCATGACTTTTCTCGTTTGGAAATCCGTCTCACAGTGAAGGCGAGAGCCTGCAGTACACGCACTTCGATTTACAGTCTACCTTCAGAGATTATTTCAGTCAATTTCAGACTGGTGGCTAAAATGGTCATCTTGTCTCAGTATAACAACTGATAGGAGATGTTCAATTAATGTGTGCACACCTGTGTGTGTATGTGCGTGTGTACAAGCAAATGTGTGCATATGAAACAGATGTGAATCGTGTTTTAGCCATGCTTGAACATACTGTACATGGCACAGAATAATGATTACACAAGTGTGTGTATCTGAAGTAAATGTTACCTGGTAATATATACAATACTATATTCATTTTTACACAAATTCTCTTAACTGTGATCATGTTATTACATGTGTTGTGTACTGAACAGCATTGAAATGGCAAAGTACATTATGGCAGCATGGTGTGTTAGATGAAAGGAGAAGAAACTTTTTTTTGCTTGATTACAGGGAGAGAGAGTATATAAATGTGAGTATACTGTCAGTCAGGGTAGATGAGGAAGCCAGAGAAGGTGCTGTATTTGTTGGTGTTTCCGCCGTGAACTTTGCCCCCGTCCAGCTGCACACACACTTCGTCCCCCACGTCCAGGTGCAGGATGACGCTGTTGGAGGCGTAATCGTAGTTCTGGTCGGCATCTTGAGCAATTGCACTGGCCCTCACCTGAGACAGAGACAGAAGATGTTCATAGGTTGTAAAGATGGAAACAAACAGATACAAAATGAGTTTTGTGGTCTGTGTTAAAGCTGCTGATGTTCCACTTTTTTTTCTTGGGTATTTTAATCCTTTATTATAGACAGCGAAGAGATGAGGGGGGGAGATATATATAACAAAGGTCCCTGATCAAATTAAACTGTGGACACTGTGACTAACGGCCGGCATCTTGGTAAGCCACAGGGAAAAGGCAACTCTCTAAAATCTCTACTAACATTGTGTAATTGTTTTTTGGTTAGCAGCTTTCTGAAGACCAATTTTGCATCCAGTTAAAACCTAAGAACAGGAGGCTGAGGTTGAATAAGTTTGGACAGAGGAGGAATGTGTGTCAAATTTAAAATTTTAGGTGGCGACATGTTTTTATCAAATAACATATTTTAAAGCAGCTATAAGGAACTTTTATTTCTGGTGATTCTGGTGTGGACAAAAGCGGCAGTGTTTCTACCGCTGGTCTTGTGCGTTTATGTAGGTCACATGGCTCACGATACTTAAGGACTGGAGATCTCAGTGTCTACACACTGTCTGGGGATTTCTATTAAAAAAAAAAAGTAGTTCCTTGAATGGCAGCGAGAACGGCCGCTAACAGACGTAGAGCCCTTACTTCAAGGTCACATCTAACCTGAAATTCTCCTCCCATTCTCTTCCACGATAAAACAAACTAGAGATACAGTGAATCACTTTATGACAGGGAGCAAGCTATTTAAAACAAACAACTAAAGAGTTTGGATTGGTTCTGCAGGTTTTTTTTCCCCACCCAGTTTTGGCAATGAGTCATTTTTAGGCATCGGTATTAAATTGAGACAAACATGGCTGCAACTCAAACCGAACACCAGCCACTCTCTTCGCAGATTACTGACGTAAATATGGCACATTTTTGTTCAGATGGCAAAAGTATGAACTGCATTTTTCCCACATCATTGCTAAATGGCACTGAATCATTTGCCTCAATTAAACAAAAATAAATTGTGCTTTTCTTTGTCTAGAATATTCAAGGAACAGTTTTCACTGACTAGCTTCCAACATTTCATTAGGGGACAAACCTCTCTGCTTCTTTTTGACTAATCATCACCACAGCCATCTAAATGTACTAGGTACAGGAAACATGAAAAAAAAAAACAAGTATATTGCAATTTAGTGATCTAATGCAAAACATAAATGGTAGAATTTTAAATAAAACCAAATTCATTCATGAGAACAATCGTTATTATTACTGGCTATTTTGTTTTATAATTAGTTTATATAATAGGGTGATGATTTTGATGGCTTATCTTCTTCGTCTTCTCACAGTAGAACAAGTCTGTTCACCTTATCTGGATTTATTTCCTGTTTCATTCTGTGATCTTGGTGTAAAGTCATCAGTACAGATGCCTTCCTGTCCACTGGGTAGATAGATGAGATGTGCAGTGATCTTTGGCCTCAAACCTCCATCTGAGCACAACCTTTCTTAGCCACCATCAATTTTTCCAGAGGATTGTTACGCTCACACCTGATCCACCTGTTGCAGAGAGTCTGATAGGGATTTTACGGATGGCATCAGGGAGGACATCAGTTTGTTTGTCAAGCAATTACAGCAAACACAATGAATGTGACATACACACATAGCATTGCTATATGGACATCTTGTTTGTTGCAGCTGATCTACAGCAATTGGCTGTTATTTTATTATTTATTTGTCTGTCTCCTGCTTGGCAGGTAATGTGTGTTTTTAGAGCCTTTTCACCCACATCAGCAGGGAGCTGAAATTGATGCTGATGAGAGTGAATGAAAAAAAGGTTGTAGGCTGTACATTAAAAAAAAAAAGAGCTGAAAGACTCTAAAATGAGTAATATTATTTAGTTTCATAGCACAGAGTAATTCGGTTATTCATAATTTTAGAAACATAGCATAGCAGCTTTAGATTGAAAGAAACTCAATAACATTCAAGGCAAGTGAGACAGTGATTCATGTTACGCTGAATTCTAAATAGCACTTTAAAAAAATCTTTGAAAACCATCACCTTGAGTTTTTAAAGAAACACAGAGAAGCTAAGATGCAGGAAACATAATTTTAAATGGCAATATATAAATAAATAAATAAATAAAACTCATAATGCATTGAATGCTAAACATGGGCATAATGCATAGGCAAGGACAGACAGTCAAACAACACCATAGCCTTACCAAACAATGTAATCAGCGCCCCTATGACATAGTTATAACAAGAGCTGATATTATGAGCTTCATAAAACTGGCATTAATGTCTGCCAAATTCAAAACCAACACCCTAAGGATGCATTATCTGGTGTGAAGATCACAGAACCTGGAACCTGACACACTTTCAAAAAGTAATATGGTCCAATGAGTCATTCGTCACTCTTTAATTTACATCTGGACAGATTTATGTGAGGAGAAACGCAGAGGGTGTGATCCACTCTGATGCACTCAGTCTGTAATGGTACGACCAGTCACGTGGAAGTCGTTACATCTGAGGATTACTCTACATGTTTACATAACAGTTAACATAAATGTGATATTGCTAAACATACATCCAATGATATCCCCATATTCCAAGATCCTAATGACCCCATACATGTTGCTATTAAGGTTTCATTATGATTTGGCTGAAGTCAAACGCCTACGGTAGCCCACATGGTTAAGCATAAGATAGGATAGGATAGGATATATTTAAATAGGATATAAAGATATAATAGGATATTTCTTCTTTCCTGACTTGACTTTTCTTCAGGAGAAGAACAATCCCACTTGGCACAGGCCAGGATTCAGCCAACAACATTTTAATGTGGGTAAACATCTGTTTGACGATGAAGAGGGCAGTCTTATTCATTATGTGTTTCTGTTATTTTGTCCACTCCTATTCTAAGCCCAAGTAGGTTTTTTTTGCACCCAGTAAGCAAATCTACTTTAATAAATTGCACTATCACTGGGTAACAAACCAACTACTCAAGCAGACGATCCATTTAATAGTGGAAAATAAAGTACACAAGCGCATACATATTAATGAATGCAAATATGATACCTTCACTCCATCCTTGTCTCCGGCTCTGGGTCTGGGTCTGACTGAGGATATGGTCCATCATCTCCACCAGTCATCAGGCTTCCCTGACTCTCTTATGATCACTTAGACAAATCAAATAAGACTAAACTACCCATTTCTCCTCATCCTCCATCCAATAATGCGTTTTTTTTCTCGCTCATTTCATCAATTCAGCTCAATATATTTCTCCATACAAGCATTTCTTCCATGTAGAGAAGGTGAACGTTTTTAGTCCCCTCCTTCAGACGCAAATAAATCGATACATTTCCTTTGTTTTAATTCAACTCACATCACTCCATTAATTGTTGTCTCTCTCTCCACACCTCACACCCTTTCCATCATCCCTTTCCCATTCGCTACCCCATCGCTGTCTCTTCATCCTGGACCCATCTATCCATCTTTTTGTGTCCTTACACTCCAATGAGATGCAGGTCACGCACACACATTTTCCCTCCCCTGCCATGGCAGTGTTGGCGGGAGCAGCGACTAAGTGTGTCCCTGTCCGGTCTAAATCGGATTGATTAACGGCGAGCTGCTGTGGCAGGTCTCCTGAGGACCCAACCCCCCCCCCCCCCATACAACACGACCCCCTCTCGCCCTCCTTCCCTTCCCCCCCCCTCGCAGCACCCCTCCCTACGTCCAGATGCGTCAGGGCAGGCTATACACGGCTGCAGGCTACGGTAATTGGTAGTCGGACAGCCATGGCAGCTCCCCTCCGCCTAATAGGTCCAACTCCTCAATAACTCCATACAATCACAATAAATGGGGGCACAGGATAGGCTACAGTGGTCAAATGGGCCCATGAAATACTAGCAGGAGGTCAGGATAAGATCCAACACACTCACACACACTCCATCCCTATGAGAGCAGCTCTCCTACTCTTTATTTATTTTATTTTTTTATGAATCTCAAGTGAACACCTGAGAAAAACCACATGGCATATGAGACATTTTGTTATTTTATACTGTAAGACTGCTTTGCTCTGAAGGGACTGAACAGCTCCCCCGAGGAAAGCTAATAGGTTTTAGGAAAAATATAACAGTAAAGAGATTCTGACATCTTGTACATCCAACATCTGTCTACATGGTTGAACGGCAGGATTCCCCTGGTAGTATTTTCAGCTGAGTTGGAGGCTGACAGGCTGCTGTAACTTGTTACGAAAACACTATACGAGTACAATTAAAAGGGCTTTACTTCTCTGCATGTGCACGGACAACATTATTACAATCCCTCGATTAAACCACATGCAGCACATTCAAAAATTTATTTAAATTAAATTCAAAATTTAATGATCATAACAAAAGTTGCAGCAGTGATATTCACACCACCTCATTGAAATGGCCTTTTAAATATGAACAGCAGCTAATTATTATTTGCCAACCAAAAGGACACAGTATTATTTATGGCTTTTCATGGTTGACTTCCTTATGAGACACTTAGCCTCAACTCAGACAGTGGAGATGCTGACATTTAATGTGTTACATTTATGATTAATTCATGGTTGCGTTCTCCTCCTGTATATACAGTTAGCTATTTTATACATTTTATGCACATATTTTTAAGAGTGTGACATTTAAAATGTTATTACAGTCATCATCACTATTATTGCCACAATGGAATATAAGTTAATCATGAATTATAGTCATCTAGTACATTCTTTAAGGCCCACACTGTACTGTTTCTTTTTTTCTTTTTTTATGCTACTACTGCACTACATTTATCTGGCTGTAACTTTTCAGATTCAATTTGACATTAAAATGATATTATGAACTTTGAAAATAAAATGCAATCATATGATTAAACTATATCCAACGGTAAAAAAAAATAAAACTATAACCAGGTACAACAGTAAAATGCTTCTTACGCATTTATGGATCACTAGATCTAATAATTTATTTATCATTCACATTTCACTGTAAACTGACAAAATGACAAATTAATTTTGGAAAAAAAACAGATTTCCTTGGAAAAATAAATAAATGGAAGCAATATTTTACTGTCTTTTTAAGTTTACTTAAAAAAGAATTGTAGTCACCCAATTTGTTAAGGTCATACTAAGTGTGCTTTTAACACATGTGCTTTTACTTAAGTAGGATTTTAAGTAAAGGACTTTTACTTGTAACTCATCAAGTAACACTAATCATTTAACACAACTTGTATAAATAGGTTATTGGTTATTCCTCCTTGTTTTAAGGATCTGAATACTTCCTCCACCACTGTGGAATATATTATAATTTCTTGGACCGAGACCCGAGCTGGTGACATTGCAGAGCTTTGTGACACTGAAACCAACACAGATGAATCTGCAGGTTCAGCTGTCAGCAACAATCACAGTGAAACCTTGTTGTCTTAAAGTGGGCAGGAGGCGCTGGGGCTTTGGGAGTGAAAACAAGTGGGAAAGGCAAATCAGGATTATTGTCAACAGCGGCGGAGATTGATAGCGACAAGGGAGTGAATTTCTGTCTGTTGGCCCAACGCTATTCTGACTTGATCTGCTGCTGTTGGGGAGAAGGGAGACCCGCGGGACAATGGAGAAGATTACACTGCCTCCACTTTTCATTAGAGGGGCAACATTAAATAGGGAGCGAGAGACAGAGAGACAAAGAGAGAGAGAGAGAGAGAGAGAGGGAATTTACAGCATAGAAATAATTCACTGACAGCACTAAATGCTCAATAAAATCTACATTTTCAGCTGTGCCACTGATTTGTTTGACATATTTAAGGGTTGACATACTGTATTTCAAATTCATTTAGCCAAAGACTCATTATCAAAGTGCGTGTTCTTAATTCTGCTACGTACGAGCTTTGTCTCAGAGAAAAATGATGGAAGGAGGGCATGGGGTAAGGAGAAAAGAAGTAGTGAAAAGGAGGGTGTGAAAGCAGAAATTTGGGAGGACACACAGACGAGTGAGCAGCTGCATGCACTTTTAACAGTCTAAGCACAGGATTCGGGTAAAGGAAGCCAAAGTTGAGAGGGGCTTTGAGTGATGGGGAGAGAGCCTGTTGGATAACAAACTGATCAAGCATGCCTGCTTCAGAGGAGGCGGGGGGTGGCAGTATAAATGAGGTTGGGGAGGTGGGCTGTCCATATAGTGTGTTATTTTTTCAGTTTTGTTTTGTTTCGCAGTGGTGCCTTGATCCTCTGGTAATAAAACTGACAGGATTCATTCACTGTGATGTACAGACCTCTCAGAGCAGAGCGAGGCGATTGAGACGGGGTCTCTTAAACTTACCTGAGGGACCTCTAAGGGTGAACTGGGAGAGGAGAAGAAGGGCAATTGAAATGGCCCTTTTTTGTAAAAGCTGCTGTGTTCTCTCTGCCTCCCTCCATGTGTACCAGTCTGAGGTATCCTGTTTCTATTATGCACATCGACATGTAACCCTTCTCCTGCACTGCAGACTCACACACTAATTGGCATGCTAAATGTTAATATTTTTCCATGACACTCAAGACCCAAGGTGTCAAGATGTTGATTAGAAAATCTCTAATTGGCTCTATACTGATCCTTTGAGGGTAGAGGAGATGCTTTAATTGGATATAAATGGGTCATGTGGATGGTCCACCTGCAGAGCAGCCAGAGCGAAACCTCAGCTCTGAAGTTAAATTATTCTTTTTTTTTTATGACATATTGTTTACTGTGTCATATTAAATCTGTGTGTGTTTTACACCTGTACACAAAGTGAAAACACACAACATGCAGGGACCCAAACAATATTCATTTGTCATATAAAACCTGTTCATAGGTCAGAAGTTAATATCCCTCTGATTCCAATATACTTACTCTTAAATATTTTAATAATCCACTGTGTATTTTAACCATTGCTCATGTTAGCTCTGCTACTATCAAACACAGTGAAACACTGCTTGTTTGTAAAAAGAAACACAATCCTGGTTCCTTGATGAGGAGAAATAATGATATAATGTGGAGGCAAAAGGAAAGCACAACAAAGGCATGACAAAACACAGTAACAACCAGCCGAGTCGTTTTAGTCGACAGAATATAATGGCCTCAGCCATTATAACAGAAACATATAGTCAAATAATGGCTGTGTGCATGAACATGTGTGTACTCAGAGAAAAAGACGAGAAGAGAAAACAAGGGCAAGCTGTAGGGTATATGAGGGGATTCTTTCTGTTTGCTCTAGAAGAAATGCTGCCTGAAAGGGGGGACTTTTATATCACAAAATGTTCCCCATTATAATGTCAGGCCATTGCGTCTGACACTAAACCAAGGCACCACTCAGAAATGTACTCTTGATTATGAATTAATCTACCAACACATGCTACTGTTGCGGGGAAAAAACACGGCTGCCAAAGTGCCAACATGGAATAAATTTGAAACTGTCTAATAAAGTGCCACATGAGGCCCATATTGACACCTTGTCTGACATACTGTAATTAGCAGCTTCCACCTCTCACAGTGGCCACATCACACCTACCTACTGGAGGCGAGCCGTTTCCTTCTTATAATTGAGTCCAAGCTTGTCACCACCAAAACTTTTAAGTGGTATATTAAATTATCTAATTAGCTCATAGATGTTTAGTTATGTTTTAAGTACATGCATAAACCCTGGGATTTAGTTAAAGGATAATTAAAAACTATGATGCATCAATGTATTGTCTTTGCTACTTGAGAGCCAGCACTAAAAGACACCAGTTGTCTACTTAATGCAACCATTATTCATAACCTCACAGGAATTAAAACACCTTTAATTAGACAAAACCCAATCACTAAAATTAAAAACGAACACACACATGCACCTTTATCAGAACCTACACATCTATTATCCCAACCATCTGGACACCTTGCACTTTTAATCCAAAGCTTAGAGTACTCCACTTTTAATTCCTTCACTCATTTACCTTTTCCTTCCAACCTTTACACCTTACATTGTCAAGGCTGAGCCACATGTTGGAACATTTTGTTGGGTTTTAATAAGTCATCCTCCAGTAGGTCAGATCCAAAACATCCAACCTAAGGCCACTGCCACATAATAAGGTTACCGTGTGTCAATAGCAGAGGAGATGCTGAAATGCTACTACCATAATGATGTCATCGAAACTGTGTGTGTGTGTGTGTGTGTGTGGGCACTACGGACTGACCAACTGACCAACCCAGTTTCTCCCATATTGGACCAGCTATAAATATTCATACTCCCACTCCATGCTCATCACTGTAAAGGGCAAAGTACATATTGGTGGTGAATTATATATCCATTGAAAAGGTCATCTACCTCAACACCAATCTTTTGATGAGTTATGGGACACGAGGAGTGAAGAGGATTCCTTGCACTGAGTGATTCTGCTCTGCAAACTTTAGTTACAAATTTCATTAGCCAACAGTTAAGACGATCAGCTGGCAACATGAGTCAGATTTGTTTCATATATGTCAGTCATTGTGTCTGATTACATAGCTTTATCCCTGCTCCGCAACTCCTCCCTTGACCAGAGGACAGAGGACTCTCTCATGTTGCCTTTTCTCTCATCCTCCTCTGTCCATTCTCCTGTGAATATCAATCCATCTATCTCTTTCTGTCAGCCCACTTGTCTGTGCCCTGCCTGTCTTTGCAGCGATCCCTCCTCAGGATGTGTCTTATTCTCAGCTCCCTTTGACAAGACATTGATCAACACCATGCATATCAGTCTGACAATTGTTGTATACACTTGCACAAACACACACATCCACCCATGCTGTGAAACACACTACAGACTGATTTTAAAGGAATAGTTCAACATTTTGGGAACGTTCATATATAGCTGGAGCCAGTAGCCTGTTAGATTTGCTTAGCATAATAGTTTGGCAATTAAATGTGTGTCTAAAATGGCAAATTGTCATCTTTGCCCTTCAGTTTTTGTTTGAATGAAACAAACCAGATTTGACTTGTTGATTGCTGTTACCATAATGTCATTTTTTCAGTAACAAGTAATAAAAATGTATTGGTGGAGGTGCTCGAGGTGTGAGGAGGTGGTTAGATAACACTCAACACTTTCTCATCCCAGGTCGTGAAATAGCGACTCGGCTTTGTCACGCCCCTCAGCGTCATATATAAAAGCACATTGTACCCTTTAGCATCTGCCTGCGATTACTTTTTAACACTTAGTCAGGAAGAGTTAGCCAACCAAGTACTTTGTTTGTTTAGGAAAAGATGATGTTAGATAAAGTTAAATTAAGCATGTCACATGACGCAAGTCACATGATCTGCATGTCATATTGTCATTGTTGGGGCAACAAGACTTGCACCCTGCACTCATCTGGGTGAAAGTTCTGCGCTGATTTGACCAATCCATTCCAGTCCCTTCCTAACACACATTTTGTTGCTCTTTCCACTATGTCACCTGACACGGATGGGTTACATTGGAGTTAGCTATAGGGGTATGGGCGGCCAGGCATGCCCTGGATGACCTCTGTGCCACCCCTTCATAATAATGAACGTAATTTGTTGTTATTAGAAGTAGCAGTCAGCGGCATAGTAAACCAGTATTTTCCAATAAGGACTGTCCATAGCAGTGGGAGGATGTAGGCAGCTGAATTTATTTGTGTCATAATGGTGTTATTGCTCCATAACAGACTAACTTTGGCACTGAATTGATTTTGTGTCATGTCAGAATTATTCTAGGGCTCACTGCGTTAATTGAACCTCTTCCTTTATTATGTTTTTGTTGTTTGTTTATTTGTTTGGTCTCGTGAAGATGCATAACTTCCTTCCTGTTCCTTAAATCCTATTCATAGCCAGAATTGCTGCATATTAATTGTTATGTGGCATCAAATAAAAAATAAATAAATAAAATATCCTCAGAATGATCTTTCAGATGTTGCCTACAGGCAACATATGCAGTAGGCCTGAATTTGACAGCGCAATTTAAAGTAGGCCTAATGTTTTATTTTGCACCCCCATCCTGTCGCCGGTGTGGATAAAAGCCTGTCACTTTGTGTCAGAGTTGTGCTACATAACAAAAGTAACGTAATGAGTAATGTAACTAATTATTTTTGCTGTTGAGGACATAGTTAAACGTACTACAAGAAGTTGTTAACTGGTTATATAATGTTTTGTTTAATACTGATGCCTTTATATGATCTACATAAACAAACAAGACAATCGACAAAAAGATGGTCTATTTCAGTTGTTCTTCTTAAAGGGATCCGGTCAGAATCCCCTCACAATCAAATAAAACGAGGTGGTGAAAACACAACCACTTTTGTCCACATGGGCAAATGGACATTCTTTATTGCTGCTTTAAGTAATGTAATTACTTTTTTGTTGACTGTTTTTCAAGTAACCTGCCCAATGTTGGTCATTGGTGAGCTTTAGAGGCACTGGTAGGTGGATTTTGTTCGACAGACAGAAGTTTCGACAGACTCAAGCTATCTGTTTCCAGTCTTTACACTATGACTAAACTAATCTACTGCTGGCTCCTGCTACCAAGGTCGCCACTTTTTGTCGAAAAGTGTTGGGGACATAAGGGCTCAGATAAAAAAATCATTTTTAAGAGGTTACAACAATCTTCCACATGCAATTTTAAGCAATGTAAATGGGGTTCAGTATGAGGTTAGAGTAGATTATTATGGTGGGTCGGGACTTTTTTTTACAAAGGCCATAGCCTTGGCTTGCTGCTTGTGGCTTTAACCATACTCAGCATAAAACGCACAATGCAGGGTTGAGTACCAAACGTGGTACTTTTGCTTTAAGGGTACCAACCAAATTATGACAGCATTACCGAGTATACCGATTCAAATTAAATCAGTCTGTATAAAATGTCTGAGCGCGTGACTGGTTGAGAAAGTAAGTTCTGTGTGAGTAGTGAGAGACAGAGATTGAGAGAGTGAGACTTTATGTCGCCTCTGCTGCCTGTTATAGTCACAGTTAGACTCTCATGCAGCATGTCCATTTCTTCACGCCAGGACAAACTAATTTATAACTAATAATAGCACGAAAAAAGTACCCTTAGAGTGCAGGGACAGACAGAGTCAGTAAGTAAGTACTGTAAGTCACCTTATTATGTAAAGTACCTTAAAATCCTGCAAATAATATGCAGTGATCTCAATGAAAGAACGTCTTTACGAGTTTTTCAATTGACAAAGTTTTTTCAGAGTTATCTTGAAGGTTTTTTTCCAATGACCTAGCTGGTTCACTCTACTACAAGAGCACTTGTCTATTAACAGAAAAAAAAAGCGGATGCAATGAAACTGTGGGGGCAAGATCAGCATTGCATTCGGGTTACCATAATTTTAGTGTGATGCGAAACAGAGTAGATTTAATGGGGAAGGAGTCAATAGCCAGTGTGGACGATAAAAGTGTGTGTTGTGTGTGCTTGTGTTGTGTGGTGTGTGTGTGGTTGGTGTGTAACTGGGGGGCCACAGGTGGAAAAGGGCAAGATCTCATCTAAAGGCTATGAAAGATTTAACAGCAGGAGAAGACAGGAATGACAATGTCTGTGATGGCACGCAACAAACCAAGTCCCCCAATTATATCTGGCATTTAAATGTCTGTCCTCTGTATTCTGCACTTTATGCACATCCCATCAAATCAATGAAATAGGGAATAACTATTTTTATGGACTTGATCTGTCACAAAAAAGATCTACAATATAATAATGTGTGTATTTGGGAAGTCTATAAAAACAAAGCAGTATGAAAACAATCTAATTCTGTACTGAACCTGGCATTATATTGATTTAACCATAGTTGTTATTATGTTAGTAGGGGTAAAGCTCCAGTCAACCACTGCAATAAACCCAGCTTTGATTCTCTGTAGCAAGCCCCAGGATGTTGTAGTCAATCACGCTGTACGAAGCGTTGTTGCATTGCGACGGATAGCGGGAAAGCCAACAAGGGCCAGCTGCACTGATTGGTGTAGCGTGAACTTACAGATGAAGTTTTCATACGGCAACAGTAGGGTTAGCAAGAGCAAGTGATGAGGACTACAGGAAACTAGGCGCTTTAAAATGGAAACAATTCCACACAAAACAGGGAGCGGGGAGCTCTGGAAGCCGAAGGGTAAGACTTACACAGCCTAACAACAACCTCCAGGGTTCAATTCAAGCTGGGGATTTAAGTTGCATGTCATACATTTCCTGTCTATCGCTTCTTCATCAGCTATCAAAATTGTGCCAATCTTCACATAATAATAGCTTGAAACTAGGCATTTTTAGATAGGATTAGTGACACTGGTTTAAATGCAAACCATTGAGCTGTCCCCTGTTGAATTCATATTGAGTCTGTTTCATTTACAGTCTTTTCAGATGTAGATTCACTAAAGCATATCAGTAAACAGGAGCCTGGCTGGATGATGGTCTGCTCAGCAGCATAATGCTGTCAGTTCATGTACCATGTCAATTATGTGTAGAAAAAACACTGTTGTACCATCAAACACTCAGCCTAGTTTGGCTTGCCTTGTAACAATGCAAAGCATGATTTTTCTTCTTCTCTGGTAATCCCCAGGACGTCACTCTTCTGTTCTGCAGCACACATGTCAGAGTCAGGGCTCCTCACCAGAGTGAGGGCTTAGTACTTCAAGCTTGTCATGGATCTCCAGATGGAAGCATTCAAGGCTTTTTCCCAGAAATTTGTATTGTTTATTTATTAGACTTAAACCCAGAGTTCCTCAGAGGACAGTAGCCAGCTGTTGCATTTTGGCTTTGTTCCACCGAGACGTGGAGGATTGTTATCCTCTTGATCGCTTGGCTGTCACTCTCTCTCTCTCT
>NW_023339740.1:13153971-13156919 GCF_004916995.1 Morone saxatilis | reverse complement strand
TAATTTAAAAAGCGCTTTTTCTGAATACTCAAAGACACTGTACCAGATATAATAAAAGAAGAATATAAGTTTGAACCAGTATCTCTCTGTGGCACACCAACAGGTGGAGACAAAACAGGAACAACTTTTATAATGCAAGCTAGTGAAAACATAAATTCACACAAGTTAAATTTAAATATATATATATATATATATATATATATATAAATGTTTTCAGAAAAAACTGATATTTTCAAATGATTTAAAACTTCAAAATGCAAAAAATAAAACATTAATCTTTAAAAATAAAATGTATTATTATTATTAAACTCTCCACATGAGTGCACACTCACCAATTTGTGATTTTCACCAATTTTGTTTGTTTAACATTTGCTAACTGGGAGATTGTTTAAAAAGGCAGAACTCTCAGATCACATTATCAGAGGGAGACTTCATACAAACACGTCCACCCAACACCCAGACACACTCACCTGTCCGTTCTTCTTCAGGTCAGCCCACATGCTCGTCCCATCACCTCCTCTCATCAGGACATGGTAGGTGAAGTAGTAGATGCCAGGCAGAGGGCAGGTGAACTTGCCGGTACTCGGCTCGTAGTAGTTCCCTACGTTGGTCACCACATCATCAAACTTCAATACCTCACTCCCTTCATGTTGCTTCCGGAGGCCTGCATAGAAGGCGATTTTGGGACTGTAGAAGGATTGGCCGTAGCCACCAGGTCCAGGCCCTGGTGGACCAGGTGGGCCGGGCTTGCCAGGCTCTCCGGGGGGCCCTCTAGGACCTGGAGGACCAGGAACTCCAGGGGTCCCTCTAAAGCCCTGTTTGCCCCTGCGGTTTGGGAAGTCTGGGGGCTGAGGGGAGACGGCTGTCAGCTCTCCCTGTGGGGGGGTGAAAGTGTCACACACCATCTTGCAGCTCCCAAGCATTTCATAATGCGTGCCCCCTCCTCCGGACCCTCCCCCCTTGGTGGTGTGGACCAATAGGGGAATGGCCACCAGCAAGACCAGAACCATGGCCACGCCGACTCCAGCCCCGATGACACGTTTCTTGCGACTGAGCCGGGAGGCGGCCAGTGTGAGGAAGTCCTCCTCCCCCTTAGCTGGAATGGTTGTGCCGGCCAGGCTGAACTCTGGGTAGAAAGTAACTACTGGATCAAGAAGATGGAGGAGGAAAATATGTGATTGTGTGGGCCAGAGAAAAGAAATTGGGGGCTATTCTAGGAGTGGGACCGACAAGTCTCAGACAGGAGGAAATCAGAAGTCGGGGGGAGAATGACAAATAGGTTTTTCCATTTCTTGGTGTTCAGATTTGTTTTGTATCCTTTTATTTTTCAGTTTCCCCTGGTTCACAATGTCTGAGATCTTTCAACCTTTCTAAAGAGAATACATCATTCTTCAAGCGAAAAATAACAGCAATATTTTAAATGTCTTTTTTAAAAAGGAGCATCACCGTTGAGATGTTGGATTTTAGGAAAGTTTCTTTTTTTTTATTATCCAGCTCTGTGGTTGTGGAGGCTCCAGTGAAAAGCTTTCAGTTGCTCAGGCAGAGAGCTGTCAGGTGGGGTCTACAGTATTCCCACTGGAGTTCATCTCACCCACCACATACGGGAAAGGGCGCTTTACTAGTCTGTCCAGGAATGAGAGGAGAAGAATGAGGAAACTGCTAAATCTCTGGACTCGTCCTGTCTCCCTATGTTTTTGTTGATGGGCTCACACCTTTCTATCCTGTTTTAGGGCCCTGAATTAGATTTATCTCTGTAGTCAACTCCCCTATTCAAAGTATAGGTTTATTACAGGTCATAAAAAGGCTAATTCTGAGGAAAGGGCAGGCCAAATTGCATTGAATGTGTAAACTTTTGTTTTAAAGGCAGCTTTGACGAACATTTTGTCACAGCGTCACAAATCACTGAATCTCTTGCAATCTAGAAGAAAAAGAAGAGAAACACACATATAATGAAATAAGCAGTCATGGACTAAGAAAACTCAATCCTGTTGCTATAACACATTAACTTTTAACATGGAATGTAGAAAACAATTCAACAAACAAAGCACTTCATTTGTTTAAATTTATATTCAGCCATTAAAATAATGAAAAATGTGATACAGGACTACAGAGAGGTTGGTAATAATGGATTACTGTAAGTCTAACATTTTTGTTATTATTGATAAAACCTGGAATCCTCTGTAATTTAAAAATCAAATAAATTGGGTTCAAAGCTACATATAGACATTATTACAGGCCTAAATGCATTATGGTATAAACTCAGTTTCTTTTAACAGCAAAAATACTCTAATTCTAATATTAATATCTTACTAATTCCCTTTTATTTAAATCTCTAGCTACATTTTAATGCACATTCAGATTTATTCAGAGTAAAAGGAAATTGTGATTTAATCAGCAAACTTTTGACAAAATCCACACACAAAAAAACATCAGCTTACCTGTTTTTTTCTTTCCTTCTTTCTTTTCTACCCGGTTCTCAGTGTTTTTTCATCCTGCCGGTTCAGACGGAAACGCCGCAGGAAAACTGTTCCAGGACGCAATGAAATCCTTACAACACTGACTTTGACCGTCTTATCGCGGTGAAGTTGCGCTGTGGTGCAAAAACTCAAAGTCACACTAATATTTGAACTTGCAGTAAGCATCTCATCCAGGACTCGCTCATGGTTTCCGGACCGCACCTTCCACGGCGCTGAAGGCAGTCCGAGCAGACACTGAGGAAATTTGAAGAAAAAAAAAGAGTAACAATAATACAATTAAAAGTTGCGCTCCCTGAAATAAAATCACATATTCTGACGAGTTACTTTAACAGACTTTCGCCGTGCAGAAATCCCGACTTTATTTGCAGAGCAACAGTTCACTCACTTGTTGTATTTTCCGTCCTGCTTCTCTCCTCAGCATCTGCCTACTACTGCTCCCCCGCCCTCCCTCCGTAACACACACACACACAC
>NW_023339740.1:13141828-13153953 GCF_004916995.1 Morone saxatilis | reverse complement strand
CCGATTCACCGTCCCATCCTGCATGTGACCTTTTTACAAATCAAATGACTACATCTGTTTAATAGTTTAATCAAAGGTTGTCTTTTTCCGTTCAAATATTAAAGATTTATTTGCACCACTGTTAGAATAAACGATGTGATAATACTTACAGAGTGATGATGTTCTCTGTCGGGTTTACAGCGTCCTTATTTGACATTAAATTAACATACTGTTGCTGTAGGGATCACGTTGTGTATTGTTTTTTCTTGTATAAATGCATGTTGGGTTTGTCCTATCAGTGCCTCACGGGGCGTGCTCCAGCAGCACACCATACAGTAATAATAGTATAAGTGTATTATAACCTTGCTTGGCCAAATAAAGAGTTTCCACGCATGATTAAGATGAGCTACTTGTGGAGCTGTGTTTGGGAGAACAGCAGGTGTGCAGAGACTCAAGTGTGAGTACAAAGCGTGGGTTACACCGATGTAGGTGACACACATCACGCAGGAAGTGGAAAGGATAAGGTGAAGGGAGGAGAGTGGTGTTCTTGGGGTTGCTGTCAATGTCTGTGTTTCTGTAGCTTTCAGACCTCGTTAGAGATGAAAGATGTATTACTGTTGACAACCCCCTCCTCCTCCTCCTCCTTCATCTCCTCCTGGTCTCTTTCCTTTCTCTCTCCCTGACTTTACATTCATTCATAAATTAATTAATTCTCAAATAGTTTTTATGTTATTATTTTTGGAAGTGTTAATGCCTGTTATAGACCTGGGGTTCCTCTGAAATGGTGGATTTTTTTTTTTATTTCTGTCACACCACACTCAATTGTATCAGACCTGGCCACAGAAACACATCTGTCCTGAAATGCAGCATTGCTATCATTTATTATGCCTAAAGAAATTTTAGTCTAGGGTATTTACACAAGAAACAGGCGAGTAAACCATTTAGGCACCCAACAGGCTTCTAATGCACAAGTGTACTTGTATGTACTGTCAGTTCTGCTCCTTATTTATTCATCTCCCAACTTTACTGAGCAGGAGAGTGTAGCAGATATTGAATATGGATCAATAGATCACTCCCCAGAATGCATACTGTCAGCCGACTGAGCCCTCAGGCAGATGCCAAGCCTCTAGTCACATTTGCATTTGGAGATAGAAAATAACTACTGCTTGTCAGAAAGTGGGAAACTGTGTGGTCTCTACATTTTACAGAATTGGCACATCAGAAGCGTAGAGGCTAAAGACTTTTCTGCATTCGTGAATATGTGCTTTTATAGTATACTCTCTGCTTGTATCCTCTTCTTTGTGTTCACGCCCGGCTGTATGTGCCTTTATGGCATGTATGTGAGTGCCTACATGCATACATAAGTGCGCACATCGACATATGATTTACATGTGGGCTCTGACACACTGGTGACACACTCAGAGGCTCTCTGCATTTAAATTATTATTGCCAAGAAGGGAAGACAATTTAGAGAGAATGAGGTTTTTAGAGCCCTATGAAATATTAACTAAGCCGATGAATATATAAGCTGTGAAGCAATAATATCTGTCTCTGACTCTGTTTCCTCATGATATATGATATCTATACGTTCTTGTCTGTACTATATCCTCCTTTTCTGAGTTGAATTAACAATTAACAACATTTTACATTATAATGGGATGTTACCACAGTTATGTCTTACAGCAACAACAGACTGGAAGATCTGAAGACTTGATGGTTACAGGGTTAACTGGGACATTGCTGCTGTTGTTCACACAAAGGTCTGCTGATCGACCCACCCAGAGCAAGAGAAAAACTGAAGTCAAATGCTGGAGTACATGATATCTTTTTCAAATAGAAGATGTTTTTTTCTGGATGAGTAAAACGTTTTATTTATCATTAAAATCACAAGAGTGGCCTTGAAGTCAAGTCAAGTCTTACACAGCCCAAACCTCTTTAGCAGGAAAATTAAGGAAGAAACCTTAGGAAGAGCAACAGAGAAGAGATCCTTCTTCCACAACAGGCACTATGCAATATGCACTAAATGTAGTAGAGTTCACATAAAAATATAAACACATAAAAAAATAAAGAGACAATATTGGGTAAATAAAGTGCAAACATACTGTATATGTGGAGTACAGATAAGATAATGAATTGAGCAACTTGAGGGTGCTGTTAAACTCTTGGACTGCAAAACCTTCTGTGAACCATGAAGACCACAGACCACACATTGCTCTTGTATTCACAACAGACAAACACATTAGCACACCATTCACACAGGGGGGTGGGAGACACAATATTTATATATTTATGCATTAAGGAAGCTATGTTTATTACAATACAAGGAACTCAAAACACACTTTGATTCATTAATTTGAGTTATAATTAGTTATTTCGAGAACATGATTATTGTAAGGACCTCCTCTATAAGAAAAGTGATAGCTTCTGTTATGATTTGGCACTATACAAAATTTAATTGATTTATTATAATAACAATTATAACATATTATTGTATGTAATGTGTGATCCTCTTGTGATCCTTCAGTGAGTTAACAGAGTAAGGCAGTTTGAACTCTCTGCAGGCCAATAGACTACTGTGTTACTCTGGATTTACAGTCATTAAAAACAGGTTCAATGTGTTGGAATGAGTTATTCTTGCTGATACACACTGGTTTTCCAGACAGCAGCACGATGAGACAGATAAGGCTGGACAGAGGTGATTTACCAGCAGGTCAGTCACTCACTCTTTTTAGAACAATCAGTAAAACCAATCAGGGCATGAGCAGAGAGTCAGCATGTGATCAGAGAGGTTACCATGGTATTAACTAGCTCATTCAAGGTGGAGGTGCTATCAACACAGCAAGTCACAAATACAAGCCAAGTAAGTGGCTGTGGAAAGGGCTTAACCTGACCTGCAATCTCACAGGTCAGAGAGTGAGAAACAGAGAATGAGAGCCTGAGAAGGACAGGGAATGGAGAGGCTGCGAGGGTAATGGAAATGTTGGGGTCAAAGCATCACATTGGCAGTCTATATAGTAACAGGGATTGTTTAGTGTGAGCACATCTACCCATTGGAAAGTGTCATTTAAATGTTTCTGCATTGGAGAGAGAGACTATACTCACCAGAAGTTTTTTCTTAAAATATGAAGAAAATATATGTTTTTAGGTTCACCAATTTTTAAGGACCTCTTGTGGATCTGCAAATTATAACTCCTGTGTGTCAGAAAAAAGGCAGAACTAAAGTTAAATTGTTATAACACTGTAAAATCTCTTACAGTAAAGACCCACTGCAGCCTGTTTATCAGTGATTATAGTAACTTAGTTCCAGCCATTAGTCGACTATTCGTTAAACGTTTATGACATGATGATAGATGATTATTTAACAGCCGCCTGTTAAATGATAACGGCAAATGATTCTCAATTTGTCAGAACAACTAAAAAGAAGACTGAACGTTTAGTTAATTTATTTCAACACCGAGTTCAACGTCACACAAGTCTCGTTGTTCAAAACACGGAATAAATAACTTCCAACTTCACAAAAAAGAAGACTCACAGACGTATCGCTAAGATGTATGATGAATAACGTTTCTTACAAATCAACATGCTACAAACTCCCTCATCTCCCGCTTCACGCCTCTTCTGTCCCCACCTGAACCTGCCGTGTGTCTTCGTTGTCCCCGGAGTCATAGCCCTGGTCGGAGCCACTGTTAATCACCTGGCCACAAACAGAGTTAGACACTATGTTCGGTCCCGGAGGCTAGGGGGCTGCTGAGCCCGGCATTGTTGCCCGCTCACCCCAGTCTGGCTATGGTGCTCATTTCACCATAGACCAGACAAGATTTAGATAAACTCATTCATGCTTTCATTTTGGCATTTTGAGAATCCTCACCTCCTCACCTCCTTAAAGGTCCAGTTTAGTATTAGGAGTTTGGTTTAAGGTTAAGGTTCAGGACAGCTTAGGCCAGGAGATTGAATGCTTGATATTCCTTGTAAGTGCAGGAAAAAAAGTGTGTGTGTGGATGAACCCCCCTCCTCTCGTACATCTACCTCTGTCTGTGTGCAGATCTGATTATGGTCCTTGATTGCGAGTGACAGTGTGCAGATTGAGTTGCACAGCCTCTCTAATTCTCTCTATTAATGAGTTGCGCTCCACACTGCTGCCCCGGACCCCATCTATTAATCACAATTTGTCATCTGTCTTGTGCTCTCCACACACACACTCCCCTCTCCCCTTCTCTCCACCCCCTCCTTCCCTCCAAACCACACTATCCCTCCTCTACCTGTCCCTTACCTCCCAGCTGCTGATTCCATCTCATCCCTTTATCTCCTCCTGACTTACTTCTCCAAAGATTCTCTGCACAACACTCGTCTCTCAATTCGCTGTCTTTCTGTGTGTTGTCCTGTGCTCTGCACCTGTTCCCTTTCCTGACGTTTTTATTTGCATCTCCATCTTCAGCTCTTGCACTCCTTTTTTCCCCCCTCTTGCACTCGTGTCTTGCTCTCCTTCCACGGCATGGTCAGCATACTGAGTGGGTTTTCCCCCTGAAATCCACATTTTAATTCTGCCAGCACTCCAAGGTTAAGTAAGCCCCCTCAAATCGGTAAATAATGATTTATCACTCCAATTCATATCCGTATTGGTATCTGTAATTAGATATTTTGCTATAGACATATGGCTGTTTGACAAAATTAAAAAATATTTAAACAGCTTATTTAAAAGTCACCTCTCACTTCCTTCTCCTCCCTCCGCTTAAGATTCCTCCATTATGTTTGTGACTGTATAAGCTTAGAAATATTTTAATGGTGCTAGATCTGAGAGCATGACTAAGACAGTGTGTGAAAACTAGTGGTTTCAGTACAGTAACAGTGACATGTTAGGAGGTTGGACAGAGAAGAGAGGGTATCATGTATACAGTTCATTACTTGTGGATCAAAACCGAATCCCTACCGAGCAGCTGTGTCAGAAATCCTCCACCCCACACTGAACATTAATTAAAGCTCTTGTCTGTCCCAACAACCTGCTGCTCACACCAGGAAATCTGTGTTCTGAATGTCTCCAACATGGGAAACACAGAGTGAGACCACACCGGTTGAATGGGTGACACAGACACACGAGTTTGGAACAGATGTGAAAAAACAATGTATATGTCATGTACTGAAGGTAATACTGTGACATTTTTAGCCAAACAAAAGTGCTTCCTGCTGATAACTTACATAATCCAGTTGTTTTCATGTATGGTAAGTAACTGAAGTTTTAATTTTCTGGTGAGACAACATTCAGAACTTTTGAGTTGCTGCTGTAGAGCATTACGTTTACAGTATTTCTAGTGATCTCAATTACGATTTCTGAAAAATGCATAAAACTTTTGATTTTAATGTAACCTCTTTGCTTAGATGTCATTTGTTCATATTTGTCTTTGAAATAGTGCCTAAACTAGTTTTAGAAAATAAAAAAAATAAGATGGAGGTGGGTTAAAATGTGTGTGCAATTAACATGTTAGCAGGTTTGACACATTTAGTGGTCAAGAGTAGCCTACTGTGAGGAGGATTGAAATTATAGTGCAAATGTAGTTCAAGGGTTTTGTGATTGCAAATACCTGAAAATATTACAGCAGATCTGTGGTATGACAAGAAAGGAAATGTACATTGCAAGTGTATTATGTGTCCATATTCATATTTATATTTGTCTTTTGTCTTTTGCATCCCTAATACCAACAGACGTAATCAAACTTAATAAGCAAGTGATCTCAGGAAATATAACACCCGAGTACAGGTTCTGATGACTGATTTCCACTGATGACTGGGATGTGCAAAACCAACCTGACACCAAAATAAAAATGAAATGGATCTTGTGAAACTTCCAAAAAAAAAGAAGCAGACTGAGAAAATGAAACAGTGACTGTTAGTGCCAATAGGGATGGTGATGTCAGGCTCAGCATTCACTTTTTATCTTGGGATGACAATGTCGGTCTGTTGCTCGCTTTGGTCGAAGCTAAAACATCTCAACGACTATTGGACAGAACGCCATGAAATGTGTTACAGATGGTTCTGAGAAGATGAATCCTAATGACAGCCTCAGCTGTACTTTGTGTTTCGCGCTAATTGGCAAGTATGCTAAAATAATATTGTGAACATGATAAAAAAATACCCGGTAAGCATCAGCATTTTCATTATGAGCATGTTTGCATGCTAGCGTTAACATTTAGCTAAAAGCACCCGTGTGCCTGCACAACCTCACAGAGTCGCTCTTACTTTATGGACAAACACTCACAGGGTCACATTTGTGTACAGAACATTGACCTCCCACATCATTTCAGATAAGCCAACTGCACACCCAACCTTCCAGTGTAGTACACCTAGATACAGTGAATAGATATTTGGTAGATATTTGTAACATGATGTCCAGACGTGATACGGTGGAATTGAATCTGCTATCCTGTGAGGTGATGCAGCCTTCTGTCACTAAAGATAGTGGCTGCGTAAACAGTCGACAGTTCATTTAAACCCACTAAATTGCCCCCCAACAAAAAAGAGTGGTGAATAATTTAGCCGTGGTGATTCTCTCGCTGCTCAGCGGTCACAGCCTCTCTAAGTGATGACAGCAGATGGATCTGGTAACTGTGGTTGTTCCAAGCATGTCTTATTCCCTGTGACTGAGTGACAAACCTGGGCTGGTCTGGGACCCTTGTCTTTCTCTGTACTGTAGATATCTCACAGTTCTTACTTTCACAGTTTACAAATACTTCTTTCCGTGGACTGTGAATCTAGCACAAATAAAATCAGTCCAGAGAAGTGGAGTTCAACACGGAGCAGGATGCAGGGAGGGAAAAAAGAAAAAAAGAAATGGAACACAGCAACCCGTGACGAAGGACAGAAAGACAGCCGGGGTGGAAGAGAGAGCGAGGGATCATCCAGTAAGGATGACAGGGGCAACAGAGAGAGGAGAGAAAAGGAGGGAGAGATAGTGAAGCGAGACATCGATGACCTTCTTTTAGCTCTTAAACCATGCTGTTCATGCCATCGCATCACTCAGAGACAAGAACACCTCCTATACCCTGCTGCTGCGACATGAACATGACAGGGGCTGTCTGATATACTGGACAATGCTCTCTAATAGACACATGCACAGACACACACACACTTTTTCTTCTGAGGCTTTGTGTGATTACATCTACAGTTAAACATCAGATTTTCATGTATTCCTAATCTGACTTGCCTCATTATAAAAGGTTCATGTATGCTGCAACATATGGCATAGAGACTCCCTAAACCATGTTGCACACATTAGCTTATCTTGCTTTAATCAGCCTCTAGATTTTCAGCACCTACAGGCATGTTGCTGGAGATATTAATCAAATACATTTATTTTGGCAACGTCAGAGACACTAAACAATCAGGAGGAAAAATAAATACAAAATAATATTAATCAATCAATTGATGACTCAGTCATACTTCATTCCAACCCAACTTCATTCATGCATTATTTAGGTATTTTTATTTTCAAATGGATACAGTACTTTTGTCACAGCATAATTTTTTCAGTTTTTCAGTCTATGAATCCACCCTTATTCTGGGGGATTACAGGTTACATTAAAGGACCAGTGTTTGGTTTATCCATTCTGGGCTCCTCTAGAAACATAGCGGAGGGTCATTAAGAAAAACATAAAAAACATAACATTTTATTTTCAGGTGACACTAATGAAATACCTATGACTATTATATTCAATTTCTAACAAAAGATTATCCCAATTGTTACACACTGGTCCTTTAAAAGAAAATCCTTGTTCAGAACTGTAACATTCACTGCATTGGAGCCATGATGACACTATATTAGAGTTTAGAGTAACAATAGTGGCTTTGTCCTGCTCTTTTTACTCCAAAAACTCCATTACGAAAGTTACGTTTGCCAGTCTCATTGGTTAGCCCTCATCCTCAAGATTTTTTTGTCTTGTAAAAGTAAAAAAAAAAACAATAACGAGAAATCCAACCTCTGTGTAGCTTGTCCAAGTATGTTTTTCTATAGTAAACATTCAAACAGGGTTATGTTAGAATGAATAAACAATTTAGATCAATTAGATATTTAATTATAACAGAATGACTATACAGCTCCTTGCAATACAAGAGAAATGCTGTTTCTTTATTTCTGTCTTCCACAGAAATAATCAACTGGTGCCTGGGACCTGTTAGCTTTAGCATGGCTTTCATCATGTTAGATATTAAGTGCATATTTAGGAACCTTTATAGGGTCTTTATTTTAAAACGTGTGAGCTGGAAACATTGAGAAAGTGAGACAGGGACAAAGATTTAAACCAAATCACAGTTAGTTTAGACAGTTCAATGCGTGTGTTTTTTGTCTATAGATAAGAATGCACATTATATACTGAAGCAAACTAGCCATCTATCTTCCCCCATTTGGCTTAAATGTGCAATCTAACTGTGAAAAGCTATCCATCTAATAATATGTCTCTCACAGACTGATCTATCCATCTATGTCCTTAACCTGAAGCCTTTACCTGTCTTCGCTGTTGGGTAAACAAGTCCTCCAGACACAATTACAGTAACAAATCTCCCCCCCTGCACTATTTCTGTTTTCCTCCCACACAGTCTCACCCATTCTTCCTCTTTTCAAGCTCACCTCCAGCGGTCACTCTCTTTCCCTTGCGCTCTCCACAAACCACAAGTGCAGCAGCCTCATTTGTTTTTATCTTGTGGTTAACGACGTTTCATTTAGCCTGTGCTTCGGTGGGTTGGTAAACTAAAACTTGGGCCGCAGTAGTGAAGGAAATAATAGGAACTTTAGTTATTTAGATTTTTTTGCAAAAAGCAATGTTCTTTCCAGTACTTTCAGCTTAACTGGGCTTCCTCGTGTAGGAACTTTAGGGATGAATGGCTCCTGTGAGTTCATGACTGGTTATTGATCTTTTCAGATGTTCAGTAGATAACCGCAACCATTCATCAGACATTATTATTAACTGTCTAATAGCGCATTTTACTGTAGATAATGCTTTAATAATTTCTGAGGCTTGTTTAATTGACTGGTTGATACCCTTATTGGAAAGCTGGACAAACAGATATCAATTCTTCATCCTTGAATGCCCATTAGGCCTAGGAAGACCACCTGAAGGGGCACAGAAGAACTAGGGATAAACCTCAGTAAGTGGGTTTATTGTAGAAAAGAAAAAAAAATGAAAAAGGAGTCTATGTGTCTCCATTATCATGTCATGTAGGAAACCAGCTGCTCTTCTAGTTTTAACTTTAACTCTAAAGCCAATGTAAATTGTCCAAAAGAGGCATTGTTACTCCTGTGTTATCGCCCTCTTCCCTCAGCATCAGACTCTGTGTGTTTTCCCAGTTTCAGTGTGTGCTACAAAATTTCCCACTCTGTCATCCCTCATTTCTCCACTGATCACTTTCCTTGAGTTTTTTTGCCCCTGTCCATCACCTAATTAGTAAGTAGATTGTACTCCTGCCCTCTGATAGTCATTAGCCCGAGCATATATACATGTAGCACTGAGGCAGCATTAGCTTTCTTCCAGTTCATCTACGTTGCTGTTTTGGCCTTAGCCCTCCTGTTTCCTCTTACCTGGGAACAAATTTCTCTCTGAGCTAAGATTTTCCTCCAGGCAACTCTCCTTTCTGTTCGCCTCTGAATTACTTAAATAAACTTGTCATAACTGATTTTGTGCTATGAACACAACACTGATATATCATCACCTTTTAAGTTGATGTGGCAGACTTTAGCTGCTTACTTACACCTACAGCAGTTACAGAGCAACATTATCCTTTATTTTGGAGTTGTGTTTCTGGCCACCTTACCTTTAAGTCAAATATTCACTCTCTTCGGCTAAACATTGAGCTGGAACTTGCTATAAAGCTCTGTAAAGTTCTCTGCAAGTTCATCAAGCTGAAGCCAAATCCTGCCGTGACGGAGAATGCTTGTGACCTGAGTAAGTGACGGCTCCAGGAGACAATGTGTGACAATAGTTGCTTAGGAAGCAGCCTGAAAGGACTGTATGTTGCATAACACAATTACATTGATGTAACATTGCTCTGGACCTGACGTACAGATGATAGACTCCACACCACACATGTAATGCTGGGTTGCAGTTGTGGCTGTGCATACAGGGCAAAGAGATTTGATATCATGCTGGGAGTTAATGTTAAAGCGAGAAAAGGTACACTATAACCCCATACAAATAAAAACTGTGAAATGGTGCAGAAGTTGAAAGAGATATCTATCTATAACAGCTGTGCACGTCATTTTCTCCAATGTATTCTTATCAGACTATGTACACAGGATATCTTTAATGTGAGGTTGTGTCTGGACTTCAGTACAGTTGTGCAGGTACAACTGAGGCTATTTTATGTACTGGTAAAAGGCTGTTGGATCTGGGGTATTGTCTGTTAACTGAACTCACTCTGTAATCTGCAACGTCCGTCCATGTTTTTTTGGGGGGACCAGCCCTATAAACGTAAAGGTCCCTGACTTACTGAGTGATGAAGTTACACCATGGAGTTCCCCCATTGGCTGCTGCTCAAAATGAATAGACATGGACAGTCCTCAACTATGTCCTCAGGAGCACATGGACCATGCGTGTCCTGCCATATGTTTTGACCTAGTCTTGTTTTTTAATTCACTCCCTGACATATTGGCCAGAGTTGTACCTCACCACGCCTTTGGATAAAGCCAGCACTTTCACTGAAGACCTATATGTTTCTGTGGGCTGAAGCACAGTTTATCTAAGGAGTAAACATGGGGTTGACTGATGTGTTGAAAAAGTAGAGACAAGTCGGCCATGGATTTTAAGAATATATCGAAGCTGCTTAGCTGGTGAATTATTATTTGCTGCATTCCCATTCACAGCTAAGACAGTAAATCTCACCAGAACAAACTTAGTCCCTCTTTCTTTTTCTGTTCATCTATCTTTTTCAGAGGCAGTCTTACAACATTTCTCTTTGCCTCTCCTGTCTCTCTTTGTCTTCTTCTCTTTTTGCCAAATAATGATTGTGCATCACAATGGCTTCATTTCAGGAAATTGCTTTAGTCATTATCTCTTTAACCCCTCTCTCTGCGTTTGTCAGATTTTGATATGTATTGCAGCGTTGCAAAACCCTAATTGTTTGCTCTTTATCAACAGGCTGGCTAGATGCTCACAGGCTGAAATTCAGCTCTGTCTTTGCTCAGTGTGAGTGAAATGTGGCGCTGGGTATCATAGGACCTGAATAATTCATGCCTACTCTGGCTCCGTCCATGTGTTTTAAATACTGACTATAGACCAGGAAGCTATGAATCATTCATCAGTGGCGATTAAAGTCTGCTGTTAATTAACCCTTATCCTTTCACAGCAGTATGGAGGGGGTCAGTGACAGGTCCGTGCCCTGACCTCTCAGACCACCTGCTCACTTCTTCAGGGTCTCACTCCTGAATTCAGCTACCTATCTTGCTTCAGTGTGATGCAGTGTGTGATTGTTTGTCTCTTCTTGGATAGGAAAGGTTCGTCCAATTGAGATACAAGGAGTTTTTCCAATACTGAATCACCCAAAAAAATGTCATTTCTGTGTAAGTGATATGACTTTAAAGAGTATACTGTTCAAAATAACACTTTGGAACATTTTTCAAGTGTACTGAGTATGTTAAATGTTAGATATGTGTACTTGTGTGTGTACGTGTGTGTGTGTGTGAGTGAGTGAGTGAGTGTGTGTGTAATTGCCGTGACGAGACAAGATGTTGAGAATGCAGCGGTGCATGTCGTCAGAGCGCTTGAACGCTCCACGGATGGCCCACAGAGAGGAGGAATGAAGGAGAGACAGAAGGGGGTAGAGGGATGAGAAGAAAAGAGAAGGAGAGACAGATAAATGAATAAACAATGTTTATTGTTTAACCAACAGAGAACTTCACAGAGATATCAGAGGAAGCTGATGCTATACTATATGTGAGATTTTGGTTTTTAAGAAAGTGAGGTGTGTAAGGACTGAGGTCAGATTAGTTTCATTACACCCAGAAACATTGTGTGTCAATAGGAGACTGAATGATCAGATATTTTATAACAAGACTACGAGTCTACACCCATGCAAGTAAGGTTATACTTTGGTAGTGTAATGCTTTGAGCTAAATTCTAACATCAGCATGCTAACATGCTCACAAAAACAATGCTAACATGCTGATG
>NW_023339740.1:13131889-13141799 GCF_004916995.1 Morone saxatilis | reverse complement strand
ACCATGTTCACCATCTTTTTTTAGTGTCTTAACATGCTAATTATCACTAAAGAAAGTACACCTGAGACTGCATTGAATTGGTTTTGTGGATACTTTGGTTATAAACCAGTCATAAGGATAACCAGAGGTCACAGAACAGAGAACAACTGTGGAACATTTCACTCAAAACCACAATNNTGGATTGTCCAAAGTCTGGATTCATTTTCCACCATTGCTGGCAGTTACTAAATAAATTCCAATATAAACACCAGTAAAGTTTGTCCAGCTAATTTAAAAGTATCTGGTTTAACACATAAAAAAAAAAAAAAAACACATATTATTAAAGACCATCTTTGAATAATCAGTTAACTTTACCAAGTTAGAATATAGGGGGTGTTTTTGTTCTTTCCATTCTGCCCAAATTGCATGAATGTAGCAGTCAAGAATACAATGCCTTGCAGTGAATGAAATAGTGAAGCTCACAGGAACTGAGGTTTGCAGTTCATTTTTGTCTATCTGACTGTTAATATGATGTTCCTCTTCTTGTCTTAGCCCTTTTTCCTCACCAGACACTCCCTTTACACTCATTTTACAGAGGATTCATCTTTGAGAAGGAAAGGAGGGAGTAATGTCGAAAGAGGGAGTCGGGAAGGAGATGAGGCCTCTGTGGACCCTGTTGATTTCTGTCAACTGAGCAGCATTTTAATTCCATGCACCAAGGCCAGCAGACTGCGGACAGACATGCACACACTTACACTCTTAATACACTAACAAACTCCACCTCCTCTACCACCAGAACTGTTAACCTGTAACCTGCAGGCTTTCTAACTCTATTCACCACAATGTCCTCTTTGCAAAGGCAAACGGTAAGTTGGTGATTCTATGGACAGTATATCGTTGACAGGGCCTGGGACTGATGGAGCGTGTGTGTGTGTGTGTGTGTGTGTGTGTGTGTGGCTGGTGGTGGTGCTAGTGGTGGGGGAGTGACAGGCAGTGACGGTGGGTACACAGCGTAACCTTTAGAGTGGAGCCACAGGAGCATGACGGCCAGACTCCAAGGTAACAGAGAGAGAGACAGCGAGAGGTGTGCGGGGTTGTTGGGAGGAGAAGGAGAAAGTCGACAGGTAGGGGAGATAGAAACTTCAATGTATTTGTGTCATCTGCTCTTCTGTCTGTTTGCTTTGCCGTGTCCCACTGCAAAATTGCTAAAAGCCAAGAGGTTGCGTTTTTAAAAAAAAGTTGACCAATTTAGAAAACACACTTTTTCTCGGAGAGTGAGATGGCACACACGTCTGTGCGTTAAAGCCAGACTTGATTTGTTTTCAGTACTCACACGCCCACTCCTGTGCACAATGAGAGACTTATAGGTCACTGTAATTATTCCTCTTCTCCATACTGACCATGAAGTGAAGTCCTAACATATTCGTAAATGATGGGTGACAAAATCCACAGTTCTTTAGAAAAATTTGCTAATTTAGGCTTTATCAGTTAAACAAATCAAGTGGGTATGTTCCAAAGTATTTTCAGTGTGAAATTCCCTCTTTGTGTTTCCATGGCTTTGCTGCTGGGACATGACACTGTCACACAAAACTAAACGCGACTACCATGATGAAGGATTGCTTTATTTTAGCTTTGCACAAGAGGATGGTGGATTGTGGATTAATTGTCCTTACAATGTGCTACTAACATTAGACTTTCACTTTATGGATAGGAGGAAGGATTACAATTAACTGCAACTCTCTATTATTGTATCTATGGTGAGTATTGTATAAAAATAGACTTAGAAGAACTTGCAGCTGGATTATTGATGTCTTAAACGTGGTTAAGCATAGAAACAGGAGGCAGCTAGGCTGAATTCTTGACAAACAGTTTATCCATCCGTCTAGTGCTTCATCGTAGCTTCACCTGTTATACAGTAGGTTAAGGTTAACAAATATTTGGTGGGCACAGAGCATACAGTGATACCAAACCTCACAATCTCTCTGTAAAAACAAGACTTCAGGATGCAGCGTGCAGTCTGTAGGCCCAGGTGTTGTTAGCCAAAAAATCACTTAACTCCCCCTGTAAAATCACACATTTTCTGTCTGGCATGCCCCCCCTTCAGAAGCTGAAAATAGTTCATGCCCCAATCCCCACAGTTTCTAGCAACCATTAGCAATGATAAGGGAACCAAAACAATAAAAAAAGGATCCAAGTTGAATTTTATTGAAATTAAGTTCAGCAAACTCTTGTTTGTGTATTTTCCCTATTTAAATCATATTCATTCAAATTTGTTTCACTCCATATTTTGCCCCTGGTCATCTACGCCCCACCTGCAGTGGTTTTTTGCCTCACCAGTAAGGCCACCCAACAGTTTGAGAAACACCAGGTTAAAGAAACGACATGAAAAGTGTTCATTGCTGAGCTTTAGAGTTGCTGAAAGGTGTATTTTTTTAACTCTGGGGATAGCTGTTTCCCCCTGCTTCCAGTCAGCTTTATGCTTGCTAGGCTAACCACGTCCCAACGCCCGCACTTACCGCACAGACATGAGATTAATATCAATCTTCTCATCTCATTCTTGGGAACTTGCATATATAGATGAACTAAAGAAAGAAAGAGAATGTGTTTGCCTACTCTTATGCATCAGTGTGACTCACACTGTGAGTGTTAAAGATCTGAGTGAATTCCTATTATTCCACCATGACTTAATTACACAGAGAGACTTAATCATTCCTCTTGTCCAGAGGCACTGATGCTAATTAGTTTCTCTGTACACACACCACACACACGAACACGTACATTCGTGCACACACACTCTACATATGTAATGACATGGTGCCTATTTACACTTTACACGCGCTCACGTGCACACACTGACACGGCTGAGTGTCTCCCTGCAACATTTTTCTCATTAGGATCTCTGTCCCGTCAGTCGAGGCTTGGTGAATAATTTATAGATATTGGAGAGAAGATAGTTGGCAAACGATGTGTGCGTCCAGCCGGAGTCCCTGGTGTGAGTTTTTAAGCTTCCACAAGTCACAGGGGTCTTTCTGCCAATACTGTCCGCCAGCTAAGATCTGCTGTTCATTCACACTGACAGGCAACTCACACACACCCACACACACACACGTTGTATGCATAATGGCACACACACTGAAGCATACACATACATGTACATATGGAGTAAACGCACATTCACAAGCATAAAACACATTTACATTTTTATACCAAACATATATAACCTATAGAAATTGCTTTTATACTACCACTACACTACTACTTGTTTTTCCAAATACCTTTTAAAAAAAAAAATAATTCTTACCTGCAGCATCAGGGTTTCTGTAAGGTTTCAACTGGTTAATTTAAGACCTTTTTAAAACCTTTTTAAGAGTATTCTGAATGCATTTAAGACATATTTTATGTCCATGCTGGCAAAAACATTGGTATTGGTTCCATGTCGGTTTGGTTTTGTTGTTGTTACAGCATGTTCAATACAAATTATTCCCCAAAACATATTTAAAAGGGAGACTGAAAAATGCAACTTTATAAAAGTGAACTTAACTTCATTCTAGACAGATTTTGGCAGATTCAAGATCTTCCAAAATCAAAAGATCTTATGTGAACATACAGGTATATGTGTAAATTGCTGTGACACATATTTGAGAAAGTTGAGGATCTGTGTCTCTATGTTTATTTTTAGTAAATATGTTAATGACTGGTTTAGGTGACTTATTTTGGTTACGGTAGGTTTTAGGTCAGTTTGCACAATTATAAAAACTGTAATATAGCCTGTATCATTTGACATTACTTTCCGTACAAATAATTATGGAATACCAGTCAGATCTTCCTTGCAAATAAGCTCATTAAACATGCTCATAAAAATTAAGATACAGATGTTTTAATACATTCACATACAGTACAGATTCATATGCACCTACTCCACACGCACACATTCTGGCACACTCACACAAACACACACACACACACACACACACTGCCTGGACCTAAGCCTGTGACTATGACAAGCCCTGCTGTCTGCCTCGGTCCTCTCCCAGGCTTTGGAAGAGGATGGGGAGGAATGCTAAAGAAACCAGGAGAAGCCAAGCATACAGTTCCACTGTGGGGGTGGAGGGAGGTGGAGGCTTGAAGTGAGGGAGGAGGGGGTTGGATGCTGCTCACCACACCACACAGCTCTCTTTCTCTCTTTCCCTTCCTCTCCTAGCATCCTCTCAGTCTGCAGAGACCCCATGTGTGTCAGCCAAGCAGTGGAGCATCCCTTCTGTCTATTTTACCTATTTTTGTTGTTCCTCCTGCTGTCTCTCTCTCTCGTCCCTCTTTTCCCGTTTTCTCTTTTTCCTTACTTTATGTATTACTTTATCTCTTTTAAGCATGTTATTGGTCAGGGTGGTGCAGAGGAAGAAGTCCACAGTTGGCAGTGTAAAGAAGAGGCTGTGTCCTTTATGAGAACAAGTCTGAACAGATGTGGAAGATTACAGGAGATTGAGAGTGTGTGATTACCATCATATCTCCTCTGAAAAAGATAATATTGAAGACCATTATCAATTTGGTTGTTATTTCATTAAGTCATTATCAGACTAACTTAATAAAAAAAGAAGAAAATTGTAAAGAAAGAAAGAGTGGTACGGAGGCATCGCTAGTCAGTGTGTGTGTCGATTTGTTTCCTGTTAAACTTCTCCACAGCAGGTGTCAGCTGAAGGAGGCGGAGACATGGAGGAAGAAGGCAATTACTGTTGTGGAGCGTTTTGTTTTGTTTGTGGAAGCAGCATTGTGTGGCCTGCTGCTAATGAGGCCCAGCGAGCTTGTTAATAATGAATTGGAAAAAAGGTGACACAGGGACTGTGCGTGTGTGTTTGTTTGTGTGTGTGTGTGTTTGGAGGAGACGGTTGGTGGGGTCATCTCACCAGAGAGTGTTGACATTCTCTCTGATAGGCCTCCAGGCTGAATATGGTATCACAGCACTGTTTGATATTGATCCGGACACACACACACACACACACACACACACTTTTCTCAGTATCTGCTTTTTTTCTGACTCAACTTTGTAGCTTTTTTTTTCTGTCCATGTTAACTGTGCTCAGGTTTACCCCTTTTATTGACTTACTTTTCAAAAATGTCCTTTTTTAAAGAACAATATGTTGCAAATATCGTTCAACGTTTACCTGGTTTAGTGTCTTGTACAGCAACTCCATAGACTCCTGAATTGTGTTGATTAGACACAGATCTCTAATACCAAGTATATCACAATGTCCTTTTTAGTTACTGTGGTAGGTGCGATTTCAAGCATTTCAAGCAAAATAGCTAAAGCTCCAGATTTTAAAGTTGTAGTAAATGCAATTGTAGAGACGTGTATAGACACCATGCTCAGATGATTAAAAAGTAGTTAAGAAGATCCAATTTCCTTATGGAACCTTTTTTCGACCTACAGTGTAGATTTCAGTAATAGATAGTAAGCTCCTGTGAAATGTTTTCTTTTCATTTAATTTAATTGTTGTTTTTTTATTGTTAGTTTATTGTTTTTTTTTTATTACTGAGGCATTGCGTGTTGCTACTTAGTTTTGTTGTTGTATTTATTTTTGACTCTACTGATGGCAGTGTTGGTAGGACCATAGTTCCAGACTGAAATAAACTAATGGATGGATGAAGTTTTGCACAGATGTTCATGGTCCCTTTGGGATGAGTCCTACTGACTTTAAGTTTCCTCTGAGCTTACTAAACTGTTGACGTTCCCATCAGCTACACCTATACTTTGTGTTACTTTCTGATTATCAAATTTTAGTATGCTAACACGATAAGCTAAGAGGGTGAACAGGATAAACATATCTGCTTAACATCACTGTGTTAGCATTGTCATTGTGTCTATGGGTCTCCATGGTTAATACATACACATATATGTATTGTCTATAGCACCATTCAGACGAGATTAACATCACAGGGAAGTATTCATCCAGCGGTGAGATTACAAAAAAGGGGAGCAGCCCAATCTAGAGCAAGTGCCTGGTTTGTTTGTTCTGGGCTACTGTAAAAACAAGGCGGTTCAACATGGCCGACTCCATAGACGAGCACCAGTTTATTAAATTTATCTCTACTGTACACCAGTCTACCACAGTATTATATTTTATAAGACATTTTATTTGATCTAAATTAAAATTTCTTACCACATTTTAACCTCTGCTCTATAATATGTCGCATATCTTAGATTCTCTTTTCCTAATTTCTCATTTACTTGCATGATTTTTTGTATACATATTGTATGAGCGTGGTTGGAGGGAGCCTGAGAATTTCATTGCCAGAACTTCTTCAGTGTGCACACGACAAATGAAGAACTTGAAACTTGAAAGATTTTGTCACACTGTGTCACATTGTACACATGACATAAACTGAAATCTTCTGCATCTTAAGAGGCTCTTTTACTTTTTGTCAGCCTTTGAAAAGCCTGGAATCAAATGTGCAAACCTGTCACAATTCTTTGCTTTCAGCATTCAGCCTATAGTCCAAACCACTGCTGTGCCTGAGTACAGCCTAACAGTGCTGCTAACATGGCTGTAGACGTTTGTTCTTGTTATTTCCTATTTCTATTTCGACTACTTTTGTGATAATGTTTGCTGCTGTCTACTCGCTGTCATGTACCAACCTTTACTGTTAAAATCAATACTTAAATACCCTCTTTTACCCGTTTGTATCTGACCTCTAATTGTGTCCTTTTTTAGCAGACTTGTTCGTCAACTCTGGGTTACTGTGAAGAGCGGAGGGATTTGGGCTGGATCTGATATGAGAGCTGACCACTGTGACAACAACACTCATTGTTACACACCCACCTCTGCCGTATAGAATGTAACAGTCACCTCTGTCTGTGGGTGGCTTGGTGTGTGTGTGTGTGTTTTGGCTGGCTGGGTGTGTCTGTGTTGACTGCTGGGGGACAGAGAGAGAGAGAGGGAGAGAGAGAAGGAGAGAGAGAGAGAGAATTATTACTCCCCTCACTTTGGTGTCCAAACGAAGCCCCGTAGATTCCTCCAGACTAACACCTCCCTGAGGAGAGAGGATCAGACGGTCTGCAAGAGGAATGAATCTGTGGGTGTGTCTGTGTGCATTCATGTGTGTGTGAACAAAAAACCATGTTGGAGAGTTTGGTTAGCATGGACCAAAGGACCAAAGACCCACCTCTCTTCCATTACATTTCCTCATCTCTCTCTGCACTCCAGCTCCTCTTTGTCACTATCCATCTTCATTATGAATACAGCCGGATCTTTCCATTTCTCCTTTTAGTCTTTCAGTGTACCGTCCAACTGTTAATAGCCTCTGTCAACACCAGCAGTCTTTTCTCTGACTGTCTGTCTCTCCCCCCTTGCCTTTAAAAGGTGAATACTTTCAGCATCCTGCTTTTGTCTATGTAGCTGTCTGTTTTTGACACTTTCTCCCGCTGCTTTATAAACCCTTTCTCCTCTCTTGTCTCTCTTCCTCTCACCTCCGCAGAGACGGTGACCAAAATATACAGTCTTATTTTAAAAAGCACACTTGTATGCCTCCCTCCAGCCATTTAGCTTTTCTCTCGTCTCATGTCTCCTTTCATTTCTCTCCCTTTCTTTTACTCGTTTGTATCCTGCTGGCAAGAGCAGGGACGTGAGGTGCATTCTTCTCCTAACTTATTACTTAATGTTTTTTTCTCTTCCTATCATCCTCTTCCCCTGTCTCCATCTTCTGTCCATCAGACTAATGGACAGACAGATATTTTAGAGACATTTAAGTCCGAATTTTACATTCAGATCTATAGCTGTGACTGTCTGCTGTCACTGAGTCAAACGAGGTGGTCTTTTGTCAAACAACTTACATGTAGTAACCCAGTGGGCTTCTTATTCTGTCTCTCTCTCTGTGTCTCTCTGTGTGTTTCTCTATCTCTCTCGCCCTCTGACTGGCCTGTCCCTCCAGGGTGGGGCAAAGGAGAACCCAGTGGACCACGGTAGACCTTGTCTATTTCCATCCCCCTCTCACCCTGTCCTTCCCTGACGACACAGGCGGCCCCCTGGTACCATGACTGACCCCCTCAGTCAGCTCTCATCAGCTGCATTGACAGCTGTCAATCAAGTGTCTGGGCTGCGTTGTGACAGGGGGAAGCTTTGATAGACAGTCGCTCTGTTTGTGTGTTTACACGCATCAACAACATGCTTTGCATTCTTAAATATCAGAGCTGTTCAAACTAACATTTAAAGTTAATAAAAACAGTAATACTAGGGCTAATTATTGGGTCTTGATTCAGCCACTTTAAAAATGTGGTAAATAATCAAAATATTCATTATTTTCATTACTGACAGATGTGCAGTATAAAAACGATTTGATAATATTTGATAATAAACTATTTGGTAAAAGATCTACTGAAATAGGCTTGTTTGATTAATATCCTACTGACCGAACAGTCATTAAAGTCAGTCAGGTGAAATTCAGCTCAGTAGCTCGGTTCATCTAAACATGCCTCCTGTGTTGTGTTATCGGGTAAGACAAACATTTCCAGACGTTTGAATGTTTTGTAGCCGGTGGCAAAAGAGCAAAGCACTGAGGATTTCTCAGCTTGCCTCTCTTTGTTGTGTGGGAGCAAACACATCCATTCTTTATCTGCTTTATTATTCTCCATTGCCACCAAACCACTAATGACATAGCATTCGGATCAAACCCCTCTATTTATGGCAGCCAGGTTGCAACTAAAGTCATATTCTGCAACTGTGTGGATGAACTGTGTGACTTTGTGGTGTAAAGCAGGGAAAAAAGTCAATTTTTTTTAATAATATTTCTCCACAAGAGGATCACAGCTTAAATAAATGTTGGATTTAAAATTCACACTAAAGCTACTCTAAACATTATGGTGGGTCTCTCTCTAAATTACACCATGCAGAAAAAGCCATTGACCTATAAGGTAAAATGTAGTGGTGGAAGATTTATTGAGACGTTTTACTCAAGTAAAAGTATCAATACTACAATGTTAAAATACCCCATAACAAGTAAAAGTCCTGCATTCAAAAACTCACTTAAGTAAAAGGAAATAAGGAAATATATTTTTAGAATATTATTATTTTATGTTGTATGTAGCTATTTTTAACAAAATTATATACTGTTGGGAATAATGTATTACAATGCATTTCTTGTAAACTGTTTATGTTTTCCGTATAAGAGCTTTATCTGAAAAATAACACATTTTGAGAACTGTAAAATTAATGTTGTGGAGTAAAAGGTACAATATTTTGCCCTGAACTGTAGTGTAGAAGAAGCAGTAGTAGTAATAGCTAAGTTTGAGTATTTGAGTAAATGTACTTAGTTAGTTGTTCACTGGCTTCCTCATTGAACTATTTGTCTGCACATAACTACATATGCGGTGCTGACAGGGCTGTTCATACTGGGAATCACCTGGATGTGAATAAATCTGAAAGGAATTTGCAGGAGTGTGCTTAGTTTAGTTTAGTTATTATCACAAATAATAAGACACAACACAAAAAGCATAATGCATTAAAGGAAAAGAATATGTTGGTAAAACCCAAATGGTTTGTGAAGAGACACCAAATATATGTGTAGATTTTTCTTATCATCATGTAGTAGCATTCCTCTGTTTTCTAAAAACCAAACAATCTTTCTTGGTTCAATTCTGCTGGCTTAACAATTCATCATTATATGTAATGAAAATCTTATAATCTGAAGGCAGTACAATTAAGACTGTGATTTATATGACTACAAATTAACATATCAATAAGCCTTATAGGAAATGTCTCATTAATTAGTCATCCCTTAATTGGCCTTGAATGCCATTAGCGCACTGTGTGTGTGTGTGTGTTAACCATGCGTTCATTAATAACATTACTGTGCGACCCGGATCTGCATGGCCAAGCTAAGATTAGTTCATGTTGTTGCCACTTCAGCTGTTGCATTGTGTACATATGTGTGTGTGTGTGTG
>NW_023339740.1:13116607-13131789 GCF_004916995.1 Morone saxatilis | reverse complement strand
CTGAACCTCCCACTGGTGCTGATGAAGACGAATGAGCTAACAAGACATGACGGAATTGCTTTTGCAAAGAGGGGGGCTGAATGCTGTATCGTGATATTGTGTTGGGGGCGGCTAAAGGAGCAGGTTGATTTATTGTTCCAGCAGCAGATAGCCACCGTTTTACCTCCCCTCCCTCCATACTTATTCACCAAGACCCTTTCGGTCTTTAATTACAGCCCCCAGCCTCCTCCATTCTCTCATCCATGTCCTTATTAGAAGAGTCATACCACACATCATACATCCATGCTGGCAGAGGACAACAGTATATGTGAGACAGAGCCAGAGCGGAGGGGGGGACTGGTGCCCAAAATGTCACGGCCATGTTGATTTTGCATTCCATTACCACCTTATGGTCAGGAAAACAGGGAAGAAATACATGAATTGGGGAGAGTAATGAAGCCAGGGAACTGAAGGTCAAAGGAAGAACAAGAAAAAAAACATGGAATGGATGAAATGGAGGAGAGGAGGAAAATGGGCCGATTAAGATATGTACATAATGGGAAAAAGGGATAGGGGATGACAAATGGAGAAATAGAGCAATCCTCAGAGAGAGGAGGAGGGGTAAAGACATGTTAAATGGTGTGGGAGGCCAGAGAGTAAGGTGGAGCCCAGTGGTCCAACCTGATGAATTCATAAAAGGCCTTTGGAAGAAAGAGAAGCAAAAGGAAACAATAAGAAAATGCAGGATTGGAAAACTGGAAAAGTTTGAGCATTAGGAAAGAGAAAAAGCTGGACCACCAGCACTTATTGCCTCGCAGGCCAATTACAGATTAGTCTGTTTGTTCTAAAATGAATATGGATCATCTAAGTAAATAACACAAGACTCCACTACACCAATAAGTGGACAAATAGCTGTGCAGGTCTACATTACTGATTCTCTGCAGTCTGCAGCGGAAAAAGCGAGTGTGGGGGAGAGGTAAGGCAGGGGGGCCGGCTCACCCCACACAATTTATCACTGCATTGCCATTCTCTCTCTGAAATATCAGCCTATTAAAACATTCATTGAGATGATTAAACTGCAATAAAATCTAACAAAATTTGCACTGACACTTTCAGTGCATGATTTATTAGGCCGAGGCTTTGCATGTGCTTCTCCAACCCCAATAAACACAGGGATGGGAAAGATCAGATGCTGCTGCCACCTGTTGGCTGACTGTGAAGCATTGACCCTACAATGACTCTTTGCTTTAGTTACAGTTTTTCATTCTGTTTGTTTAAATTAGTTTTAATCCCAATGTCAGTGTAATATTAATATTTCTTTGTATATTTTTTATATTTCAGTCAAAACCTGATTTTATGACTGTAATTCAAGGGAAGTGTTGTTATTTCACAGACCATTTAAAGTGGTACAATGCTATGTTCAGTGTTTGCTAATATTATTAAAAGTTTGAAAATTATTTTTCTTTGTTATATAGTTGACACAGATATAATTAACTAATAGTTCTCCTTTTTAATAGATTCATTGTTTGGCTTATAGCCCAAGCTGATATATTGTGGTTTGAAGATATTCACTACCATTAATCAGTAATCAAAATTATGATCAATACATTTTTTGTTGATCAACTAATCAATTCTAACTAGACTGAATTTGGGCACCAGGACGCCCCAGTGTGATCATACTGCTTGTTAAAGTGATACTCAGTCACAACTATCTGTTACAACTACAGTCTGTGACTCTGACAATACCAATATGTGGAAAAAACATATACTACACTTGGCAAGTAAAGTAACTTTATTGATAGCTAACAGTTGTTTTGTTACATAGGTTGATAAGAAAAAGGCTTCGTAATGTAGTCTAATGTTAAATATATTCTATTTTTCTAAATGTCAGAGCAGTTTTCTTATGCAAATATACATTCATTTGGGAACCGTTTTGCAGTCACTGAGAAGTGTGTTACCATACTACGTATTATTATCTAACAATCTAATTACCAACTATATACTTCACATAATTGGAGATGTGAGGGGTTGGATTGTAACAATATCCAGTCCACATTTCACTGCATTAGCTGAGGTTGGAAGTGTTTTGTGTTGAACTGGTGTTGTATTGATCAATATGGTTTATTACAGGCTGTGTGAGTGTTAATACTGTCCGGGAAGACAGGAGGAGGGATTACCTGGAAATAGTGCTATCGATCGGGGTTTGCCTCAGGAGAGGGCTACACATCGCTCAACCCACCAGGGGCGCGTTGGAAGGATGCGAGAGCCAACAAACTAACACCGCCTGAGATGTGTGTTTATGACAAGCTGCCTTTTGTCCACAGTGATGTATCTGCTTCAGAGGTCATTGAGCCGGTGGGAAAGTACAGTGATAGAGGAGAAGCTGTGGAGTCATGACCTTCTCATATGACATGAGCTGATGAATCACACTGATAGCAAATAATTTTATTTAAAGCCTTTTTAACTATCATCATGCATGTGCTTGTTTGGGTGTATGTGTGTGTGCTCTTGTACTTCTATCTCTGTGAGGACCAGTTTGAATTGTAGACAATCAACTCCTTATTATAGTCACTGAGGAGGCTTTTGGCCTTTTCTCCTTTTTCAAAGGGCGGTTTGAGAATTAGGTTTAGGTTTACACTGGAATAAATGCACAAAAATACACTATACTATGTAAGGTGGGAACACATTTGTATGCAGAAGATTACAGACTAGATCTTTGACAGATTTTATTTTTCTTTTGATATGATATGATATGATATGATATGATATGATATGACATACAGATCTGGATACATTTCCATACACTTACACTTACCATACCTTTGGATCACATGTCTATGTCCAGTATTAGGTTTAGTCTGGGCATATTGTCATGATGGTTAAGTTTAGGAGCAAGGACATGCATTGTGTCAGCAAGGGTCCTCACAAATAGATATATTGTAAGTGTGTGTACGTGCCTAACGTGTCTGTGCATTCACATTGTTTGGCTGCCCGTGTTTCACTACTGTAATCTCAACTTCTTCCGGCATGAGTGTCAGTCCGGTGTCACGGCCACATTGTTGCATATCTCACTGTCTGCTGAGCGGCTGCAACATCAGCAGTGATTTAAAAAAACACTGACCCTATATTACCTCACACAGATTAGTCTTTGCTGTCTCCATAAAGTCATGCAGGATAAAATAAAGGATCTATATATGAAATACATTTCTATTTCTGTATTTCTATTTAGGACAAAATAAAAGCAACACATGTACCACAAACACAACCATTATGAAGCCAATAATATAAAGATTCTTAAGAACAGAAAAATGCTGATTCAATTGTATGGGATTGGTAGTTATGTTGGTTGCATAATATTTAAGATAAAAAAGCAAGACAGTGGTGAAATTAACATGCCCCAGCAGCACAGAGACATATTAATTAATTCATATTTTGAATTAAATAAATTAAAAAAATAAAAGAGGAGAGAGGTGATTTAAAAAAAAAAAAGACTATTGTCCAGTACTGCAACTCTGGCAGGTGTGACGTGTGAACTATAGTATACATAAGAAATAACAAACTATATAATACAGTATAAATATAGTATATGTAATATACACATTATACAAATTATATATAATATATAAGAATACTGTGATATAGTATAAAATATAAAAACACAATTATAGCAGTATAGTAGTGATCTAGCATTGTTTTAGATATGTTACCACAAAGTCTCATACATTAAGCCAAAATCTGAAGACGTTCCTGTTGGCCACTCATTGTACTGTAATTATTACAGACACTGCTGGGTTGTATTTGATTACCCGCCATGTTGCGCCATCAAGCGATGAAGGTCATTAGTCCACAATGGAGTAGTGATATCAAATCTATTAATACAGATCAGATGCAGAATGGTTTCCCAGCAAGAGAGGTACTTTGAGGATGTGGTACCCGGGCGTCCTCTCAGTCCAGGGGTTCCTCTCTGTCATACTGCTGGCCTGTCTGCTGTTCTGGCTCAGAAAGAAAGGTCAAGGTACGCATACAGTTTTATTCTGTTGTATTTCAGTGCATTCATTTATTATTGTGTGAGTGTTACTGTGATAGAGGCCTATTCCACAAGTTACATTTGCTGAGCATTGTAAACTTTTTAATATGTAATTTTCTGGTAAATTGTAGTATACATTTACCTGGTCATAAAAACACAAGTATGATATGTTTTGACATGTTCAGGTATAGGGATGACTGTGCACTTCTTACACAGTTATGGCGGTAAAAAAGGGGAGGGGTTCCTGTGTGTTTTATAGATAGCAGCACTGTGTCTGCATCCAGACATCATGTATCTATTTAAAGACACCAATAAGCTGCCTGCAGCAGACAGGCCTCCGACACTGATACTCTTGTTTTTCATCTTTAATCAGGCATAATTATCACTAATTGGCATGCCCCATATTGTGCTTTTGTTTATAATGAGCCTCAGATTCTTTGCAGTTTTTGTGCCTTTTTTCTGTATTACAGCGATCTACCTTGTTAATTTTAAATTATATAAAGAGACAGAAAACAAAAGTAATTATTTCCACATTGTTGATACTTAAATTCTTAAATCAGCTTCATTGGCAGTGATTGAACAAACAGTTTAATAGTCACTCTCTAGACACATGCATGCTTGTAGGTGTAGTACTGTGCTGTATTTAATTAATGATCTCATTTATAATTCTAGAAATGAATAGCAGACTAACGAGATATAATGTGTCTGCTTGGGGAAGAGGAGTCAGTTAAAAAGGGAAAGTTACAGTTGTGTCATGGAGGCTCTGGGATTTGAATTTTCCTCCATACAGAAATTATTTTCTCCAAGAAATTGCACACAAGTACAAATATGTGAATTGTTTGCTTTGTAAGTGGAAGCCATCCATTTATAATACCCAGAGGTCTTGTTGATGTGCACCAATTTCAGAAATACGACATCAATCTTTATTGAACTAGACACATCTGACTTGCTTTATGTGCTTCTTCTCCAGTACGCATTCCCCAGTAACCAGGCTATCAGCTGCAGCTCATAGCCAAAGACTTGATAAGGCTACTGGGAGTAAACTAACCTGCCATGTACAGATAGAGGATGTTACGTGGTGATCACAAATGCTTTCAATAACAAAACAGGGGAGAGAGAAAATGCTGACAAATAATGCTTGAGCGTGTTGTCTTTTGTAGAAAGGGTCTATCATGTGAGTGAGATACTGCCTTATACTATTATGGAGTGAGTTATAGAGAGGTTCTTTAAATAATATAATATGTCCAGTACAGAGGCTGGATCACATTGTTGGTGATGTGTTATGGTTCTCCCTCCTCAGGTGGTGATGAACTCTTAGCATCTGAATGTGACGGCAAGACGTCCTCGAGCTCTGATCCAACAGGGGATGCTGGTAAGCTAGACTGTAATTAGAGGACTATCACTATTCGTTTGAATGTGTGTCTCTAATAGGGCAGGGGTAGATGAAGACCAAAAACTCAGTTTAAGACATCACTTCACCATAACATTATAGATTACAATGTAATTAATAATGGCGCCATAAAGTATATTTGCAATACAGACTTTATTTGAGTCTGCAGTTGCTGTGACCAACTAGTTTATAGAACATTTGCAACATTTCAGCTGTTTCACTTTGTCTATAGATATTTAACTGATTATACAGTATATATGTGTCAATTTATTAACATACTCTAACCAACCCTACACCACAGTGGTGTAATTTCAACTCATGAGCTGTTGAAATGTTGCAAATACTTTATAAACTCTATCACTAGGTAGATTATCTAAATAAAATGTTACCCAGAATAGTAATATACAGTAAGTGGGGATATGATAGCTACAACACTGAACCACACTGGATGTAAATAGAATTTTTTTTTATGCTGATCAACAAAAAAAACATACTTAAATGTTAAAAATAAAACACAGAACTAAATTAAGTGCAAGGATAAAACATAAAATGACACATCTAATACGCTGATGTAATCAGTTGTTTTTAATACATAGAATGGAGACGGGGCTCACTTGTGTGCAGTCGATTGTTGAATAAGTAAATCTAAAATATCCAACAGCTAACAGTCCCCAAAGTAAAACTTATATGCTCAACTAGGATCGATTAAAAACAGCAATATTGATGCCCTGAAGTGGTCAGTGTCTAGACTTCAATCCAATTCAGAATTTGTGGCAGGACTTAAAAACTACTGTTTATAAAAACTACTACGTGCCCATTTATCTTCAAATGAAAATAATTGTGTGCAGTCAGATGTGCAAAACTGATACAGTCCATTATCTAGTGTTTAGTCTATATTTAAGATTAATTTCCACATACTGTACTTGTATTTGTTAGATTGCACACTAAAAAGAATAATGTGAAAGAAGCCTAATTATAGCCACTGTAATTCTGTCTTGTAAAACAAAATTAAAAAAAAATATAAAGTGGGTGGGAGACTGGGGGGCTGAATACTTTTAATAGGCACTATGTATAAGTGTGTGTGTGCTTGTGTGTGTGTGTGTGCATCTAAATGCGTGCCTCAGTGTCTGCCAAGAGGATAGTTGCGCACTTCTGCAACTGCTATTGCTTTCCATAACAGGCAGGCTGAGTTAGAGGTGAGAGGCTCCTTGTACTCCATACAGTACAGCAGGGTGACAGGGATTTTTACACTCAAGGCCTCTTTCCCTCAGCCAGCTTCAGCTCCAGGACCATGGCACAAACGGCTGCCACTGATCCCACCAAGATGGGAGTGGGTCGGGCCATCGCCGTGCTGACCTCGGGAGGAGATGCCCAGGGTAAGTGGTGGCTTTTCCAGGGTGGTATGTGGGTGTGGAGCGCCAAGACAGGGCATGTCTGTTGTTTGTGTTCCTCAGCAGGTGGTTGAGAGGATCTGGTATGTGGGAAATTACTACTCAGTAACTCAATAGCAGGGCTTAATGACAAATGAAGTGAGAAATACAGAAATCTATAATTCAAATGCTGATGCCCTTGGTTGTCTAAGACAAGTACTGCAGCCTCCACAGATTTCCATAGTTTAGGTGTAGCATTTGCTTTTGGACAATATATTTTTAGGTATCTAGAGCACTAGAATTAAATTTGACTACTGATATTTTATTTTATTAGTGATAATAATTCTTAAATGGCTTCTCTATTCCAACAGAGCTGTCTTAGCTCTCTATCTCATACAGCTAACTTAATTAAAAGGGTAGCATGAATTCCTCAACCTGAAGCTGCTAGGACCACAGAGTGAGACAGACTCTCCCCTGACCTTTAATTTGATGAGGAATATCTCCACTGTGACCTTTGGGAAGTGTGTCAGTGACCCCACGCAACTCAGTGGTGTGAGCGTGTGAGACACTGAGCTACTCATCTGTCCGTTTTTTCTGCCCATCTGAACTTTATAAGACCATAGGACAAAGTCTATAAATGCTCAGCATGCTAACCTTCGGACTTCTTTTTCACTCTCCAAAATACTCCTCATTACAACCTTACCTTTTTTGTCATCATTATACCCTTTAGTTCAAGTTTCTTCTCTCTCTTCCTTCCTCCTCTCTCCCTAGCACTGTTTCTGTTATGAGTGCTAATTTTAGAGGTATGACCTTTCTGTCATGTGTTTGTAAAGTGGTGTGCTGGAGTGAGAAGGCCGTCCTACTCTTCCTTTTTCTCCTCTCATCCTGTACACTGTAAGTGGAGATGCTATTGGCTCTCTTAAAAGCTAATCTATCCACATTTTGTCCTTTAAGCGACCTGCTGAGTGTTGGGAGTGTGGGCAGAGGCCCAGTTGCCTACTATCACTGACAACATACAGTAACTACAAACCAACAATAAAATTACAGTCTAACAAAATGGTCTTTATCTTAAACCTGTGTTTTTGTTGTTGTTGTTCCCTTCAGCAGCTTCACTAGCTGATTGCTATTATCACTGAAAAAATAAATGTTAATATTATTAATACTATGAGTTGTGTAACATCCTTGCACTGTATCATCAAGCAAATTGCAGACCCACAGAGTGAATATCCTACTCAAGTTACTAACTTATCTCTGCACTTACCTAGATGAAAAAAAAGATAATATCCAAAATCCCCCCAGGTAAAAGTTATTAATTCAAAAAATGTATAGAATGTACATTAGACAAGAAAAAACGAGTAGACTTGCTGAAATTCTGCAGAAATATGGACACAAACTATTCAAATATAGTAATACTGTACATTTTTTCAGCACCATTTTCCCATTATTCCATTCAATGATTGTTTCTTACATAATTATAAGGACTAACATGTACACACACATTGCGCCTACAGGTATGAATGCAGCTGTCAGGGCCACAGTTCGAGTGGGACTTTACACTGGAGCCAAGGTGTATTTTGTTCATGAGGTAAATACAGCTTTGATTTTTTAATGTTTGCCATTTTTGCTTGAGAAATGACCTAAAAGATTAATGGATAGCATTTACTTTTGATCTACTAATTCTTCTCAGGACTATTCCATGGCCTAACATGTAAGATCAACTTTACCTATAAATAATCAGCAAATCCCAACATACAACATGCCAGAGTAAAAATATGCCTGTAAGAATGAAGCAATGGCCCCTTTTCAACAAGGTGATATTGTGCTGTTTGTTGACAGGGTTACCAAGGTCTGGTGGATGGAGGAGACAATATCCGCCTTGCTACTTGGGAGAGTGTGTCAATGATGCTACAGCTGGTGAGAACAAGCACATGGACGCAAAAGCACATTTATCATCTCCACTCTGTTTTTAACTTGTGATCAGCTGGTCACAGTAAGTGAAATGGATGATGATCTGTGTAACTCTAGCAACTCTTGCCTCTACAGTGCAGCTCTGTAGGTCAAATGGTCATTTAAATGCCAAGGTTCATTAAATAGCAAGACTAAATAGATCTTAGACATGAGTGCTTCGGTTACAGATAATCCTACCCCTTCTCCTTATCTGTCTCCTTGTGATTCTGGTACTGAAACCCTTCCTCTCTTGTCTGGCATCAGGGTGGGACTGTGATTGGTAGTGCCCGCTGTCAGGATTTCCGCACCAAGGAGGGGCGTACCAAGGCCGCTTGCAACTTAGTCAAGCTGGGAATCACCAACCTGTGTGTGATTGGAGGTGATGGCAGTCTGACAGGTGCCAACCAGTTCAGAACAGAGTGGAGTGAGCTGCTGGCAGACCTGGTCAAAGCTGGTGAGAGGCATGAGCCCCACATGTAATGTCTTTTTCTCACATCTGTCCTTCTGCACTGATATTATGGTACAAATTGCTATTGGTTTAGAAATGTTGGTCTTTCATTTTAACATGGTGTACCTTGAATTGTCATATAAAAGCTGATATATAAAGGCTGATTGCTAATAAATGCCAGGTAAATTTCAGCTCACAGGTAAAGTTCCACAACACTAATTCCATCAATACAGCAGAATGATCTCATACTCGCCACTCTCTTGCTGTACTGATGGAATTAGTGCTGTGGAAATGAACATTATACTGAATTTGTCAAAGCAAAGGGTAAACCTGGTAAAAGTTTTAAAGGGAAAATTAGAAATTAAGGCCTGTCTCTAATATAAGCCACTGCCACTATTCACAAATAAATATGAGAGTGTTGCCATATTAATCTGCGCTCAGGTAAGATCACGGCAAATGAGGCCAAGTGTTCCTCCCATCTCAACATCGTTGGCATGGTGGGATCCATTGACAATGACTTCTGTGGCACCGACATGACCATCGGGACAGACTCTGCCCTGCATCGCATCATAGAGATAGTGGACGCCATCACCACCACAGCACAGAGGTATGCACGCAACCGTTCACACATTTATCTGACAGACAGACTTGTCATGTCATTTTAAGACTCTTGACATGAAATATGTCCTTCTGCAGTCACCAGAGGACCTTCATCCTGGAGGTAATGGGCAGGCACTGTGGGTGAGTACGGCCTACGTGTGGAGTAGCATGGAGTTCCATTTATCTATGTGGAGGCAAAAAATACAGTCTGTAACTGGGTGGTTGTAAAATAATTAATACAGTAGCTAAATGTGGAAACTGCAGGATATACTACTAAAACACATGTACTTTCTAAGGATAACCTAGTGAATGTCCCTCTTAACTACATTAAAATACAGTCATACCAGCAGCTCTGTGGGGCTGAACTAAATGGTAATGTCAACATGCTCACAATGGAAATGCTAACAGGCTGAAGTTTAGCAGATTTATTTACCATGTTCACCACCTTAGGCATGTTAGCATGCTAACATTTGCTAATTAGCACTGAACACAATGTACAGCTGAGGCTGATGAGAATGTCATTAGTTTCTACATCGACCTGATAATAGCGCTAGTGCAAAAGTGAAGGGAGTATTTACAGTTTATCCCGAGGGGGGCAAGAGTGGCACTTTATTGGATAAATTGACCCCACTGGCCTCCACTGAAAAATAAAATACTGTTTTGGCAAGGTGATATCCACCTCTAATATGATATGATATGATGTAATTTGTTTGATGAAATATTTACTGTGCTATTGTCTGTTGTATAAATGTCATTTCAGAGGCTTTTTTATCCTATTGAGATTCATTTTATGATGGATGTCAATTTTATGATGTACTAACTTTAAGAAGTTATCACTCAGTGTCAGTTTTGACACTTGAACCCTAGCTGATGACTCTTTACCAACAGTTACCTGGCCTTGGTGACAGCTCTGGCCTGTGGCGCTGACTGGGTGTTCATCCCAGAGATGCCCCCAGATGAGGGGTGGGAGGAACATCTGTGCAGAAGACTAACAGATGTAAATGTCTTGTCATGATCATCTTCAATGACTAATTTGAATCTGTTTTGTCTTTTTTAAGTCTGCTTGGTGATTTACGAGGTTTTCTCTGTCCCTTTCAGCAAAGAGGCCGTGGCTCCCGTTTGAATATTCTCATTATTGCAGAGGGAGCAATTAACCGCAAGGGTAAACCTATTACATGTGACGACATCAAACAGGTCAGTAATGGCAGAACTCCAATATACCAGCATAAATATAGGCTGTTCATATGAGGCAGACTGTTCATAAAATCATAATTTCTCTGTCCAGCTGGTATCAAAGAAGCTGGGCTTTGACACCCGCTCCACCATCCTGGGCCATGTCCAGAGAGGAGGAACTCCATCTGCCTTTGACAGAATTCTCGTAATATGACCAATATATATAAACCTTTTAGATATTAACCAATTAAAGGACCAGTGTGTAGGATTTAGTTGCATCTAGTGGTAAAGTTGCAAATTACAACCATCTGAATACAGCTAAACCTTTCAAGTGTGCAGGAGAAACTACAGCGGCCACAAAAACTATCTAGAGGCCCTATCTAGAGCCAGTGTTTTGTTTGCCTGTTCTGAGCTACAGAAACATGGCAGACTCTGAAGAAGAGCACCCTCTCCCTCTGCACATATAAAAGTCTTATTCTAAGGTAACGAAAACAGAACAGTTCTTATTTTCAGGTGATCATACACTACTGAAAGCATACTTATATTCAATTTCTGTCAATAGATCCTCCTAAATATTACACACTGGACCTTTAAACTAATTTCTTGTTCACAATGTGAATAAACACAAGTGTACCTGCTTCTCTAAGCTAAGCGTTTTGATTGTCATGATTCAGGCAAGCAGGATGGGTGTGGAATCTGTGATGGCTCTGCTGGAGGCCACACCAGACACTCCTGCATGTGTTGTCAGCTTGTCTGGAAACATGGCTGTCAGGCTGCCTCTCATGGAGTGCGTGCAAGTGGTGAGTTCTTCAGTTTATACAAAATGAATGAATGAACATGGCTTCAACAGCTCACATTACTGGGCACAAGTATGTACAGGTATGTATTAATAGTTTCTATCTTCTTTCTCATCAGACTAAAGATGTCACCACAGCCATGGCTGATGGGAGGTTTGAAGAAGCAGTGAAGCTCAGGGGAAAGTGAGGCATGCACCTTTGTGTTATTCATTTTAAAAGTGTTGCATTGAGTTTCAAATGTCTGTACATTTCTGCAATATGTTGGCAATAGGAGCTTTGAGAACAACTGGAACACTTACAAAATGCTGGCTCACGTGCACATCCCAGAAACAAAGGTAAGGAACTACGGTTATTGCACATTCACTGTCTCACAGTCAATAAGTCCCAGTGGAAAATTTTATTCTGACAAATGTCTGTGTGCCTGTGCCAGAGTAACATCAACATTGCCATATTGAACGTGGGAGCTCCGTGTGCTGGAATGAATGCTATAGTTCGTTCAGCTGTCAGAATCGGACTCCTCCAGGGCCACCAGATGCTGGCGGTGCACGATGGCTTCGATGGCTTGGCTCATGGAATGGTAAATTAGCTAAACACATGTAAATAAAACAAGAGGGCATTTATTTTCATGACAGTTAATTAGTGTTACCATGTTACAGTAATGCATATGAAAGAGCATGATATGCAATCTGTCCCTGCACAGATTGAGCCTATTGGTTGGTCTGGAGTGGCAGGATGGACTGGAAAGGGAGGCTCCATGCTGGGCACAAAGAGGTGAGATATTTCAACAAATCAACACTCTGTTGATTGGTACAATGCATGTTTCAGTGTTTTTAAGTGTATACTGACTTGTATGAACTCTGGCGGTGTTGCTTTTTTAACATTGTAATCTACTATGATTATGTGTTTTCCCCTTTCATAAAGATCTCTGCCAGGTGAGTTCATGGAGGAGATCAGTCTGAGCATCACTAAGTTCAACATCCACGCTATAATCATCATTGGAGGCTTTGAGGTGAGCAGCAGAAATATAGAAGCTATAATAGCACACTTTGAGCAACTTGAGCACAGCCTGAACGCTAAAACTCAGCTTGTAAATGTAAGTGACAGTTATTCACTGACATTTTACTGATTTCCTCCCTGTCTTCACTAGGCATATGTTGGGGGTCTGGAGATGGTGCAGGCTAGAGAGAAGTACGAGGAATTTTGTATTCCCCTTGTTGTTGTTCCTGCTACTGTCTCCAACAATGTTCCTGGGTCTGACTTCAGTGTTGGCGCTGATACTGCGCTAAACACTATAACCACGGTAAAATTCTTATAGAACACAAAACAAATATCAGATAATGCAAAAAACTAAAGTGCACTCATTATATTCTTCTCCCTCTCTCCTTGTCAGACATGTGACAGGATCAAACAATCTGCTGCTGGCACCAAAAGAAGAGTGTTCATTGTTGAGACTATGGGAGGATACTGCGGCTACCTGGCAACAATGGCTGGCCTGGCATCTGGAGCTGATGCTGCTTACATTTATGAGGAGCCTTTCAACATTCATGACCTAGAGGTCTGTGCTTATAAATGGACAAAAGAGAGGAAGCTAATGGATGATATACATCAATGAGGGATGGATATTTTTAAACTCAGTGGTCTGATGGTTGATTTGCTTGTAGGTGAATGTGGAACACCTGGTGGAGAAGATGAAGACCACAGTGAAGAGAGGACTGATTCTGAGGTTTGGGGGAATTAGCGTAATTTCTATTCTGAGTAAAATCTACTTTCAATACCCTGCAGCTCACTGTAGCTTCACAACTCACCCAATATTCTACTTTTTTTCAGAAATGAGAAATGCAACGCCAACTACACTACAGACTTCATCTTCAACCTGTACACAGAGGAGGGCAAGGGTGTGTTTGACTGCAGGAAGAATGTACTTGGACATATGCAACAGGTGGGCCACTAGATACAGATCTTCTGTCTATTGTGCGCAGACTCATTATATTTGCTACCCGATTAAATTTCATAAACATAAGTAAATATATCCTTTGTTATTAGGGTGGAACACCAACTCCTTTTGACAGGAATTTTGGTACCAAGATGGGGATCAAGTCTGTGTTATGGTTGACTGACAAGCTGAAGGAATGCTACAGACATGGTGAGGGCAACAACACAACATCTTGTATACAGTTGTGTGATAACCTCCTTTGCTCCCTGCGCTAATGTCTACTATATTTCTAACCTCAAACCTCCAGGTCGTATCTTTGCCAACACTCCAGATTCAGCCTGTGTGCTCGGCATGAGGAAGAGATCTTTGGTCTTCCAGCCTCTGTCAGAACTTAAAGAACTCACTGACTTTGAGTAAGATTTTGTTTTTATCCTCTCACTTTATTTTCTTGCCACTTATTCTGTTATGAAATGTTTTGTATTTACTCACATTACACAGTTAGAGTTAGTGGACCAACCCGGGCCAACTCAGTAAACATTGTACATGCCCATGTTGCTGTGGTTGCTACATGCCTACACAGGCAGGTTTGCTAACATGTTAGCCCTGAAGCTTAATGTCACTTGCTGTGAGTTTACTTTGGAGTCTTTCTGCCCCCTAGTGGTCAGAAACTACTTAATCCAGTTTTAATGAAATATCTTACATAAATAATTTACCTACCTAGGCTTTGATAGTGTTGTTCATGTTGTTTTCACTCCACAGACATCGTATTCCAAAGACACAGTGGTGGCTAAAGCTGAGGCCCATCCTGAAAATCCTCGCCAAGTACAAGATCAATCTGGACACCAGTGAAAAGACTGCGATGGAACATGTCATCAAGAAGAAAGGCTTAGTTCCTCAGTAACTTGTGATTGTGGTTGCTCTTGCCAGACCCTGACATGACCTGTATGTCTTCTGTTTGAAGCACTTTGTAAACTCTGTCTGAAAAGTGCAATATAAATAAAGATCATAATTATATCACAGAAACACACAGCAAATCTCACAATTAACACTCTGTTAATTTTTTTTTTACAGAAACAGAACATAAAAATATAAATCATTACATCATATATCCATTATATATGTATTTCACACTTATAAACCTGGACCCTATTCTTCATGAATGTGAAGGATTTGATTGCGATTGGGATTTTCTCAAAATGTGTCCAGAGCTGTTTTCATAACAACATATCCTTAAGATTAGGCTCATTCAAGTTAACTGGATCATGATCAATACTTATTCAAGATGTATCTGGTGCTATGAAATGGTTGCCTATGACTTTGATTGATAGGGCTCATTAAGTTTAAACAGCGAGAGACAAAACCAGTGAGTTAAACGTGGTAGAGAAAGCTACAAAGGTGTAGAAAGATTACATTAAAGGGGAACTTGGCAACTTTTTCAGCTTAATAAACCCGTTTAGAAATCATTTGGATGGTTAAATGGCCTGTTCCGGTGAAAATGGTGACCCCCCCACCCCCCTC
>NW_023339740.1:13103685-13116507 GCF_004916995.1 Morone saxatilis | reverse complement strand
TTTTTTACGACGTGTTGTGAAATACACGTCCCAGAGCTGTAGGGGGAGCTCGTTGAGAAAACATGAGATGACTAAAATGAAAACAATATTCACAGATTTAATATCATAAAACCCCAAAAAATGATTACATGCACCTTTGGCAGTAAATAGAGCCTTGTTTCAGATCCATAAGTCTGTATTGCCTGTCCACAATTTGTCTTTGCAAAACGGTTCAAACTCTGTCACATGAATGAAAATCAATTTTCAAATCAAAATTGTCTGCACTTTGTCTTGTCCACATCCACACCAAAACATTAACATTGTTGTTCTGAGTTAGGCTTCACATTTGATAATGATGATAAAAAAGAGAATCTTCTTCCAACCTATTTTGCTGACCCTTGAACTATATCTATATCTAATTATTTTTAAACATAATTTAAATGGTATCTATAATGTTAAGTGCGCAGATGTGGCTGAGTCATTGTAAAATCAGAGAGCTTATTTTAATGTGATTTGACATGCAGTGTATACATGGGAACAGTAGGTGCATTTTTGGTGTGATTATGAATAATAATTATTATGATTAAGTGTGTCAGGAAAAAAAAAAAAGAAAAATGAAAAAAGATGACTTCCCTTAATCACTATTACTACAATAACTATCTCAAAAGCACTTCAGTTTTAATGTCTACGACTCAGATGGACTATTTAATTTTGTTTACTTTATACGGTATCAACAGTAATGCCACTTGTTTCTGGGAGATATTTTGTGTAACCATGGTTACACATGCACATTAACGGTTAGAAGATTTGTTTATTTATTTAACGTTATTTAATGGTTTAACAAATAGTTGTTACACTTTCTCTTTTAGTTCATTTGCGTGTCAGTTGTTTGAGCACAATCAAATAAAACTACAATACCCATGAATCCTTGCATTTCCGGGTTAAAGCGGATGTGCTGTCGGATTGGTTAGCGAACACCTTTCAAAAACGTCGCGCGGGGCGGTGCAGTTTCCATGTTTGTTGAAGATTTGAATCTTTGAAGTCATACGAGTTTCAGAGCCACCGTGCCGCTGCTAAACGATGGTATTATGGACAGCAAGTCTGTTTTTTATCTGCCGTGAATGAAGGTGTTGCCACAAAGGTCTCCTGCTTTAAGTAAGTCGCAGTTCAGTCTCTCGGTGAAGGTCGCAAACGTTAACGTTGGTTGAACTGCGTCCTGTTGACGTTGTTGCTAACGTTAGCTAAGCTCCTAGCATTCTCGCAGTTTAAAATTAACAATAATTACTTTTAACTAACGTGTTTTTTTTAACTTTTATTTACAGCTGTCGACATGAAGTGTTTGAAAGTGGACGAATACATCAAGCGGACTGCTTCTGTGAAGGAGACAGAGCTTTTACTCCAAGAGCTAGAGGTTCGCAAAATCACATAACATGAAGCCAAGATTAACTGCCTCTAAATGAGCCCTGTTCCCTTTACTTTGTCACAATTACACCTGTTTTATGTGTTTAAAAAAAGTATAAATCTCTCTTAAGACTTAGACCTAAACCGGTCTTGTGTGTTTGGTTGTTGTTGTTTGTTTTGACATTTTTCAGAGTTATGTGAAGAGTCGACCAGGCCTTCAGGGTCGCACACTGTGTGACAGGATCATCAGAGCCTGTAACCATCAACTTGGAGCTGGATCCCCTGACTTTGACCATGTCAGTCAGTTGGTACAGCTGGTGGAGCTTTCTCTACATGGCTATGATACTTCTGCAGCCGCTGTTGCTCAGAGTCCTCTGTACATGGAAAAGATCGTTTTCCATATTGTCAAGAAGCTAAGCTCCCTCGAAGCGCTTAGTCTATGCAGCCATGTAGCTGGGTTGCTTTACAGCAGGCTAAGCCCAGCCCAACAGGTACATATATATATCTCTTTTTTTTTTCATGTACATGTGTTATATATGTCACTGCATAACACTATTAACAAGGTTACCACTGTTGTTTGGTCCGTAGGCTGAGGACTACTGTGTTCTTGTGCGGAGCTGCTTCTCCGTGCTTTGGAACGGACTATCTGCCACCAAAGACAAGAAAATCCTTAATCCACGGGACAAACTCCACTGCCAGATGCAAGCTCTAAGCTTCCTCCTGTTGTTGGACACAGAAAGTGCAACTGCCTCTGTCTCCAAAGCTCCCATATACACAGAGGATGCAATCACTGAGTTTGAGAGCAGCTGCGGGGCGATAACCAAAGACGACGCTGCTTTTCTTCTCCAGGAAATGCACACGCTTTTCAGCAGATGTTGGACTGGTGGTCGAGGCTGTGAGGTGGACGGGTCCAAGCAGACTGCAGAGACATCCGTTATGTATGTGCTTTCTGAAATGGTGCTGATTATTGTGAAGGTGCTTTGTAAGGCCGGCCACCATGATTCTGCCTTCATCTTTGTGAATGATATTGAGAGTAAGATCAGAGACTGTGCTGACTGTCAGTGTACAGCTGCTGTGCTTGGCAGATGGGCAGTAAAAATCTGTTCTACAATGAAGGCTGGCGGCGAGTGTGGTCAGGCTTTGACAGAGTGTGCCAGGGCTTTGAGGTCTCTCTCAGCTGACGTGGGATACAGAGAAGCTCATGCTGTACTGGAAGGCTGCGGACTGGTGGTGTGGGCTGTCGAAAGTGGCCAAAGCAAGGGTTTAAGTGGACCTGTGCTTCTGGCTTGGTTTTCTTTTCTTGAGGAGCACCAAGAACTGATATCAAAGATGCTAAAGAAGGTGAGTGTATTTACTGACGTGGAGTTTCTTATTAGTTTGTATGTGTGTGCTATAAAAAAGATCAGGGAAATCATTTGGTAAAATGTATTTGTTTTTGGATTTGTCTCACTTGCCATTAGAAACACATTTCATGGTTACGTTTGTTTTCTTGAGAAGAGTTTGTACGGATTGTTAACCTGTGGTTTGCTTTGTTGGCAGAATTCAACATGCCAGGCTGAGGGCAGCAGACTGCAACAGATCCTTTGCTTCAGTATTTACCAAGGCTTCGTATTCGCTTATGAGAGCATGCTGGCATCACAGGTGAGGCTGCTTCTGTGACGTCTAAGTTTGTGTTGATGATAGTAATGACAAAGCTGAAAGTACTCTGATTTAGGTTTAATTACTGATTGTGATTTGTTGTTCTTAGCTGGAGAACAGTGACACACTGGACAGGGTGCTGCTGTACTGCCAAGCCACAGCTGGACTGATGATGACTGAACTGCGTAAACTGTCGAGTGAAAACCTTCTCATCAAAGCAGGTGATTACAGTTGTGATTATTAATGTTGTCAGGTCACGTGAGTGGTGCTGAAGTGTGCGTTTAAATGGCAATATATAGACACCTAATATTTTATTCTATTGTTTTTTCATTTTGTGATTACCATGTGTCTTGCAGTGATTGCTGTGAGCAACTTAGCTTGTGGATTGTACAACCGGCGCCTTTATGACCAGGCCTTCACGCTCGTTGAGATCCTCTGCAGGGATCTATGCAAGAATTGTCCCGTCTCACTCTCTGTCGATAGGGTAAGCTCTTAAAGCGTGTTTTGATTGACTGTGTCTTTGTCCAGGATGGTCTTGGGGATCGGCATACATAAGATTACCTATTAATTTTTTACAGTCGTCTGTATTATTATCATGTATTTTGACTACCTAGTTGAGCCGACCCTTCATGCTGGCCGTGCAGACGTCTCGGCGGGCTGGACAACTGGAGCGAGCTCTGGACTGGGTGATCCTGTGGCTGAAGGCTCTGGGGGACAAAATCACTACTCATATGGCCGAACCAGTCTCTCTCTGGGTGAAAACGAAGACCGACGCAGCCCGTAACTCTGAGGAGGACATCCGTCTCAGGTACAGACAAATTCTCATTCTAATTGTATTTTATTTAGTTTTTAAATGTGTGTCGTTTGTGACAACATTGAAGTTCTCATAGAATATCAGCAGAAAGGAAACTTAAAACGGTCGCATTGTTCTGTCCTGGAACAGGACGTTACATGATGGTTTTGGTCCAGATGTCCCTGATGAGCGAGTAATGCTTTGCCTTCTGGAGGAAGAGCTGCGTGCCTATAAGGAGGTGGCAGGGGACACAGCCCAGGAGCGTTACAACACTCTCTGCGATCTGTTGGACATTTGCCACGAGGAGAGCCCCCACACTCATCTACGTGCTGTCTACCTCTGTGAGATGGCCCAAGTTGTGTGTTATCAGGATTTCAGTGAACAGACCGACTGGTAGGAGCCTTTATTTGCATCATCATTTCTAATGAGCGGTGTTCCTTGACAGATACAAATACACTCTTTTGTGTGCTAACATGGGCACTGGGCAGCAGCCGAATATCTGTGTGTTCATTATATTCATTTGTAACTACACAGCACAGCAGTTGATTTTACCCATGAAGCCTTACGGATACTTGAAGAAGAACCAGAGACTCCCGAGAATGCTGATAGACTGAAGGATGATAAGGCCCATGCTTTACTGTGGCTCTACATCTGCACTCTTGAGAAGAATCTTCAGGAGGTGAGCTCAGTCGGATCTGTCCAGATAGCTTGTGCATATTTGTATTACTTTTGGTATATTCATATTATTTTAACAAAAGTGTCAGTGGTTACAATTTATTCATTTTCTGAGGCTCAAGTGTCATTAACTAATGTTGCTTGTGTATTTTTGGCCAGGCCATTGAAAGAGACCTAAAACAGCGTGAGTTGCGGGAGCAGACACGCTGTGTAGCCAATGTCATAGGAACCAATGATTTTGATTATGAAGACAAGCAGAAAACACAAGACAGCATCCTGGTCTATGAAGGCCTGCATTTCAACCTGGCTGCAGAGAAAAGTAAGAACCCTTTTTCATATCGTCAGTCATCGTACTGTAGACACCATCGGTAATTTATCCATCTGTTGTTCTGCTTCATCTCTGCCAAGTATCATTGGTGGGTCATATATAGATAATGGTTAATCGCTTGCTGTCTCTGAGAGATTAATAGACAATATTTATTTCTTTATTTCTTTATTTCCCTTTTAAGAGTTGTGCAAGCCTTTGGAGAGAGCACTGGATGCGTGGTCTGCTCTTCTGCAGAGTCAAGTGCTGCCTTCACTCAGAAACCCCAAACAGACCTGTAGCTCCGTTGCTGTGACTGCAGCTCTCTTCAAACTTATGGGAAAGGTAACAACACAGAATGATCAAACTCATTTGGAGGGTCTTTTTTTGTTGTTGTTTTTTTAGATTCTCTCTTCAACACCAAATGGATTTTGAGCTTCAAATAATTAACCACTTCACACAATGAAGCTCATGGAACTTGTATAAATTAGATATGAGCATTATACGTTTGACTCTGTTTGTGTTAATAATTTTATGTCCCTAGAAAACCTTAATTTTAAATTGTACTTTGATTGTACCTTTTTTTTATGGTGCATCCTCAGGTTGTTAGTGTTAGAACTAGTGTTCACAGTGGTATTTACAGTACGTGTATTTATCAAGTCTCCTTATTCTCTTATGTAGCCTATAAAGGCTTTGGAAGCTTACCAACTTGCCATCGGACTTTCACGTCAACTTGCTGATGCCCATGGATGTGCCAGCTACCTCTGTCAGTCAGCCAGTATCCTTCTGGATATGGGCACCCCTGAACTGGCTTTGGTAATGCAGTTTTGCATGAATTTGTCATGGAAAACATACTAAATCTCACTTTATGAACTTTAGGTCACTTTGTTTATTTATTGTTTATTGTGCTATTTTAAGGCTCAGCTAGAGCAAGCAGAAAAGCTGCTCACCTCAGATTCCACTGCTGAGGGACCTTCTTCTCTCTCCATGCTGGCCATTTTGTTGAAAGCTCAGTACTGCTACAGCGTAGGGCAGGTAGGTAACATGTCTGCTAGCAGTATTTCTCATAATATTCCATTGGGATTGTTTGTTTTTGCTGTAATGGCTGATTTCCCCTTTCTTATTTGACCATATGTCAGGTGGATCGTGGGGTGCCTTATCTGTGTGAGGTGCTTAAAGAAGCGAATGAGCAGAGGCAATCCAAGAGCTGGTACTTACTGCGTGCTCGAACCCTCCAGACCTGCAGCTCTTATCTGAGTTTGGACACCACTGCACTGCCGCAAGCCCAGCGGAGCCGTATCACACAGAATGGTTAGCTAAAGCATTTGTTACACTTAATATAATCAGATGGTTTCCTGTTTTAATTTTGAATTGTGAGAATGTGAGCTAATGATTGTGTGTGTGTCTGTCTCAGGTATAAAAAACCCAGACACTGCCCTGTATGAAAGTCTGAAGCTTCTCTGCAGCCTGCTGGTCACTTTAGTGGGGAAGGGCCTATACGGGACTAACGGCAGCAGCTCAGACATACGCTTCATCGACCAAGGTACTTTTGTCCACATGTACAGATGCTATGTACTCACAATACAGGGAAACACTACTAATACCTTATTGATGTTTGTTTTAGAGCAGTCTGACATGTTATTTCTTTCCCTGTCTGCCTTGGTCTATGAGCAGGAGATAACCTGCTGCTGAAATGGCAGCTTCTCTCAGAGCTGTTAAACTGCTCAGTGAAGATGGTGACTGTGAGGAGCACCTGTGGGGCCATCAATGACGCCAGGCTCCAATGCCTAGAAGCTCTCAAACTGGCCATCAAGCTGCAAGCACTCAGCCAGTATGTACACAGTAGTTGGTGTGAAATGTAATTCGTGAATCTGCTTATTCTCGCTGTTCTTACACATTGTTTTCTGTAGTGTTGTGAATCTTTTATGGTCTGTGTTCTGTTAAGTTCGATATGGTGTTTGTGCATATTTATTGGACCAGAAAGTTTTACTAGGGCCTGTACAGTCCACTGGAATCTAATTCAACAGCGATAATAAAGCTGTGATAAATCTGTGATAAATCCTAATTATATGAAGCTTATTTTGAACGTTATAATAATTCACTGTGTCATAGAGTTGCTGATTCAACTCTAATTTCTACGGCTGCACTTTGTGGTGGTGTTGCTGAACCGCTTTATATTTATAGTAGATTTTTTGCAAGGCTTTTATTTTACAGTGTTAGATTATACACATCAGCTTAAATAAAATTCAATTAAATGATGAGTAATACTGTACTTTTAATGTCCTTATAATTGGCCTAGAACACAGCACAATACACAAGGACAACATAGTATATAGTCAGTCAACAAACCTTTTTTTTTTTAAATCACTCATTCTAGTTTTTGTTGTTTGTTTTAGATGTGCTGAGCTGCTGGTGATGAAAGCTGAGTTGGAGCTGATGCAGGGGGAGAGAGAGGAAAGTGGAATTGATTTAGACAAAGTCAGAAACCTTCTGGAGCTTTGCACAGGTCTGTTAAATCCACAGTTCAACCAGTTCAAATAGGGTCAGACAGTGATTCAGTGTTGTTTGACTTTCAGGATTTGATCATAATGTGTTATTTCAAAATAATGTTCATAATTCCAAGCAAAAAAAAAAGCTTTTGCAGTTTGTGTTGTCTGTGTTCAGTCCACTGTTTAATTTATAGTAGTGACATTCCATCAGACAATGTCTGTTTCCTTGAGCCACAAAATGACATTTTTTATTTCTTTTCCTCAGATTTTTCTGATCAGGTGAAGAAGGCGGAGGTGAAAATCAAACCTAGGAAAGGTCGTCCAGCACAGAAATCTCAGTCTCCCCTTCCTACCATAGAGGATGATTTTAAGGGCATCCTGAGCACTAGGTGGATTGCCAAAGAACCTGTAGTGAGGGATCTGGCCAGCTCCCCACCCCTTAAAGCCCAGCCTCGCCGCTGGCTCTCCTCCCTGGCACATGACTCAAACTGCCAGTGTCCCTGCTGCTCTGAGCCCTGCTTGGGCCGTGCCACTGCTCGCTGGGCAGCCACACAGGCTGATCTGGTTCTCCAGCTGGATCCCAATGAAGCCAGAATCAGTTTGAAGCTTCAGTGGGCAACATTAGCACGTTGTAAGAGTGTCTCTGCCAAACTTGGGGTAAAATTAGCTAAACTCTTCCCTCCCTGTGGCCCTTCCAAAGGCTTCTCTAAACCCTCCCTGATGCAGGACTTAGTGGGCCGTGTGTACCTTCGCATGGCCCTTTTGGGGCTGGAACCAAGGCTTAATAAGGCCTGTGGTATATGGAAAGTACTGGAGGCTGGCTTAGCATTTGTTGATTCCTCACCCTCTCCCGTGCTACGACCTGTGAGAGCAGGCCTAATGGCAACCAAAGCCATAGTGTCATTAGTTACCTTGGCTGCCAAAAAGGGCTGCACCCCACAGGAGCTCTTCTCAAACGCTTGGACTTGGAATGCACCAAAAGCTGATCCACAGCTGAAATCAGAAGAGAAAGCAGTGCCTCCCTCGTCCGTGCTTAAGAAGCCTAAAGAGTCCATTAAAAGCCCAGATATTCCTAACAAAACAAAGGAGGCAAAGAATGTAAAGGTTGTCAAGCCCAAGATTAAAGTGACAAGCTCCTCAACCAAAGCAAAGGGACTGGTTCCCATGACACCAGTGCTGGTTAAGTCGAAGCCTTCTGTTAGAGACCTTGGCTCTTTTGAGTTTAACACAGTCGTACCTACTTTGGCCTGTACTCCTGTTCAAAAGGTTAAAGCCCCTGCCTCAGTGCAGAAAGCACACAGGACTGCCTCTAAGCTACAGTTTCATGTGTATGAAGAGTTGTCACCAGTTCAAGACAACGCCCAACCTGTGCCTGCTGCCCCCAGACGCACAAAGAAATCACGTTTCAAGGTAAGTGTCCAATCAGAGTAGAGGTTACAAAAAATTTGTTTTTATTTGTTTTTTTTGTCCCAAATGAAAAATATCTTTCTTTTCAATATGTCAATACAGGTGGAGTTTAGCGATGAGAGTGACACAGAAGCTAATACCCAGGCTGAGCCCACAAAAAAAACACACGTCCCTAAAAAGCGAACCACCACAAGACGAGCCGCCCAAAACGGTAAAACGGCCCCAGATCCACCTGCAGAGAAGGTCCAACCCAAGAGGCAGGCCAAGGGTAAGAAGAGCACTTCATTGCCTCGGACTACCTCCTCTGAGGATGACGAAACTATGGTCTGTCAGCCGGCCCCAATAAGAAGAGGAAGGACCAGGAGGGAGCTGAACAGGACAGAGGCAGATTCAGTGGAGGAACCAGACAAAATGAGGACCATTGAGGAGGAAACTACTGGAGTCCTGGACATAAGCATTGAGCAGCTCAGGACATCAGACACTGAGAATGAAGACAATTCTGCTGCAAGCAAAGATGTTGGTGTGTATTTTGTGCACATGGAAACTTCCCATAAACTTGCACACTTACTTGGCATTTACACAGAGTTAACATCCATCCCCACATTTCTTCCCAGCTCAGCTTAATGTTTTGAAACCCCAAAAAGGTCATGTTAAATATGAGAATATAAACGGTAAGAACACATGTGAATTTGTACCTGCTATTGGGCACTATAATAAAACCACTAACATGTAAGATGTGCTGAATGCCACAAACAGCAATAACAGTCAACACAGCATCTCAGAAAATGTTATTAATAGCCAGAGCTCTTTTATTTTTTCTTCAGACATAGATTTTGAGGTGTTGCGGAGGGACATGTGTTGCGATTTGGAGAGAGACGATTTGTCCGAACTGAGGAGCAGAGGTCACCTGACAGAAGATCCACAAACCCACCTCTCTCATTCAGACACCAGGCCAGGTGAGGCTTTACACTGCCGCAGTCACAGTTGGTCTGCAATGATACTATATCTTTAGGGTATCGTTTCTCCTTTTTATAGGAGTGTAATAATATGTCTGCTTTAGCAATAGTATTACAAAAGAGGTATTTCTGAAATGTTCTGCAAGATAACGCTACAAAAGAAGGGAAAGGAATTCTAAAACCGTTTTTTTTATAAGCAGGAATTGAACATAAACGTAATTATACAGCATTATAAAATCGGGATGTACTATGATGCCTAAACTCCTTAAGTATTTTTTTCTAGCTCCTTATCCACTGTCATTTCTCCTTTTTCTTTTACCCCAGACAATCTGTCTTTGGAGGATGTTCAGTCATTGCTCCGCTCAGCCTGGTTGGCCTTTCAGCACTTCCCCTCCCCCACAATCTACACGACCCTCTGTACTCTTCTGGCCTTGACCATGGGACAGCAGGACCCCACAACTACGGCGATGCTTCACGCCCAGTCTTTGGGCATCACTAGTCGCCATCGCACAATCAGACATTTAGCCAGTTGTCTCAAGTAAGCATATGTATTGTGTGTGTATAGCGTTGATTTCCCTCTTACCAAACTTAATATATCAAGATATCTCGAAAACAAGATATCTTGAACTCTCTTGAACTCAATTAAAATACATCTTTTGATATGTGATAGCTCAAGTCTCTTCATTTCTGATTTAAATGGCAGTACTACAAATTGTGTTCAAACATTGTTGAACATTCCTGTTTGTTTGATGTGTCTTTCTAACAGAAAGCTGAGAAAGCCATCCAGTGAGCTCGCAGACAAGATGGATGCTCTGAGTCTCAATGACGCCAGTCTGAGCGAGTCCAAAAACTCTACCGCACAGATGTGGTTGCAGTTGGAGAACATCTTCTCCTTTCCAACTCCTGACTCCTCTACTTTCCCCAAGAGTCACTGTCAAGAATTTATCCAACAAATTCAACACCTTCCCTCAGGTAAAAAAAAAAAATCAATTGATGTGGTTGGCACATGTTAATGATGCATTATGAGAGGTAACAGGAATGTTTTTGATTATTTGTCAAACATCTATAGTTACAGTAGCAAAGGGAATTACGTACTACAGTGTGTACTTTTTTGTCTCTTCTATAACAGAATAGCAGAATGTAAATTGCATTATGCTGATGTTATACATCTTGTCTCTGAGCCTGTTCTTTGTCCTGTACAGGGGTAACCGTGTGCGTGATGTCCGTGCTTGGAGTAAAACCTGGTGAGATGGGTGACAGCATCATACTGTCACGTCTTGAGAAGGGATCTGCCCCCGTCACTGTTCACATCCCCACCTCTAAACAGCAGGTGAGCTCAGTAAATTATATAGAATGGTAGCTACAACCTGAAACTGGACCATTACAGTTTCACTTCAAATCATGCTCACACTACTTTTATTACCCATCTTTTTACCTCTGTCTTTGTCTCCCTGTGTTCCCTTTGTTATGCAGCACCCCATTAGCTGGCTGGTACAGGAGATAGATAGTATTCAGGTGGAACAGAAGGCCATGAGCTGTGTGTCTGAGAAAGCCAAGTGGTGGGAGGGTCGCAGGGCCCTCGACTCTCGAGTTGAGGTAAGTGATGCAGAACAAGGGTACTCCTGGGAGTCCTAGGGGCTTCACTGCCTGTATTATCCTTCCACTCAGACATGTAACGCCAAGGAAACAGGACACAGAAACAGAATATTTAATCAAGTTTTGACTAACAAATGTCACTTACAAGTTCACAACATCTTTCTTTCAGCGTCTGATGAAGGAGATGGAGGGATTGCTGGGATGTTGGAAGAGTTTACTGCTACCCCTTTCATTGGACCCTGAGCTCTCCAGACAGGCCCAGAGCCTCTGCAAGTCTTTGTCTGCAAGGGGAGTGACAGTCAGTGAGGAGATGTTGAAGGTGTGTGTGGTTTTATTTTTGATCTTTTTTTCCTAGCATCAGCATCTGAGCTTCCATTCTGCCTTTGTCTGAAGCACAAAGCAGCAACCAGTGATACCTGTGACTTGTGTTTCAGGCTGTGCTGTCTGCATCTCCTGTGCTCTCCCAAGAAGACCTTAGAAGATTTGCTCTGGGAGTTTCTTCACAGTGGGACATAGAGTGTGACCAGCTTCTCCATACAGCCGTGTCCCGGCTCGCTGACAGAGACGAGCCCCAGAGTCATGTGGTTCTCATCTTGGACAAGGTTGGTTCAGTCATCTGTTTTTAATACAGAATTTTCCTATATTCTGATTTGTGAATACAGGGGCTTTTTAATGGAGAAAAGACCTTCAAAGCACTGTTACAATGTGTCATTTTCTGAGGTAGGATAAGGCTAAAATGTAATAATACTGCCTTCTGCTTCCTTTGCGCAGTACCTTCAAAAGTTGCCGTGGGAGAGTATCGCCATCTTAAGCTCTCACTCTGTCAGCCGGATGCCTTCTCTGCACTCACTAATTGGACTGAGCATTCAGAAAGAGGTGAGATTAAACTCCATTATTGTGCCTACATGCCCTGTGGTGCAGATTACTTCCTGACAGTTAAGGTCAGTGGTGGTTATGGATATTGTTATTTAAATCTTCCCCTTTAGATTGACTCTCAGTCCATCTTGAGGCAAGGAGTGGATACAAGGCAAGTTTATTACGTGCTGGACCCTGATGCCAACTTAGGAAACTCTCAAGACCGATTCAAGGAATGGTTCAGCAGGTGAGACCAATACTTGCGACCATTAAAAGAGCCATTCGATTTGCCCGTATGTCTTTCTGTCACTGGTCTGTCGTTTTTTCTTCTATTTACTACATTACTATTCTTTTTGAAGTAAACTGCACTGGGAGGGTGTGTGTGGAGTTGCTCCTGACTCGGGTCAACTGGAAGAAGCTGTTGCGACCAAGGATCTGTACATGTGAGTTTGTGATGATCTTAACTTGAGATGGAAATCTTTCACTATATTCTGACATTTTATGGACTAAACAATTTAATTTAGAAAATATTTGGTTGATTAATCTAATGAAATCCATCGTTATCTGCAGCCCTATAATGGATCATTGTCAAACTCTGAAAGAAGTTACACAGAATAAGTCTTTAAATAGATTGTAAATTTACAAACCCTGTTTGTGTACAAGCTTTGGTTTATATTAAACACTTTGATTTGATAACTTGTTTTATTTTATTCTCTCTCTCTCTCTCTC
>NW_023339740.1:13101937-13103660 GCF_004916995.1 Morone saxatilis | reverse complement strand
CCCTCTCCCTCTCCATGTCCCTCTTACCCTGGGTGCTTTAGTTATGTTGGTCACGGTGCAGGCGCACGATTCCTAGACAGCCAGGCGGTCCTTAGGCGGCAGATGAGAGCAGCTTCTCTGCTTTTTGGTTGCAGCAGTGCCGCTCTGGCAGTGCGTGGGGATCAGGAAGGAATAGGCATCATCCTCAACTACCTCATAGCAGGATGGTGAGATATGTCTTCAGTTGTTTTTATATCTTGATGTAGCTGATCCACAAAGTTGAATTTGCTGATTTTATTTTTTATTCAGTGAAATGACTAGAAGTGATCTGAACAGGACTCACATTAATGATATTGTCAGTTTTGTTAAATAACATAAAAAAAATCTATATTTTTTTTTACTGGTTTGCAGAAAGTAAGATGGCTGCCACCAATCTTTCTCTGTGTGCAAACCATTATAACAGCACAAGGAATATTGATGGATTGTGTGTCATAATTTCACTGAACACTGGCTGAGACTTTGTCATCATTTTCTGTGGTGTCTGTGTCATGAACATATCTCTTATTCCTCCTTAGCCCCTTTGTTTTGGGAAACCTGTGGGATGTGACAGATCGGGATATTGATCGCTTTACTAAAGCCTTGTTGGAGTCCTGGTTATCTGCTGGGTCTGGAGCTCCCCTTCTGGATCACATGGGCCCGTCACGTCAGGCCACACACCTGAAACACCTCATCGGAGCTGCACCTGTGGTCTATGGCTTACCAGTCCACCTGCAGTAGGTGGCCTGATGAGCCAAAGCTCTTGTAAAAAATGCCGTAAATAATCTATGCAGTTTCAGCATGCAAGCTGGAGGACGTGACTTTAACTTAAATTTGAATCCTTGTTTTTGCAGGCTTTGGCCAGATTAAGTACTGCATTTCCTTAATTTAAACCAATGCTTCCGTTTTTAAACCAGTGCCACTATAGTATAAATGATCTTAAATATCTTGCAAATTTTTATAAAGTGTATGAATGGACTGTCGATGTGTTGATTGAACAACAGTTTTTGAATAAATGTGTTCTCACATACAGTCAGTGTCTGCATTGTGGAAATGACTTTGTAATCAGTCACATTAATGCAAAGAGTTGGAAAAAATGGTATTTACAGTATTATCTTCTAGGAACAAGAATAATATAATGTAATCGGTTGGAACTAAATCAATGTACTGCAGGAACAAATTGAATCTTACAAAACATAAACATTTTGATCCATACACATAAAAGCTGTTGCTATAATTCTTTATTGAATATAAACATTTAAATGTGTTACATTTTCCCATATTTAGTAATCTGTATAGAGTTTGCTCTATCACTGGATCCAGAGCTCATTTAGTTTGTGACTTTGTATTTTTTTGGGATATGAAAACTATATGGGACTTTAAAAGTGTCAGATATATTAGAGCATACTTTCATCCACTTTGGAGGAGCTGGTTGGAAACAAGGGCTCTAAGGCACAAATACTGAGAATATCAGGGCTACAAGACCGTTTTGTCCTATCACCACAACTTTTGACACGTTTAACTAATCCTAACAATCCCCCACACAAAACATTGAGCCATATGAAACCAAACCTACTTACTTTTTTATCCTGCCATATTTGATAAAATTTTACTTTCCCCCACAATGTTATTGTAAAAAATGCCTAAAAACATTGCAACAAGTGTCATTTATTTTAGAAAAGCCGCTGTGAAATCAGGCATTTTAGGC
>NW_023339740.1:13100499-13101920 GCF_004916995.1 Morone saxatilis | reverse complement strand
CAACTACTGAACAACTAATTATATATTGTCAATCGCCAAAAGCCTGCGAAATCCTTGACTGACGGATTTTATAAAGTTTATATTTTAATTTCATTGTTGGTGGTAATGATGCATTTAAAAAACGAGAGGTTTTTCTGACATACATCATACACACACTGGAAATGATTTGATAATATTGCGATATATATCATGACTTTTATGCATGTACGTATATTTTATATGACTAACAACCATCTAAATAGAGAAAATATTGGAACATATACACTGTCAACAACATTAAAACAAGAAAATAATGCGCAAACTCCAGACATTGAACAGGTTTCGAGAGAGGAGGTGCATCTCATCCACAGGGGGGCGGTGTTTCAGACTAATCACCGCCCATCTCAAACACCCGGAAACACTCTCATTAAGGGTCATTTAGCATCACGCTTCCAACATGGCGGTGAATCTTACAGACCTCTCCCTGCCTCAGTTAGAGGGACTGAAAACCCAACTGGACCAGGTAACATTAAAAAGTGTCGTGTATTTGATGTGTGTCTGTGTTCTTTGATATCGACCGTATGAGGGAGTTAATGTGAAGGAGGGCGGGACGCTGTAGTTAGCACATCTCATGCTAACGGTGCAAACGTTAGTTAGCGTCAAATATCCAGTCACCCACTGTGTTAGCCGGGTCTGTGTCACACAGCGACAGATACATGTTAGATACATGTTAGATACTTGGCTCATTTGAGTGCAGTTTGAGTCCAGATCAGCTGGACACGTAGTGGGTGCAGTGTGTGTGTGGTAGTGTGTTGCAGTGGGTTTGATCGCTTTGTGTTTGGACTCTGTTTGCAGGAGATTGAGTTCTTGACGTCTTCAATAGGTCAGCTCAAAGTGGCCCAGACCAAGTATGTTGAAGCAAAAGATAGTTTGAACGTCCTGAACAAAAACAATAAAGGTGAGTAAAATGCATATAAAATGTATTTTTTATTTATGTTTATTATTGCTTTGTCTCTCGCCAAACCTCTTACCTGTTAATAGAGTAAACTGGGATTGTTTGAGTGTTTTTTATATATATGGTATGGTGAATAAGAATACCGCTCTTCTATATATTTGAAATGGTGAACGTTGTGTTTCCATCAAAAAGTTTCACCAGGTGTCTTAGTACAAGTATATGTTGAAATAATTTATCTTTAAAGTGTACACTACTACATCAGCATGTTTGCACAAATGTATGTGCTGTGAATTATGTCTCCACAGGTATATTGCCATCCATTTGATCAAAGTTTATAAAATCATCCCCCCCATTGATGAATTTGATGAATTGTTTCCCCCTTTCTCTCCTCTCTGATACAGGAAAAGAATTGCTCGTGCCTCTTACCAGCTCTGTATCCTTCCTTCACTGTGGAACAACCAGCATTTCATGTTACGCTGTGTGTGTG
>NW_023339740.1:13090823-13100486 GCF_004916995.1 Morone saxatilis | reverse complement strand
GTGTGAGTGTGAGTGTGAGAGTGTGTGTGTGATAGACAGAGACAGAGAGAGATGTGCTTTACATTCAGTTGTGTGTCTCTTGGAGATATACATACTTGTCCTTGACATCTCTTCTTCTCAGATGTACGTCCCTGGATCGTTACATGACGTGGACAATGTTTTAGTGGATGTGGGGACAGGATACTATGTTGAAAAGGCAAGTATATTTGCATTTGAAAGTCCATAAATAATTGAATCATCTTCCGTAGTAAATTATTAAAATGATGTAGATTATTTATACCTTGTGTTTATCTGTCTCTGTAGAAAGTGGAAGACTCAAAGGCATTCTTCAAACGCAAAATAGACTTCCTTACAAAGCAGATAGAGAAAATTCAGCCAGCCCTTCAGGAAAAACATGCCATGAAACAAGGTAAGCCCGGCTACATTTTTCATATTTATTTCCATTTAAAGTGCCAATTTCTACCTTTTTTTTTTTTAATTTAAAGTGTTCACATCTGAATTGGGTGACCAGTGCAGGAATTGTAGCCCTTTCTATACATAGTCTCACATACATAGAGATCAGTACCTGGAGTAGTTTCACATAATGCCTCAGTGTTCAGGGTTTTACATTATAAATGTTGCATTGAGTTTTATAGGGCCTTTATACTGTGAGCCTTTGTCACCACAACCTTACAGCTCCTCAAACATCCTGATTCCTTCGTGCTTCTTACTTCAGAACTTCTTACCTTGTACTTTATACATTGTGCTCTTTCTTGCAGCTGTGATTGAAGTAATGAACGTGAAGATCCAGCAACTACAACAGAGCCAGCAGACATCACAGATGGTTGGCCCCACCAAGGCTTAATGACAACACCTGTTTGAGCTCTACATGACTGGGGGCGGGGTTTAAGTGTGTGTCTAGAAAACTTACATCTGCGGTTGTAGGACGAGGAAATACCCTCCACTAATCTAATGAAGTCATGTTAAATAGTAAGGAATAAAGATTTTTTTTGTGCACAATGTTTGTCACCAGTAAATTATGACGGTGTTGTCATGGTAACGCTCAATTTTAAACTACTTTTAATTGGGTATCCAATTAGTTTGCATAATTAAAGAGGTCACTGTGCATTCAAGGAACATTTGTTTCTTTCATTGTTGTATATTGTTCAGTGCTTTTTTTTTTTTTTTTTACATTATACTTTTCTAAGTAAACTTCATCTTCTTCAACACAAGTTTTAAATTCCTGCACAGATGCATAGGTGTTTTCATTTTCTCTGGGTTAATTAGATTCAGGTTGAAGGTGGGTTGAAGTTTTACAGGAGGTCACCAGACTCTATGAAGTCTGCACACATCCACACAGACTAGAGAAGAGATCTAATCAACCACAAATTAAATCAATTGTCTATAAGGAAGAAGAGATGATGAAAGATGACAATTGAGTAGAATAGCGCTTGTTTAGTGGGTGTATTACTATGTACAACTCAGTTTTGGCACATAGTTATAATCCAACAACTGTTTCTATATGTGCTCATTACAGGTTCAATGCACACAAGCATTAGCTATTTTTACATGTTAAATAGATTTTAAATGATAAAATTGCCTTGATTATTAAAAAACCTAGCATTTCCGGTGTTTTTCCAAAAAGGCTCAATTTTTATCAATATTGTAATATTTAATAAAAGATAGTTAATACTCCACACTGCCCATGGTGTGATGACACAGATGTTGTATATTATAACCATATATATATATATTTAAATGTCCTGCGAGCTTATCTCTCATAATGATTTATATGACTTCAAGCTCTTTAAATAGGAAGTGGGCACAGAGTGGAAAGTGATAAGTTAAAACAAACAATACTCGGTAGTGAACTTCAGATCTCCATTGCTGATGCAAGACGGAACTTGGGCCACAATCTGTTCAAAGTTTGTCTGAGGTCATGTCCTACCCACCCTGCCCGAGAACCGTGCGCTGCAAGCGGTACTACCTCAGTCTGTGTGCGGCATCTGGTCAAATAGACATCACTTAACTTACAACATAAGCTAGCTTTGTGCGCCACACCGCTATTACGACCTCGATTAAATATAACATGGTGTAAAGGTCTCATACGGGCACCGACTCTGCCGTAGTGTCCCCTCGGAGAGGTCACACGGTCGGGCGTTGCTACGCTGCGGTGTTAGCATTGTTGTTGCCGGGGAGGCGGAGTGCAGCCTGTTGGGACGGACGGTGGCAGACAGAGGACGCAGCCGTCACATGCTGGATGAACGCTGCCTTGAAGGTGAACTGCGTGATGAGGAATTGAACAGAGGAGCATATGTCGTCAAACGGGAGTAGTTTTTGATTAATATCAACGAAACAGTTGTTGGTGTTATTACAGTAGAAGCGTTTTAAGTTGTGGACCGTTGGGACTGGAGCACGTTCGGCCGTTTGAACAACGTTACCGGGGAGACGGTAGTTAAGCAAAGAGAGAGCGACGAGGGTGACGAGGGTCCGCTCTAAATAAGTGCGGTCAATCACTTTTAAAGAGTTAAAGCGTCCGCAGGAGGATTTAAAAAAAAACAAAAAACCAAGAGGGCAATTTATTATCCCGGAGACGAGGAGGACATCACAAGAACGCGAGGATCAAAGCAGCATGGTGAGTTTGGGGCCTGGAAAAGGGGGCACGCTAGCTAACATGCGACAACCTGTTTGCGTTCTTCCTCCTGTTTGACTCGCTGCTTTCTGGAGCTCGACCGAACTGCTTTACTCTGTCGTAGTAACTTTACACCCTGACAGTAGGTGTTAGTCAGTGTCCATGCTGCGAAACAAGACTTATTATTTACATGGGCAGTTAATTGTGTTCATGCCAACCTGTCAAACAAATGAGCTGCAACGAAAGGCCGGTTCTGTCCGGTCTGCTAGTGAACCAACGTAGTTAGCCAAAGCCGAGTATTTATAGTACCGCTAGTCAAAACGTGGTCCCCGTCAAACAAGCCTGCCCTATGAACACGTGTGTGAGGACATGTAGAACTGGGTAATACTCTCGACTGACATTTCGCTTCGTTACAAGTTGCACGAAGAGTGTTGCGTTGCATGTTTAGCGACAACTACACGTGATTCATGTTACACAACTGTAGCTAGGTTAAGTAGCTATCAAAGAGTACCTGGATAAAGGTCAAAGCTAATCGCTGCCGAGACGCCAGTTTTAAAAGATCAATGCGGGGGTGACTTGGTAATCAATTGAGCACAAACGCAGTGTTATCCAGTGTCTGCTCTCTTTAACCGGACATAAAGAGCAACGACTGTCGTCGCCTGCTTAAGTTGCATGGGCACGTCGGCACCATGTGCTCTTTCCTCCCGACCCCCAAAGCAGCTCGACTTTGATTCACTACAAACCCAGAGTCGATGAGTTGAAACCGTATTTTGCCTAGCAGACAGGTTGGGGTGTGAGATTAACACTCGTATACTGGTTCAACATTACTGACTCAAGCACACTGCAGGGTTTTATAATGGATGACAGGTCAAAATGCCTCGCACAAGTCACGCTGGAGCTCAGTGGCGGATTTGCGCCATGTATGGTCACATGTGACCGTCTGAGAGGAGGAGTCAGAGCGAGGAGGAAGCCAATGACAAGTCAAACTGGGATGATTTGTTTGTGAGTGAAGAGCTGGGGCCTTGCAAGGACGGAAAGCTGGATTACAAGACCTCAGACGAACTAGCTTCATTCATTGGATTGGCTATTAGAGTAAAGGAGTCGTCTCTGAATGTTGTGTGGAGGCTTAATGCTGTTATTCTGAGGTATGAGGTTAAAAGCATGTGTGAATGGCTTGTTGCACGCTGATCTTTTACTGAGTTCCCTTCTGGCTTTTTTAAAATCAATTACATGGACGTGGATCTGTGATGCTGTTATTTGGTAAAACCAGGGCATTTTATTGTGCAGAATTTGCACTCGTATCAAAGGTTTTTCTTTTGAGAGACTGACGTATTATCTTGTTTGAAGGCCGCACATTGTATTTTCAGAAAGTGGTGATTCCAAGGAAGCTCGTGTATTTCGATTTGTTTTGTGTTGTAGGAGAGATGCTTAGCCTAATAGTTTATACACTACTGTACACATCATGATCGATATTGTCCAACAAACTCCTGTTCTCCCTCCACAGTTGTCCTGTAAGTCCTGTAAGCTTTAAATACCAATTTCTTCTTGTAATTGAAATAATTTGCGGGGCAGGCGACTCCACACATTACACATCATCATGTAAAGTCCCGCTCTTTCGTCCTGTTTTCTGTAACTCACAGTATGTTCATATATCCATGCAGGTCACCACAAAGGGAGCAGGTCTGAACCCCAACGCTAAAGTGTGGCAGGAGATACCTGCCCACCAAAACGATCTCCCAGAGGGGACGGAGGACTCTCCCTGGCTGCTGACCTACCCTCCCCCCGCTGAGATGACCGACGGTACGAGCTCATTCAGTTGTGTGAATGTCTTCTGACTTCACTTTATCTTGTCGTCTCTCATAAACTCAAACCAAACCAAGCCCCTGTCTCTCCCGCACTGGTACAGTAACAAAGGATTGGGATAGATTGTGTGACACGTATAAACATGCATGGTGCTTATTAAGCATTACCAAGATAATTGCAGGTAGACGTGGTACGTGAGGAAATAGCGTCGTGCAGCAAAGACGAAGCATGACAAAGCTTGTTTTTAGATTGTGTCTGAACGTGACAGTTATTTCACAATCATAATTTTGTTTCTGCTTGCCTCCTCTATCTTAGGTAACTTAAACTTAGACAATCCCTCTACAGGGGGAAAGGGATACGACACTGAATATCCTGACGGCACAGCTGACTATGCCCCTGTACTGACAGAGGGCATTGTGAATGGCATTGACAACCCTGACCTGAGCTATTTAGTCTTTGAACCACAATGCGAGTCCGCCACAGATGGTGATGTTCCTGAGGAGAAACCGATCTCTGAAGAGAGCCTCAGAGAGTCTTTGAAGAAACAGCTTGAGTTCTGCTTTTCTAGGTGAGTAGTGAAGCAATGTACTAAAGCCCTTTTTAATGCCACAGATTGCAACTCTTTCAGTGTGTTAATTCCTGTTCTTGCAAGTTTGGTTCAGGAATTGAAACGTTTAACAAAAACATTTTTAAAATACTTTTTTTGCTGGAGCAAATGTATGTATGTGTGCTTACAACTATAAGAACAACATGAGGCGATGATGAATAATAGAAATAACTTTGGAGTGATGTTTTGGGTGTTTGCAGGGAGAACCTTTCTAAGGACATGTACCTGATATCCCAGATGGACAGTGATCAGTTTGTTCCCATCTGGACCATTGCTTGCATGGAGGACATCAAAGCCCTTACCACTGACATGGACCTCATTCTGGATGTACTGCGAGGTACCAGTGCTGCTGTTCTTCCTGTATTTGTGCTCACAGATTCACCAACACTTATGTTTACAGACGGAATCCATATAAAACATTTTTAACTTAAATGAAGTAATTGTCTACCATGCATGTATTTTTATTTAGTTTTTTTTAATCATAGTGCTGCTGAACAGGGTTTTGGTTGGGTTGCTAAGGACATAGAGAGAGTTTGCCAGAATTTGAAGTGTATGTAACAATTAAAATACTAGAATATCCATCAGCACACTGTGTAGGTGTATTAGGGGGCCTCAACTTACTTTGAAATGGTGAAACCGTATTTAGATCGTGTCTTCATTACAGCTTCTCCCATGGTGCAAGTTGATGAAACTGGAGAGAAGGTTCGGCCAAACCACAGTCGCTGCATCATTATTCTGAGAGAGGTGCCAGAGACGACACCAGTTGAGGTAAAGTGAACAGTAAACCCTACAAATGAGACGCTGCCTCATGTTTGTGTTTGCTTACACTGTGTGTATACATATATCATGGCTCACTGACAGCTTATCATAGAGCCTTCAGGGTGGCGAGAGGGAAAATGTTGTGCGAGTGTGTGGAAGCCAGAAATGTCTAATATGGGCCATGCATCTCTTTCACAGGAAGTGGAGGCTCTTTTTAAGAGTGAAAATTGTCCGAAGGTGTTAAGTGCTGAGTTTGCACACAACAGCAACTGGTACATAACGTTCCAGTCAGATATGGATGCACAACAGGTACGACTCCACAGTAATCACCACACAGCTTATGTTTGACCAACTTGCTGTCTAATCCTAAAGTTACAATACAGTTACATTTTCAGTTGAATTTTTTTTTTACATTAGTATGTCTTTATTTCATATTAACATTGAACATTTACAATATAACTACTCAAGAGATTTGACTTTCATTATTCTTTTAAACTTGGAATTTGATCATTCTTGATTACAATGGCATGTTCCCTTTTTTTTTTACATGGGTAGATGTTATCAAGAATTGTGTGACTCACTACAGCCACTTCATCTTGACAAGTTTACAGTTCTAGTTAACACTGAACATGGCACTTATGTTGTAGGAGTGAGGGGAGGATGAAAGCTTCTGTTTTTTTAGATTTGCACAACAACACACATTTGACAGTGTTGTGAACATTTGTTTCTTTTCTTTTTTTTGGCGTCAGGCTTACAGATACCTAAGAGAGGAAGTGAAAATGTTCCAGGGAAAACCAATCATGGTGAGTCCTGTCAATGAATAACCAGTAATTGGCTGTATTATTTAGTACACTACTAGGTTTTTATCTCAGGCTGGCTCACTTCTTCTTTGGTTCTAATTTAGGCAGTACAACCCAGCAAGTCTGGTTACACAAGACTAGTTGTGTTGTCAGCTGTCACGTCACAACTCTCTAGGCTGGGCTGTTTGGCTAAGCCGTAGCCTCAGTGACCTTGGGATTTGTGTGTACTGAGACTTGATAAGCAAGGAGGTGTTTGTCAGAACAACCATATCTCTAGACAGTTTGATTGCTCAAACTTCTTATCACAATGTGACATTTACCTTTTGCATTTCAGGTATCTGATACATCCTTTTCAGCTGGACTTTGATTTAACCTTGTGTGTCCCCTTTTTTTTTTTCTTTTTTTTTTTTTCTTCCTCCCTCATAAAACAAATCACGTTGTCTGATGTATTAACAGTCCTGTCTAAACCCCAGTGATGATCAGTATCGCGCTTGGAAGGACCCATATGCACTGTGGCTGGCTGGGAGGAACTTCTCATCTGTAGCTGTCTATCAATCTATTGAATCTCTGCTTCTGCACTCTCCCTCATCCTCCTTTACTCTCCCTCTACCCCTCACTCCGTCTCCTTCTCCCTGTGTTTTCCCTAGTCAGTGCAGTGTTTTATGGCCTAATGACCGTTGAATTATGAGATCTGAGGGGACTAAAGGATGATAGACAGAGCTACAATGCTACTCGTCATAGGTACAGTGTAGGTGTCACATCTTCACTCCTAGCCAACATACCTGATTCTCTCTTTCTTTCCCTCCCTCCAGGCCCGCATTAAGGCCATTAACACGTGCTTTGGTAAGAATGGCTTCTGCAGCGTGGACTCAAGCGTGTACAGTCAGCATGCCCAACCACAGGCTCAGTATGGCTCCCCCGTCTACATGCAGCAGGTGTACAGCCCTCAGCAGCAGTACCCTGTATACCCTGTGGTGTCTCCCTCTTGGAATCCTTCAGCCATGCCTTACTTTGAAACCCCACTGGTGAGGACCCGAATGTATTGTTCACAATGTCTTTTTAAATGTAGAAAAGTTCTTTTTGTCCAGAAGAATTTAGATTTAACACTGTCAACATTAAGTTGTCATCATAGTGTCTATTGCAGTTCTCAGCTGCAGTTCATATGCAGTTGCATTGTTTATATTTTCTGGAGCACTCTAATTTGATTTCCCACTGCCGTTGTGATATCCAGGCACCTTTTCCGAATGGTGGATTCATGAATAGTTACAGCAGTCCTGGGAACTACAAAGGAAATCGACACATGAGCAGGAACCGGTAGGTGCAAGTCATGATGACGTGATGCCTTTCATTCATGTTAATGCTGTTCAGTCTTAATTAACTCCTTCAAGGAATTTATGTATGATATGATGATACGTAATTTCTATCACTTTAAAAAATGCCATTTTATCTAGCACATATATAAAGTCATAAAGTTTAAAGACACTGATCTCATTAATGCATTAATTAATGCACAAGATGTTCGAGTTGTACTGGTTTAGATATCTTTGTTTGAAATTCGTTCAGTGGTTTTGAAGCAGTATTCCATAAAAATACAATGCAAATTCTTAATAAAAACTACATACAGTTGAAAATAAAAAGTTATTGTTTCAATTTAGAGATGCATGACATTTAGAAACTAATTAAGTACAGTCACATATAATTCTTAACTGTGCCAGGCATAAACAAAACAAACAATTGAACTGCTAGTTCAGATCAAACGTCTTTTTTTCTAAATCACTGTCACAATCTTGGAGTTTGTTTACCCTCCCTTATTGTTTGAGTAATTGATTATACTTGTACAAGCCTCTGGTAGAGCTGACATTCAGTAGTAAATAAATACGTGTCCTTTGTTTATGCCCAGAAACCATGTTAAGGGTCACCCTTGCCCAGGAGACGTTCCCCCACCTTCTTCTTTGGCTCCGGTGCCCCTGATGGATGGCCTGTCTGCTCCCTTGAGTCCACAGCCCCTCCAGACACCAGGGACTCCGACTGGCACCACTCCGGTCTCTCTGCCCTTCTTCAGCCTTAAAGACACTTCAAACAGCGGATATCTGAGCGGGGCTGGACGTGGCAGGTGAGTCAATATTACCTTATTTATTAACACTATGGTAATGAAGATTTACAACCAAAATGTGAATACAGGTGTTACCAAGGCTACCAGTTAAGCTTCCGTTCGTTAGTGTAGTAAAGCCTTTCCTGTGAGCAAACATGCGCCATAGCAGCATCCTGTTTGCCATGAATGGAAGGGAACCTTAATTAGTATCATTGGTAACATCATTGGTAATGTCGAAATGGCTGCTGTGAAAATGTATTTGGAGGATTGTTTTGTTTGTTGTGACTAATTTTCAGTTTTGTCACTTTCACTCGAACTGTGTCTCAATGTTATATGTATGTTAACATGTAAATATAACTTTTGAATGTAAACCTTTTTAACGATAATGATCTGTCTTCATCGTAGGAGAGGTATCCACAGAGGCATGAGGAGGAAAAGAGAAGATGAACATAACACGGTCAGCATATGTCCTCTTTTTCCCAGTTTTTCAGTATTTTTCTATAATACAATTGTGTTTTTACACTCCTGTGTCTTTTATTAAAAAGTAGTCTATTGATATATTTTTGTGGCAAGATTCATATCATGTCTCTTAACTTACGTTTGACATTAACTGTATTGAAAATTACAGAGGTCTGTCCCTGTGATGGAGGCCAAGGTACCACCTCCACCAAAGTTTGACTTGGCAGCTTCCAATTTTCCTCCTTTGCCGGGATCTGTTGTCAGTGTACAGGGTGAAAATATGCCAGAGATGCGCCTTTCTGATATTGTACGTGGCCTAAAAGTGACTAACAAGGTAGATATCTTATCCTCTTTGATACCTTTTTACTCTGGAGACTTTTGTAAACAGCATTTATATATAAAATATGTATAAATGTACGTCATTATTGTAAATTCTTGATTATTTCAGTCTGTGAGCCAAGAGGTCAATGAGACCCACCAAGAAAACATCTCAGAAGATACTGTAAGCAAACCGGCTCCTGTGACCCCGGTT
>NW_023339740.1:13078986-13090729 GCF_004916995.1 Morone saxatilis | reverse complement strand
GCTCCTGTGACCCCGGTTTCGAAACCGGCTCCTGTGACCCCGGTTTCGAAAACTGCTCCTGTGACCCCTGCTCCTGTGACACCGCACACAGTTGCACTACCAGTCTTAAGGTAAAGTTTACTTAAAGCTTATAAAATGTACATAAATGTCTGTGAATAAGGGCCTATGCATTGGAAAGTAATTTGTTTTATTTTTTTATTTAGTACTTCTCCTTCAGTGATGGAAGAGGTTAAAGCTGAACCTCCGATTCCAAAGGGAACAATCTCCTCGCCCACACAAGCTGCCTCCCCAACAGCCTCTGAACAGGCCGCCTCCTCCTGCAGCGAGTCTGTTCCTACAGAAGCACCTTCCCCATCTCCCCCAACTCCCACATCAGACCTGGTAAGGCCTGTGTTCTCGTCTAGAGTGCCACATTAGCTTGCAGCAGTATCAGCTTATAGCTTCCTGTTGATTCATCGGTCATTCTAAGATCTTCTCACACTGCTTGGTTTAATGTAAAAAATGACATTGTGCCACAGGAAGTATTAATATAAAACTTGTATGAAATTGGAACAATACCTTTTGTGGGAAATGCAAGCTGTAGTCAGCTAGTATTCAAATAGGTTTCAATGGATTCCAGTTGTGTCCTTGAGTAGAGGCACAAAACAGGTCAAATGTATAAAAACATCTAAAGAAACTTCTTGAATGGCCACTGCAGCATAATCCACTTCTCTGGCGTTGGTCTTAATGGTCGGTGTGTTAATGATATAGTATTTTAATATTTTGGATCATATGGTTTTCACCTTTTTTTGTTCGTTACACACGTGGTGAATTTCCTTTTATTTCTGGATCATTCGTTTTACTTCTTGATTTTTAATTTTCAACCATTAATCTCTAACCAGGGGTCGAGAAAACTCAGCTATGCAGAAGTGTGCCAGAGGCTGGCCAAGGACCCACCCCCAGGACAGACGCCCACACCCTCCCCCCCTGCCTCCGCACCCAGCCAACCCCTGCAAGAGCTTAAGGTCAACAGGGTTGAGGAACCTCGGACAAACTCCAAGCGCACTACAGACAAGCCAGAGAAATCTGGACCGAGCCGCCCTCCTCGTCAGCCATTACGTTCCTTTAGAGGGACGAATGGCCAAGTTAAATTTGGAAGCGCAGGGCTGAAGATTCGGGAGCATCAGAGAGGCCTGAATACTGGAAAACAGTTTTCCCCACAGCGGGGTGCCAGACGCAGTGGCAAAGAACAGAACATTCCCCCAAAGTCATCAAAATAACTTGAGAAAAAGAAACTTATAATACATGAACTAAAACAGAAATGATAACAATATGTGTAAATATGTAAATAGACAGATGAATATATTTCATTTGACAGACTTTGTCACATAACTTCTTAACTTTGATGCCGAAATTAACCTAAACTGCTGAAATTACTTGGAAACACTGTAAGGAGATTTCCCTTTTCAGATAGTTCATATAGTCTGCTGACAGAATTGCAGACTTTAGGGGTGATAAAACATATTTAAAGTGATATAACCATGGCATTATCAAAACATGCTTCCATAAACGGGCTAAATCTGTAGCGCGTGTGTGTATATATGTGTTTGAGATTGTGAGAGGCAGAAAGAGGGATCTTGTTACTTTTAGATATAAGGTAGCCCAACACTTACCATGTGTTGTTAACCAAAATGACACTGTGGCACACTTGATTTCTGTCAGAGTTGTTATTGTTGCCATGTGATTCTTGAGCTTTTTTTTTTTTTTTTTTAAATCAAATTTGTTTTACTTTGAAATCAAGGATATATAATTATTTATGAAATGAACGATATTGAATCAGTGGCAGTGGTGTGTGTGTGATTAACAGAAGGTTTGAACTTTGATGTGTAGCAGTGTCAGAAGAAAATTTAATTATTGTGGATTCTACAAATGATGCTAGTGAATACTAAGTTACACATTAAGAACATTGCATTATATAATGATTATAATCTTTCAGTGTGTTGGTAGTAGTCTTTGTAATGCAGATATTAGATAAATACTGACATACTAACATTTTTAAAAAGCCCTGTAGTGTTACAGGAGTAGATGTGTTCCAGTTTCCAGTTTCAGTCCTGGCTTTTGGTCTCACAGAACGTACACATTTTTTAAACTGGGACTAGTTTAAAAGATCACCCACTAATCATGTAAGGTGTGGAGAGTTCTGTATTTTCAATTTCTGGAAACTTTTTAGAGTTGGATCATAGATCTTAGAAGATGCAGCTGTCCATTGGTGACTAGCATCTGCATGTGAATTGCTAAATATACTGGATCATCTGAGGGACCTCAGAAATTTGTCGCCTCTTCTTTTTGAAAGTAGCTATTTGATGGTTGATGCCATGCCTACTGTCTCTGCTTGATTTGATGACATTGATTGCCTGCATCATCTTCTTTTGATTGGTTACATAAGGACAGATGTAGTCCTTTTGCCGTAAGACCACTTTTGGGCTTGATTTTGTAAATGTCCAGTAGCTTTCTTTATGTATATAAAGATTTATTTTTGATCTGGGTTGTTAACACACTTGTGTTCCTGCTATATTTCATTTTATATTAATTTGTAATGTTTTTCTTTTCACGATATTCACTGATTCTGTAGTATTTGTGTTTAGATCAGAGAAAATATGATTATATGACAGCCAGTTAACGGCGAGCAGAACACGCTTGTATCTGTTGTGGGATGAATTAAATGCACTATCAAGGATTTGAGTCATTACAGAATTAAGTAATGGGTGTTGGAACAGAAATGACTAACATGCTTTAATGCGTTTTGTTTTTTGTGTTCTCATGTCATCTGAATAGTCTGTGGTGTTGCAAATGGAAATGAACAACAGATGGGTGAAGACAAAGAATTGCAGAGTTTCAGGATTAGGAGGATAAAACATTTCACCATGGATAAGTGTTGAGTCCTGACGGCATTGTACAAAATGTTGTGTTTTGTAACCAGTAGTGCAGTTGTCTCCTGTGTATACATGTCTGTGTTTGATAGTGTAAACTTGTGTGCGAGAGAGAAAGAGATTGCTTCAGACTTCATGGAACTATTATCTCAAACCAAACCCTCCAGTGCCTTAACAGTGTCTCATTTCAGTATAAAGAGTGCAACTATTTTGAGCACATCAGTTTGTCACACTGGACAAGGCTGGTTCGTTGGTTGTCAAAACCCAACATTATCAGTTTGACTCCCAGAGACACTAGATCCTGTTGAATGTAAATCTCAGTTTATTATAGGTGCAGCTGTAAGGCTGGGGCTGGTAGGAATGGAGCTTGATGTGTATATGTGTGTGTGTGCATGCTTGTTTGTCCATTATGCGTGATGCAGTTTTATTTTGTTAGCTTGTTAATCTAATTTCTGTCTAAAAATCTGAATCCTGTTTATAACTTTAACAATGAAACATGGGATTGCAATTTTCAGCCAAGTACACACTGGTTTATTAAGTCAATATTTTATTGCTGTATGAAAATAAAGATTTATTTTTAAACAGTCATGTCTTATACTTTGTGTTTGTTCGCACAAACAGTTTCTCACACAGTGGATGTAAATAAGGTTTCAAAAACACCTCATGTGTGACTTTGTGACATGTGACAGGAATTTGTTAGCACAACTATTGAGCACAACTTACAAGACAGAGACAGACATAGACAGAGACAATGTCCTGCCACACACCACTAGAAAGGATTTGTTAATGGATTTTACATGTCATCTGCCAAGTAACCATCCAAATCCAATACCCTTCAACATTATGTAACTGCTGTAGACATATACGGGTCTTCACTGAGTGTGTTCAGGAGATCTGCGTTACCCTAACACACAATACACATATACACCTATATATGTATATGTATATGTATAATCTGAGTATATTTAAAGATTTTTTTTTTTCTTTATTAAAGGATCTTTACGATACAAAACAGTAAGAACAAGTAGGATGAATACAGAGAGTACATGAAATCAAGAGCAGAGCCAGGGGGAGTTTCAAATATATACATTTAGTATATTTAAAGATGCAGGTAAATATTGAATTCACATTCGTCACATCACGTTGACGTCCCCCCCTCCCGACGTCAGTGCTGTTACGTAACACAGTGCAAAGTTGTCGTTCTCGCGGTGTTTTGCTGATGGCAGTGTCAGAGTGTCAACAGTCAACAACGAGCAGCAGCAGAGTCGGAGCAGGGAGGGGGGAGTAAAGCGGCTGTTCAAACGTCGGTGAGTTCACTCACACTTCACATCATCTAACGTAAAATGTCACATTTTGGCGAAATATTTCCAGTCGGTGTTCATGAAGCGCGTGGTGTTCCCGTGCGAGCTCAGCTTTCTTTAGCATTAGCGTGCTAACGTTAATGTGCTAACGTTAATGTGAGCTCAAAGGGTATCTGCGGTTAGCACGTAGCATTAGCGGAGCTAGCTGTGTTGTGACTGGTAGCCACATTCATAAAATTCGCTTTGCCAGTCGTGTGTTATCTGTCATTAGCGCACGTGATGTTTGCGTCCACCTGCGTTATAATGACACGGCTGTCAGGTTTCGGAACCAAGGTGTTTTGGTACGGTTAGCGGTGAGGTTGTGCTAGTTTAAGGCCCATCTCTCACAGAGTCAGGGCTAGCCGAATAACTGGCACTTAATGTTCACCTATCCACAGTCCGTAACCTAAGCCGTCTAGCATAGCAGGACGACCTCGACAGTGATAGCCAGCTAGCGCCAGTGCGTTGGTGACACCGTGGGGCAAGTTGCATGGTAGCTTGCTCTGCCTCTGCTGCCTCATCCTCCCTTTTAACGCGAACGTTAGTCCACGATATTTATCGACCGAGTCCTGAGCAAATGCTCCAAACAGGCCGACAGTCTTCGGCCTGTTTACCTGCTAACCAGATGTCACCAGGGTTTGTGTTATCGTGTTTTTCCACGTTTTTGGTGACAGGTGAGCACATGCAATTAACGGCGCTAAACACATCTCTCCTCTCCTCTCTTCTCAACAGGTGTATGACATTCATGACATGTAGAATGATGCTGTAGGTGGACACATTAGCAAGTTAAAACACAAGACAATATGCCAAAATAATAAGCAGTGATATTGGAATATTTTCTGCTGAACCAGTTGTTTCTGGGTAATTGATGCGTGTAATTATCTAACGCCAGTGTAGATCATTAAAAAACATAGCATCTGATCATTAACAGTAAAGTCTTGTGTCTTATTAACTCGAGTCTCAGCTGTTGAATGAAGAAAGCTGATAACAAGTTGCTTTCTGTGCTCTTTTGCAGAACATTTGTCTGAGATGGGGGATGATCGACCTTTTGTATGCACTGCCCCTGGATGTGGGCAGGTATGATTTCTCTACACATTATTTCATATGCACATCTGCAATAACCCTCTCTTTCACTCTATTTGTGTTTGACACCCATGATCATCCAGCCCAGAAATCTGAAACAAATCTAACTTTACACAGGCTCACTGCTTATTTAGCTTACAGTTAACTTTACTGTTAAAGACAGTACAAAAGCCAAATTAGTAGAAAATGATCAAGCACAAATAAGACTGCTTTTATAGTGCCCTCCCTCACTGTGGCCCATCTGCACACCACGCAAGTGTTATTCATCTCACATCATCTGTAATTAAGTTATACTGATGAATTCTTTATTTGTCAGCAGCACAGTAGACTGACAGATGCTACAATTCACATTCTTTACATCAATACTATATTATATTTGTCTTATCTCCTCTTGTTGCAGAGATTCACAAATGAAGACCACTTGTCAGTCCACAAACACAAGCATGAAATGACATTAAAATTTGGGCCTGCCAGAACAGACTCTGTCATCATCGCAGGTAATAACATTACCATTGATTTATTAAATAAAGCTGAATTTAGGGGTAAGTGGTTAGTGCTCTGAATACCTGTATTGAAACAGTCCTGTGATGTCTTTTGTGGAAGGAGATATTTCTATCCTGTAACCCTCTTAATATGTTTTGGGTTTTTTTTTTTTTTTGCAGACCAGACCCCCACACCCACACGTTTCCTGAAGAACTGTGAGGAGGTTGGACTATTCAATGAGCTGGCCAGCTCCTTTGAACAGGAGTTTTGCAAAGCACACGAAGACGAGCAGAGGACAAAACACCCGGTGAGAAAAAGAATGAATGTGCACCTTGAATGAATGCCACACTGTTGGTTTCCTGTGGTTACCAGATAAAAAGTCTGCCACAGTTTTATTATTTAAAGGCTTATATACATCTGCTGCCCTCTGCTCTAAGGCTGCACCTTTACAAACACCATCTGAAGTGAAAGACGAGGATGAGGGTCCTTTACAAGTTGATTCGTCCTCCCCTGGAAGTCCAGATTCCTCGTCCAGTATGTCAGATGACAGCGGGGACTCAAGGGTGAGAGGCAAGGTACAACACATTGCCACAAACTGTGTCTTTGTGTGGTCAGCAAGCTGGTTAACAGAATTACAATGATTAAGACTTACTGTATACTTAAACATAAAACAATTATTCCCTGTTCATTCAGACAAAATACATTTATGAATGGAAAAAGATTGTATTTTTTGATTTGTCAACAGGAGATCAACACAAAACCTGTGGCAAGTTCTACCCCCACTCCAACCATTGTGCGTCCAGGTTCTCTTCCCCTTCACCTGAGTAATGACTCTCTTCACCCAACTCTGCCATCTCCAACATCTGTCATCACACAAGCTCCACCCTCCAACAGACAGCTTGGGTAAACTAACTTATTTATTTGTTCATCATCTACTGATAACACAGTGCAGAGGAGGAACGTGTGGGTGGAGGCGGATGGTTTTGAGAGATAAAATCAAATCCTTCTGAAAGTGATACACATATTCCTCACACGCATATTCTGTTGCTCTAACTGCCATGTGATTGGTATTTGAGAGGCTAGGTACAATGAGCACTTGAAATGAAATACTTAATCGTATTTTGTCCGTGGGCACAGAATGGAGCAGCAGCCATTTACAAGTATCTGATGTTTTGTCAACAGCTCCCCAACAAGCGCTTATCCATTGGTGAGGCACCTCCCCAATGGACAGACAGTCCCTCTCCTGCCCAGTCCTGTGCAGATGACCTCCGTTATATCTGTAAGTGATTTTCAAAACTGGGGGGGGGGGTTAAAAACGAATTAACTTTAATATTTACCATGTCCCATCTGTTTCTCTCTCTCTGTATTTCTTATAATGTGGAGCTTGCGAGGCCGGTGAACTCAGTGCCTAACATCCCTGGGATTCCAGGACCTCCAGTTGGCGGGGCCAGCAGCGGGTCATCCTCCCCGTCTGGGTATAGTCTACACTCGGAGACCAAGATGGTGAGATTATCAATCATGATGGCGTGTGTAATTTTTTTAATAAAGTAAGTAATAAAGGAATTTGTAAAATAGCTTTTTACACTTTAAATGTGTTGTATTATGTGGTGACATTTCCATCCCTATTTTTACCAGCTCTTTTTGTGAGCTTAACATTCAGTAACCTACATGGAGTGTTGTCTTTGTGTGTTGTTGTAGCGGCTGAAGGCAGCTCTAACTCATCAGGGCACAGGAGCACAAGATGGAGCTGGTGGAGGTGCAGGATCCATCCCTGCTGTCCCCCAGCGGCAGGAACAGAGCCAGCAACCCTCTCAAAACTCTGATGCACCATCACCTGCCCAACCCCAGGTAATGCACATGGCATATGAGCTTACATACAGATCCTAACTAGGATAAGAAACATAAATGTCTACAGTGTACAGGAAACATTTGATTAATGTGAATATATACAATGACATGGAACCTTAAAGTAATACCCCAAATGTGTCTTGAATATCACTCCTACCCCTATAACCTAAACACCTTCTTGTTCACCTTCTTCTTACTACCACCACTCGTTACATTATCCATTGTCAAAATTTTACATGAATTTAAATTATAATTGGCTATTTTTCAATGAGATACTAGACTGCATTGTGATGAATGTGGTTACAAATAATTATTTTCTGTACCTTAACATTTGAATGGTCCACTGTGGTAATATTGACATTTTGGATTCACTTTACATTGTGTTATTTTTGTCCCTTTTTAAAGGAAAAGCAAAAAACATCTGAAGACAAGATATTTCTGTAAAGTCAACATTTGCAAAACTCAGGACATGTAACCTAAAAGTATTTACTGCCCACCCCAAATTCCCCAGGTGTCCCCTGCTCAGCCAACAGGAGGCCGGCGGCGGCGAGCTACAGAAATGGACCCTGACGAGAGGAGGCAGCGTTTCCTGGAGAGAAACCGAGCGGCCGCCTCCCGCTGCAGGCAAAAACGAAAGCTGTGGGTTAACTCTTTGGAGAAAAAGGCAGATGATCTTGCCAACATGAATGTCTCCCTGTCGGTTAGTCTTCCATTTCCATTTTTCACTGCAGGGTTGTGTCTGCAACATAAACATTGGTCTCCTTGATAATGTGACAAGATGGGGCATGCTGGGAATGATGTGTGTGTGTGCTTTGTGTTTCCATAAGAATGAAGTAAGTCTACTGAGGAATGAGGTGGCACAGCTGAAGCAGCTCCTCCTGGCCCACAAAGACTGCCCTGTCACTGTAATGCAGAAGAAGGCAGCTTTCTTAGGTAACCATTGCAGGTCGTGGACCGACCAATGAGCTTCATGCACTGTATTATTTCTTTTGTCAGGATCCATCTGTCATTTCATCCATCTAATGTATTCTTCTTACTCGCTCACCTCTCTTAAGGGTGAATGTTACTGTCTCTGTCTCTAGCTGCAGGAGGAGAGGAAACCTCCAGGGATACTTCCACTGAACCCATTGGCTCCCCGGCGGCAGTTATCCAGCACGGGCCGTCACCCCCCGCCTCGGCCTCCAGTCCGGGGACCACCATCAACGGGCTGAGCGTTCGCGCTGCAGAGGCGGTGGCTATGTCAGTTTTGGCCGGCATGGGATCTGGTCAGCCGGGAGGGATCGTCATGGCGACGCAGTCGCAGTCGGCCCCAAGATGATGCGCTGACGTGGGAAGCCAGTATAAACTCGAGTGGCATTTGGAGGCTGGACTGGTGCAGAGTGTTTGAAAAGAGGGACCGGCCCTCAACCCTCAACCCAGACTAAGATACTCTCCTCCCCTCACAGCCAACGATAATCACACAAAGACACGGCACAGTGCCTCTGTCAACCCTCCAGTCCCAGCAGGCTCCCCTTTCAGAGAAGCTTCGTCACTCTCTGTATGTAAATATGAATTACACGTCGGACACTCACTGCAGGGTTTGGGGTCATTTCTTGTTCAGTTATGACGGTTGTAAAAGGTTTTAGATTGGGATGAAACGTATGAATGAAAATGTCTCCTTTATCTTTTATTTTCATTTTACTTAAAAATGCAGCTTCAGTCCAACTTTGTCCCATACACTGGCTGTGATGAGGTTGGTTGCTTTCCAGACTGATAATTTTACTTGTATTTTTCAGTTGTAAGAAAAGATTTGTATGCCTGATACTGGTTATTGACGTCATGTTTTACCGATGAGGTGAAAGTACGGTGAGAGATTGTCTAGTGGATTGCAGTAAAGGCAGCCTGGAAAGTGTTGCTAATGCTCTCTCTTGTTTACTTTTAAACCTGTCCTGTTCATTTTCTGTCTGTTTCCCTTTTGAGGTAATTCTCCTTAAATATACATGATGGTTTAGTCAGCTGAGTGCATAACAAACCAAATTGTCAGTGTGTACGCAGTTTACCCTGAGTGTGTGTGTGCCTGAATTTTTTTTTTTTTTTTTACCACCCTTTTTTAAGCCATTTGGTCATTACATTAGTCGTATGTATCAAACCCTATTGACTGCATGGATTACTCAAGGCTGAAGAATACCACTGTTTGTTTGTGCTTCATCATACTATCACTGTTTATTGATCTGCTTTTCTTCTGTTTTATAACATGAACATATTGATGCAAAAATTGTCCTTGTTATGTAAGGATTCCATCCTCAGTCCTAATGTAACACTTGAAATGGTTAGCTTTAGAGGGCCTTTAAATGATAATCAAACATAATAGATTTTAAATCATTCACCCTGGCATTTCAGTTGAGGAAAGAGTAGTGCAATATATTTTTCTATTGAATATCAATGTTCTTGCATATAGTTGACATGTGTAGCCCAGCTGCTGAGAGGGGTTTGGTCTATTTCAGTTGAAAACTAAAGTTATGAGGTGACCAGAGAAATGTGAATGAATGAGATTGGTGATAAGAGCTCTTCTGTAAAGAATTACAGATGTCCTAGTCTTGGGTGCTTTCCAACATTTGAAAAGCCGTCTTGTATCATGAAGTAGACTTAATACTTGTGCAAGGTGCTTCTTTTGAAATTTAAGTTTTAAAATGCAGATTATTTTATACCGTATTGTACTTCCAAGACTATCATGTTGTTTTTTCCCCTCGTGTGTCTTGTTTATTTTTATAACATGTCATTGTTTTAAGATGTTTATTTGTTTTTCTGTGGGCATGTTAAGCTTTTTTCCATTGTGTGATGGTATGTCCCTTTTTATTTTGTTAAAGAGGGTCCCTTTTATTTGTTTAACAGAGGTTAAACCACACGGGGAAAAAATATCTCAAATGGAGTGAGTTTGTCAAATACTCAGGCCTCAAGGTGGGAAAAATTACTTGTGTATAGTCTCAACTAATGAATAAGTTGTCTCGGCAAATAATAAAATAAATTAATTAAAAAGGAAAGCTCATCAGCATGTTTTCACCTATCCACACTTTGTGCCTTTCATGTATTACTTTTACATTCAAGTCACAGAGCTAAGCACCCTTTTTTCTGAAGAATAAATACCCAGGGATCTTAAAAAAAAGGTTGTTAAACGTTACTGGCAATTAATCTGAATGTATTTCTAAAGTTAAAGCAACAATAATCTATTTTTTCCCACAAAAATGGATCATAGGACCACAGGCGATCCGGCCCAGAGCCAAACAAACAGTGAATGGCTGAAGACGCTCCTCTGAGGAGTTGCTGATGGTAAAGACTAAAAGGAGAGTGAACATTACATAGCCAGAAACACAACTTCAAAGGGGTGCTAATGTTGTTCTGTATCAACTGGATGTGTAAATAGACAAGTGTTTGTTATATTTAATTTAAACGTTAATAAAAATGTCAATGTTGCATTACAGTTTGTTTCCGCTGCCCCCATGTGGCCAAAAACTAGAGCAAGTTTAAGACTCTTTAATTATCTTCCCAATGACAGAATATTTATATGACACAAGAAATACATTAGTTGATTTAAAAAATATGAAACCAAAGCTAACAATCAAGCTTAACACCAACATAGATACATGTAACTTATCATAAAACATTTTATTTTAGTTTCAGGTTGCACAAATTGAGCGTGGACACATTTCCGGCCGCCATCTTTGTTTGGTTGCATCTTTGAGCGCAACTTGATAAAGTGTTTTAAAGTCTTTTATTTGTATATTTTTCAACAGAGATAATATGTTTCTTCCAAAATGGTTAAAAGACACAAGTATAGAAACCCCCCCAGAACAGCAGCAATGGTTGTTAAACAATCTTCAGGACCCTTTATTGTTCCGAATAGCTGTGAATCCACTGTAATGATGAACGAGAGGCTCAAACTGGGGCTACCTCCCACCTGAGGGGACGGTAGCAGGTGAGATGCATCCGGAGGAATGCTGCTGTTCTCTCTCTCTCTCTCTCTCCCTCTCTCTCCCTCTCTCTCTCTCTCTCTCCCTCTCTCTCTCTCTCTCTCTCTCCTCCCTCTCTCTCTCTCTCTCTCTC
>NW_023339740.1:13078194-13078886 GCF_004916995.1 Morone saxatilis | reverse complement strand
ACTACTACTACATCCTGATTTTATTTCGTAGCTTCATGCTGGACTGTGCCCCGCTGTCATCCGAGATATCACACACACCCCGCAGGCTGCTGTGCTCCCAACGATGGCCGACCGCGGCGTTGATCTGTCGGCTCTGCCTAAAGAGGTCAGGGACCAGCTGGCGGAGTTGGATCTGGAGCTATCCGAAGGTAAGCTTCCCATCCAGCGGGGAGGGGGTTTGATGGTTTGAGCTGTGGCGGTAATGCATGCAAAAAACCCCGGAAAGTTAAGAGTGGATCTTGAGCGTGTTTGATATGAAATCAGCCGCAAACGGAGCGTCCTGTGTCAGCTGGGTGAGACTCAGTGCTGCTGCAGTGGATCCAGGCACGACTACAACAAATGATTTAAAAAAAAAATAAAAATACTCCGAGCTTCTTTCCAAGCTGTAATTTCTCCACAAAGTATCATTGTTGCGTTTGTTTTACAGTTATTTATTTGTATTAATTGCGTTACATGCTTTGCACAAATGTTTATGTTACAAATCTGGTGTATTTTAAGTCTTTTTTTCTCCTCCATTTTCTTGTTATGATCCACATTATCTGTCTATAATGTGCCATACATTGCTCATCATCACAGCTATTTAAGCATATAGACTCATGTGGAGGAAAATGGGTCAAGTTTGTCATCCCTGAGGCCCTGTGTGTGTGTGTGTG
>NW_023339740.1:13050840-13078160 GCF_004916995.1 Morone saxatilis | reverse complement strand
GTGTGTGTGTGTGCGCTCGCAGACATCAGTGGGCACCAAATGATGTTGTGGCCCCTCAGACACTCAGCTGTGCTGCTGCTCTCAGAGACTGGACCCAGAAACCGCAGCAGATATAGGAGGGTTATTGGTTTTATACAATGACTGTGGGAAATGGGAATATGGTGCTGGCTGTTATGCAAGTCTCCTCCTCACACTGTGAATCACAGTGCAGCAGCTTGATTGGTGCTGTGCAGTTCTCAGGTGCCCGGGGGTGGATGAGTAATAATAATGTTTCACATGGAGAGCCAAGCATGGGGGATGTATGGGCCACTAATAATGCCTCAGTCCCTCTTGCAGCGCACACACACACACATACATACATACATACCTGGAGCTGTCCTGTCCATGTTGGAGGACAGGTGAAACTTCACATCACATGAGAACGTGGAAACACTTTGCAATCGTTACTGTGCCCTTGTTCGGCCTTTTTTTAAAATTAATTTTAGTAATAGTAACAGAGTCAAGAATGTTTTTCTCTCATTCATGAAAAAGCAACAGATCTCACAGGACATGTGTTTGAAGCTTTTAATAGACAATCTATCTGGCAGTCTTTCTCTAACAGAAAGGTTAGCTCAGTGGTTTGCCACTTGTTCCAGTTTGTTAATTAACAATGCATTACCCATTTATTTAATAGACTACCTGAAGGTGTCAGTTTACCTTGACAGTGTGTCATTCGTGATATGTCATTTAGTAGTCAAATTCACACTGTGGCTGCTGTGGTATTCTTTGACCTGCGCTGCTGTAGAGTTTGAGTGTGTGTGCTCTGGTTAATAATAGACACCAATTAACTGTGTGATAATGAGGCTGGGTAATGGAGGAGGGAATGTTCACTCTGTGTTCAACTCACTTAACATGGGAGGCAGTGGATGATGGGAAATCGTTGTGTACATTATGCACTGGAATACAGTAATTGTAGATTAATAACAACAATATTTATCCTGCAACACCTAACGCACTTGTTTGGATGGGATGTAGGCAGGTATGGTAACAGGTTAATTAACCTGGTGTTGGTTGTTTGACTTTTGTTTGATTTTGTTAGGATTGTAAAAGTCCTGATTTTGTCTGGTTTTATCTCTACTTAGTGTCACAGAGCCCAAAGAGTGAGCTCTGGATTGTGAAACGGTTTCTGTCAAATGTACTCAAATGTGTCAAGTCTTGAGAAGCAAGATTTAAGTTTTATCACTTAAGTCTTAAGTGAAAATAACAAACCAGGTCAGAGTGTTTACACAGTCTGGTGCCAATTATATAACTGGAACAAAACAAGTGGCTACACCTTGACTGTGTTTACTAGATATTAGTGTAATTTATGATTGTAATTAATCTGTTGATTATTGCTGAAACAATAGGGAAAAATGCCCATCACTTGTTCAAAGACCCAAAGGTCTTCCGATGGCTTTATAACAGTCCAGACTAACAAATGTTTTACATTTTTGCCTGATGAATGACGTAAAAATAGTTGCAGATTAACTTTCTGTTGAGTTATTGTTTCCGCTCTAATGACTGGTTGAGTCTAGTGACAGATTGTGTTATTTTAGCTCTGTGGTTTGATAGTCCCTTGATGTAAGTGCCATGGAGTGTAAATAGTGAGTCTTTGATTGTGAAAATGTAGAATAACAGACCTGGTTATAATAATTAAAAATTCTGGAGACATCATAATATCTGTATAAAATGAGAAGATACACCCTGTCAGTTGACCATTCACATGGTAGAACACAAGCATTAAAACTCTTTCCATGATCCGTTACTTTATTTCTGAAGAAAATAATGAAAAATGTCACCATCACAAGTTCAGAGAGCTAAAGTTCACATCTTCACATCGGAGTTCAAAGCACAAAGATATTCATTTTACAGTGATATAAAACAAAAAGGATTACTCAGTTGTTTTTTTACTTTTATTTACACACACAAAAGACTGCATTAAATCCAGAGATGTGTCAGGAGACGAAGCCACAGACTTACACAACGGACCTACCCACCCTTAAACAGAAAAACAAAAAACTGTTGACAATTCATTCTTGTTGATTAACTAATTATTCCAACGCTAGTGGTCGTCAAGTCGAAGTCAAGTCTCAAGTTATTCTCTTCATATATCAGGTCTCAATGTAATAATCACTCGTCTCTTTACAGTCTTTCTGCTGTGTAACAGCTTGGAAACTGCTGCTGCTTCACTCTGAAGCAACCGATTGATCGTATTGATGGAAGTGTGAGTACAGTCAGAGTTACCTGTGACGGTTTTAGTGCTTTAAGACTAAAGAGTGAGTTAGTGGTAAGCTGACCTCCAGAGTGACCCTCCCTCAGCTGGGGAGCAACGACAGCTCTATCATCTGTAACTTTAGACCAGTGGCGACCGTTGTGCCAATAAAAAGGCTCAGCGCTGCTGTCCAGATGCCCCGATCCCGTATCGATGAAGTGCAATCGCCGTCTGCTTGGTGGCACTCAGGCTGCACGCTGATGGGACATGGCGAGCAGCAGCTGGCTGCCCAAAGAGTCTTAAATGTTCTCATGGATATCTTTTACATGGCAACAATCACCCCATTGTTGTCCCCGGACTCTCCTAGCAACAAACAGAAGAAAATATGCATCAGCACTTTTTTCACAGCAATAGTTGTGGGCTGCAGCATGGGTGTGTGTGTGTGTATTTGTCTGTATTTGTGTCCAAGTGTATGTGAAAGAGAGAATGAGACTCCACCTACTTTAACCTCCGTTACTGTAAGGACACAAAGAAAGCCATTGAAGGGATCAAAGTCTTGGTGATTGAGCCGGACTGGAATTTAGAGCACTGAACCACAACTGTTTAAGCTGCTCAGGGAGCATGCAGGCATCGTAGTGTCTGCAGCTCCTGCATTTATGTTGTGTATGTGAGTGGGTGACCAGAGACGGAGAGTGAAAATGACCAGAGATGATCTGCTTTGTATAGATGTTGTTCACGTAACAGAATCGGCAGTGCATGGCATCGATCTCTGGACTGTGTTCGTCACACATATTGAAAACTGTCAAGTACTGAAAGTTGGCATCAAAGGCCTAGTGACATTCATTGAGTTGATTTAAATTATAATCTTGCCAACTTCAGACTATATTTTATTGCACAGCTGTCTGTGTTTAGAGAGCGTTTAACATTTGAGAAGTTTGCAGTTTTTTGGCGTCTGATCAGCCTTTAAACACATAATCTGTTACTCCAACTGGACTTGCTGGATCGTATTTCACCAACTCTGTGAGGCTGTACATAGGCACAGCAATACTTTGAGCTAACTCAACACTTACATGCTTGATTCTTAGCAGGTATAATCCTTAGATTGTTCACTGTCTATTAGCATGCTAACTATGGTAATTAGCTTTTAACACAAAGAGGCTGATGAGAATGTCATTCACTTTTCAAATATTTGGTCAGAAAGCAAACTATTGGACACACTTAAATGCTCTGATTTATCGGCCAAACATCGGTATCGGCCAATATTTGCCTAGTTGATTGACATCAGCCTATCAGCAAATAAGATGGCATTCACTGATGTCAGTGGCCGAGGTTTATCTGTTGTGTTGCCGCAGTTATGCCCAGGTTAAATGTTTTGTTAATTATTTCCAACTCAGATATTGGAGAAATAATCATCTTCGTTTTCCAGCACAAATTGGACCTAAATACCGATGTGCTCCGTGCAGCAGCACAAACAGTGAGCGGCTGTTCAGCTCTCCATCTAACATCTTGGATAAGAGGAGAAATAGACTGAGGTGCAACAAGGCAGGGATGCTTATCTCGTATGTTATTTCCTACTTCCTTAGTTTCCCTGGCACAAAGGATGAATAAATAACAACAAAAACATTGGCACTGGCTATCAGCAAAATGTTATTTTAAACATCGATATTGGCCCAGAATCGGTGCATCCCTACATTTAAATTTAGACATGATGTCATTAGAGCAAGTCAGGGGAGCACCAAAGCTGTTACATTTCATGCTGAGGGGAACATGAACGTCTGCACCATATTTAATGGCGGCCCATCCAATAGTAGTCAGCAGACAGACCGACCAACAGACCGTCATTGACGTCCCCAGAGCAATGCTGCAAGCATGGTTTAAAACATTATGGTGTTGAAACTCGGATGTCATTTCAGCGCTAGCATCAATAGATTGCAAATGATACACAGCCCCACTCATATCCTATGATGAATACCATCCACACAGTCCCATTGTATACGTGTGTGACTATAAATGTACGACATGTCCAGTAAAGCATACAGTTCGGCACAGATTACAGAGTTATTTGTGGTCATTTTCTGTATTCCTTAATTTGATTGCTGTCTCGTTCTCTGCTGTGACTGTCCGGGCCGATAAGTGGATGTGTGGATTTTCTAGTGACTGGCGTCCATCCTGCTGCCTGTCTGCGATGCTGCGGAGGAGAGGCAGGTTTTCATCTCGGCAGCCTGTTCCATACTGAGAGAGGGAGAGGGAGAGGAATGAGAGATTACAGTCCTGCCTGCGTCTCTCAATCTAGGTCACAGAGCATCAGGGGGCAACACGCCTGGCTCATTTAGCTTGTGAGTCACTCTGGGCCAGGACTGCTGCTGGGGATCTCTCTCTCTCTCTTTCTCTCCCCCCCGTACCCCGTATTATTTTAGTTCTCCTCCATATCAAAATAAATAAGATGCACCCCTGAAGGCAAGTAGCGTTCAATGCTTTATTGACAACAATTCTATAAAAAGACTAACAATGTATTAGTCTGCCTTTTAATAGGTTTTAGTTTTGTTAATTTGTAAGACATAAATTTTTATAAAAATGGTTCACAAATATTTAATATGTTTATTTTTTTATTTCATAAAACAGCTGGACACTGTAGTTTCTAGGAAGCATTACTCAAAGAGGACTATATAGTCCATTTGTTGGGGACTATTTGCAGCCATGGATTAAAGTACAGTCAGTGCACTAGTAAGTATCTTTGGCAGCTGGATGCTGTATGTGAGGTCTAAGTCGATCAACTGAAAATGAATTAGCAAATCATTTGATGAATGATTTTTCCAAACAGAAATACCAAACACTTTCAGATTCTCAGATGTGAGGATTTGACGCTTTGCTTTATCATATATGATAGTAAATTAAATATCTTTCATGTGTCTGATGGAGCCCGGTCACAGTGAAGGAATATGTCACCCAGTGAAACCGTGTGGCTCACTGATGTTTGGATACACTGATAATACTTGTTAGTAGGATCAGTTCATTGCTGGTTTTGATCTTTTCATTGGATTTGTTGACAATAAGTAAAAATACAAAATATCACCACATTCATCCTTTATGGCCGCCTGGCTGGGAAACGCTGGCTGTGTGTGTGTGTGTGCGCACATACGGTCACTTTGCTTACACATGCAGTTATTCGTGCATGTCTGTACACTCAGCATTGACAGGGACAGGAAGGAAGCTGATTTATCTATTTAAAAGCTCATTAACCATTGCAGAGGAGCTGTACTCTGATCTCTGGCCAGCGCTTCAGGCCACAGACTTGGTTTTTATAGCACAAAAATAGGGACTCTTCTGCCACCCATGTCACACAGAAACACAACAGGATTCCTTTTAAATTTTCCTATTATATAACACCCTTTGTATCTAATTTCACCATGCACACAGACCCACACACACACACGTAAACACTGGATGCATTGAAGCCTTGTGTACTGAAAAGACTGAATAATTTAGATGAGACCTGAGCACACACCTCCACACACACCCACACTGTCAGCTGGGTAGCTGAACCATCTCGCTTTTAAGTCCGCGGTGAACTGCAGGTGGGCTCTCAACCTTGTCTGGCTTTAAAGTTGGGCTTCATTAAACCTTGTGGTCATTATAATCAACTGCCTTTTGATCTGTTTGTTCTCTTCTGCAGCTTGCAACTAAACGTAACACAACTCAAAGAAATGACAAGTGAAAAGTGGTGGAGCAGTAAGTAGTGGTCAGGTCACTGTGCTGTTCACTGAATTATTAAAAAGTGCCAAGTAGAAGTAGCTGCCTGCAGCACGTGCTTCAGACTGCACACCAGTGAGTCCGCTGCCATTTAATCCAAGATTCTTTCTAGCTTCCTAACAACAGAACAATCACTTCTACTGTTATTTGGGTTGTGAGCCTGCGGGTGTGCAAATAAACAATGAAACCTTAAAATATAGAGAAACTAGAGCTGAAATGATTAGTTGATGAACAGAAAATTAATCGCCAGCTATTTTGATAATCATTTAAATTGTTTAAAGTAAAACATGTCATTGTTTTATGTCATTGTAAATTAATAAATTTGAGTTTTAGATTGCTATACATGTGAAAGTTTAGTTTAACACTAAAATGAACAAATGACAAACAGCTTGCTTCTGTAAATGTTTTTTTTTTATCTCAGGTCGCTTCCTAATGCATTTCATGTGACAGCAGCTGTCCCCATCACATAGTCCTGGACTGTATCATCACCATGGTTTTACATCTCATGTTCCCTCATGCAACACCACATGGGCCGGTTGCTATGGACACAGCCCCATGCCCTGTCCCCAACCCCCCCCTGCTTACACATATACTCACTTTGACTTTGTGAATTTTCCATAAACCCTCTCCAGATTAGAACAGCCATATGTTGGCAGCCACACATACAGTAACACAATTGAACGCTCTGCTAAGCTATTAAAACCATTACACAGGAAACATGAGGTTTCTGCCACCCCGTCACAACTTGTCGACAAGCGTTGCTGGTCCAAAGGCCGTATTAAGCCTGCCGTCAGTATACCATAATCCATAGCACGCTCAACGCGTCCAGACAATCCTCATCAACACATGAAATCAGAAAATATTTGACTATGTGTTGTTTTCCTGGTATCTCAGTCTAGTCCAAAAGCGGCTGATGGATGCAAATAACGGAAGTCAGCCATTAAATGTTATTTTCCTGTTGGAAATAAATAGAAATTTGGGGATACGTACATTTTATCTGAAATGTGGTCTAAATTGTACCATTGACGTAGGTATCAGTGGTGTCTCAGTTGTATTACACTGTCAGCTGAACCTCCTGGTGATGAACTTGGAAATGTTATGACTTTATGAGTTGATGAGCTGGACCCACTTTAAGACTAGTTTTGGATCACATTTTGTGCATGACTTGGCCTTTATTTATTTATAGTGGCTATTCTACTGTCATGAGTACATAATATACTGTATAAAAACATTTTAAAGTAATTTTGTATATACTGAAGGCTTTGATTATTATAATGTTTTAATTGTGCAAACTGCATTGTACTAAAAACGTAATTTAAAATGAAAGAAGATATGCCAACAACTTTAACTGTGCTTCCTTTTAGTATTAAAGTATTCAAAGAGATATTTCTCAAATGTTCTACTGCATAAGTAAGAAACAGATTATCACAAACTGTTGTGTGCTATGGTTGTTATGCCCTGATTAAAGAGAATTAGTTTAGAATTTAGGTTATTAATTGTTGTTATAAAGTTAGAACCGTTAGTAAGAATGGTACACAGTTAATGGGGCTCCTCTCTCAATACACGTTACAAAGCTTCCCCCAGCCATAGAAATCTTCACGGCAAAAACAATATTGCTGCCCCTAAGATTTACAGCGTCGGTTTTTAGCTATGCACCAGTATGGAGATATATGACAAATTCATATCATATGGGAAATTAAAACCAGTATACTGGTTCATCCGGTATATCACCCAGCACTGAGCTAGACTGCCTCGTTTGGGGAGGAGGTGCAGGTTCAGGTAGCCTTTTAAGTCTTGTGTAGAAGCCACTTTTTATGGGCCACAACCTTCAAAGCGTCTGCCATCCTGACCTTTATCAGCCAGACCACACATCCTCCATGATGCCCCATAGACTCTAACCCCAACCCCTTCCTACATACATCTTATTTTCCAGGTTTTTAATTTAGATTTTCTACTAACTGTTAAAACTTTCCCTTCGTCCCTTTTTTTTCTGTCTGTGTTGCTCAGTTTTTTGTGGAGATGGGATCTCCTCTTCAAATTTCCTCCTGAGGTTTATGTATGTTTTTCCCTTCTGTCTTCCTAGAGTTGTTGGGCTGGGTCCGCAATCATTGCTATTGTGGTCCTGCAGAGCACACTGAGAGATTGTATGTAGACGTGGGCTGTACAAATAGACTTGACTTGACTTGACTTGACTGTAGCATCTGCTCACCAGATCACCTTCACTGACTGTGGCAAAGAATCAAAGTCTCTAGAAGTATGTACGCAGCCCCTGTTTTCTATCTCTGTCACTTGGTAGTTTTTGTTGATATTAAAGGAACCAACTAAAAATGTGTTCCTCTGGTTTTAGATCTTGCTTCAGACACATGTATATCCCTTGGTTTACATCATTGTTATAATTGTCATGGCATACTCAGTGTCTCATGCCAGCGTGTAAATCCCATGGGAGGATATGCTCTTGTTGGTGTTATGTAGCATGTGACTATACTTACTAGTGTTGTGAAGTGTGTGTGAAGTGTGAAGTGTAGTGAATCAGGTGTGTCTGCCACACCCTCCTCTTTCACTCTGCTGCTGCGCGTTGAGAGAGAAGAAAGAGTCGACAACAGGAGGTGGAAGTCACTTCTCCTCTTCAGTTAACTCACTGCACTCCATTGCTCTACTGCTTTGTAACCCCTGTTATTATTTCTACTGGCCCCGGTGTGTGTGTGTGTGTGCACGCCTGTGTGTGGGGTGTCGTCACTCCCCGTTGGAGTTTCATTTAATGAGTGTGCGGCGTGAAACATGATTCACTCTGTTACCTGAGTTGGCCGGCCACACCCTGCCTGCTACTCCAGAGGGAGAGAATCACTTGAGACCTGCAAAGAAACTGTGTGTGTGTGTGTGTCAGGGCTTTAGGCTTTTTAAAGCACTTCTTTCACTCACTAATGCCTGTACTACCAGTTTTATTGTCTGAGTCATTATATGTACATGTATAGCTTGTCTTTGTGAACTATAGTGCGTGCTGAAAGAATACTGTGCATTTTAGTGAGTAGTTCCCCATTTCCATGTGTTTGAGACATTTGCTGTCTGTTCTTTCACTTCTCATCTTTCAGTTTGACATTACTGTTAGATAAGCGATACTGAATAGACTGTTGAAACTACTGTTCGTGTTACATGAGTTTATTCAGTTGATTATAGAGGATATTTGACCTCATTATTGGGTCACTGTATGTAAGTGTCAATGACATAAAGACACACAATTGTATTGTCCTTTTGTCATACTGACACAGTTCATTAAACTGTCTTGACCTTAGGAATGATGATGGGACCTTGTTGAACTGCAACAGTGTTTAAGAAATTTGCCTAAGCAATTTAAAAAAAACTGTAATAATATATTATTAATACTCTCTTTCTTTAAAGATACCAAATAATATAACAGACTGATTTGTGAGAAAATGTGTATAAAATGATGCTCTGAACATCTACTCATTTTTTACTGATCTCAACTCATGTAACCATAAAAAAATGCGTATGATGAGTTAGAATGTTTGATTCAGTTAAACATTATAGCTTAAATGACAAGCTGAAACAATCTGACCCCAAATATGTATAATCTTGTCAGAAGTCAGTGAAATAATATAGTTGTTCTTACCCTTCAAGAGATATAAGAGTATAATATGGATGCTAAGGGCTTTAATAAGTATGTATTAAGTTTTGAATATGGTCTAAGTAGCGCCGTCACCCATAAGGTCAGTCACACATTGAAGTGCACGTTCCTGTTGACACGCTTGCAGTCCTGTATTGACATGCACTCTGCACTGTTGGCTCCTCCTCTATGATTTTTGACAGCAAGTATACACATGCAGAGACATACACTTCTCACACCACATATGTAGAAAGGATTATATATGTTGTCAAACCACTTTTCACTTTGACTTCACATGACTTTTTCTGACTAATTTACGCAGCATTATGTTGTCTAAGTGAAACTGTCCTGTAGTGGTGGTCAGACTGGTGTGCGTGAGCGTGTGGACGCAGTGAGTGGGTGTTCTTTTGGCTGAGTCGGAGGCTCGGCCTGCTGGTAAAGAGGAGGCAGCTGGGAGGTTTCAGTAGGGTGTTTGTTCCACAGATAAAACTGTGACGGCTCTTTAGGAAGGTTGGTTTGGGAAATAAACAACAACCCTCCCCATGAAAATAACACACTTGAACTCATATCAGCAAATGCAGAGATGGCAAAGTACCAAACAGAAGGGGACCATATGTCATTCTTTATTCTGGAGCTTTATAATGTTAGCCTGTTGCAGCAGTCAAATATTTAAACCGATTTTTGGTTTATTAAATTTAGAAGATCTGACTTGGAGCCACTATCAGCGTCTTTTTCTGTGAGATAACAGCTGGAACTCGCTGTAATATTTGAATGTTTGGATCATTTTCGGTGAGCAGGTGTTGACATGTGTTTTCAAACTGTTTTTTCTGAGAAAGCAACTGAGGAAGAGGAAAGAGCAGGGAAAGAGAATAGAGGTCAGTAGCTAATTACTATTCAGACGGAGTGCCTGTGGGGTAGAAGTCGAGAGCAGTCTCGCTGCGATTCAAATAATCCGAGGCTAGCCAGTGTGAGTGCTACGGGTACTGAGAGAAGGCACAGCTTTGATGTTTCTCTCTCCAGATTGTGGAAAAATAAAACACACACGCCTCGAGGTGAACGCACAAGTCTTCTTTACCCATGCAGCTGTCAAACCGAGATGAAAGAGGAACTCCATGCAATGCCTTACTGTTAGCTCGTCACAGAAATGGTTTGATTGTGACCTCCGCCATTCGGACGGACATGACTGGGTCACTGTGGGAAAGTGGGTTAACGAGAGAGGCCCTCATCACCTCAGCGGAGCGGTGCTTCACCTCTTAAGCAGATCTCTTTCACTGTTTATTTGCGTGTAAACTGTGAGAAGACCGTAACAGATTCCAGTCGTATGTTGGAGCTAAGTCACAGTAAAATCAGTTTTATTTGTTTGTTTGTTTCATACATAAGATGCAGCTCCGGCTGAAAATGGCCTTTCTCATTTTTCTCATGCACCAGTTTGCCAGTTTTGCCACATTTTCATTTCCTGTCTGATATGCAGTTCTGTCCACATGTAGTTTACTGATTGAATGCAGCCCTTTTTCTTTTTTTTAACTCTTCAGCTCCCACTGCTGGAGCCTCACTCTGATGATACAACTATTTAAAAAAAAAAAAAAAAAAAAAAACAGATGAATTTCAGATCATCCAGATGGAAGAGTGATTACTTTTTTCATTTAATGCCACGCCAGACCCTCCCCCATGGCCGACTCCATCCGCCTCTCTCTCTCTCTCTCTCTCTCTCTCCCTTTCTGCAGAGAAACTGCCTGTTCACATGAGCTAAAAATAAATCATGTGACTGAGCCAAGCCAACTGTACCGTTCATGCATTACTTATGGAAGTGTTTGCTTTTCTTCCATTTTTTTCTTCAGAAAAAAAGAGCACCAGTCCCCGAATAGATATTGTGTTGGAGTGGGCTCTCAGGCAATATCCTCCAAACATGAGCACTCTCATTTCTGTCTGCTCGTCTGTAGTGTGTCAGGGGTCTGGTGCTTTAACTGAGTAGATGGGCAATTTGTTGTTACTGAAGAACTGTGGTCGATGTAAAGATGTTACGTCAGCTTAAATGACCAAACAGCGTTTAAATGTAAAGTTTGATCCGTGTATTGTCTTTGAAGTAATCATATGAGGTCGTCTTTCTACAATTTCTCATTCAAGTGATGATCCCAAGCACTATCTATTAAAAACTCATTTTTTATTAAATAGTACAGTTCAGTTCATTGCATTAGACACCAGTCTGTCTATTTTTATGGTGTACAGTATGTTTGCCATCGGGTGAATTACTGAATATCCTTATTGGCTTATTACAGATGGGTCTTATTTTTGTAGTATTGCCCATCATTTCTATTTTAGTAACAATAAAACAACCAACCAAAGTTATTTGGTCAGATGTGGGAACACAACAGGGTAAGAGACACGAGTGGTAAGACAGCGTTTTAAACAAACTCCAAGTCAGCCAGACTTTATTAGAAGAGAAAAAAGCTTCTGTTGTAAACATCTGTCATAGTTTACAGACAGTATAACTAGTTCAAAGTTGAAATATATTGTACTATTGTAGAGACATACATCAATCAGCCATAACATTACGCCTGGGCACCCTGTAGCCCCATACATAACAGACTGATGCACTGTGTGTTCTGACCCCTTTCTATCAGAACCAGCATTAATTGTTTCAGCAGTTTAAGCTTCAGTAGCGTGTCTGTTGGATCAGACCACACGGGCCAGCCTTCACTCCCCATGTGCATCATGACCCTGTCTCTGGTTCACCTCTTTTCCTTCCTTGGAGAACGCTGCCCATTTTGCTTCTAACACATCAACTTTGAGTACAAAATGTTCACTTGCTGGCCTAATATATCCCACCCACTAACAGGTGCCATGAAACCGAGATAATCCGTGTTTTACTTCACCTGGTCAGTGCTCATAATGTTATGGCTGGTTGGTGTATTCTGCGTGTTCAGTTTAGATTTTATCTATAAAGTGATTTAGATCATCTGGCTAAACTATTTTTGGGATTGAAAGTGTAGTTTTTTTCCTTGGAAACAGCAAGTGACACCAGTCTCACCACAAGGCCCATTAGTAGCTGTTCTGTAGCTGTCAATCATATCATGTCCTCCTCTGCAGATGGAGTTCATCCATTTGTCGTGCAATATTATGTTCAAATGTTCATTTTTCTGAGCACTTTAAGGACTCCTCATCAATGTTGGTTTGAAAGTTGAGATTGAGTTGTAGTGATGTTGCCTTGTTCCCAGATATCAGCAAACAGAACAATGAAATAACAGCCCAAACCGCAAAAATAATAACAAAGTTGAGGGAATTCAACCGAATCACCCAGCCAGGTCTGTTGTGTGCCTGGCAGTTGTTCACTTGTGTCCAGAAATCCTCATCTAATCTCTATTGTCCTCTGTGGTGTAACTGGGAAGAGACGACATCAGTGGCAGACGGCTTTAAACTTTCATCACTGTGTGTCTCAGCAGCCTAATTTTTAATCAGGGATTAACTCTCGGAGCTCCTGGAGATGATACAACTGCAGAAGAGTCACAGATAGTGGCAGGCTTGTTTAGTTTTCTGTTTTGACTCCCTTATTCTTATACATACTGTAATGATTTTCTGATTTTAAAAAAACAGCGAGACAGTCTTCATGATTAAGATGAGGTTTGAGAGCGGCCAGGGCAGCCACTGGCGGACATACTGAATGAATCATCGCTGCTCAACACAGTTACTAGAAAAGTGAGTGCAGGCTCTCCAGATGGATTTTTTGTACGTGTCTGAAAATCTGACAGCTTTGCCCACAGAGGAGTTTGGCAGAGTCACTGCATCGCTTCAGGGCCAGCAGAGAGCTCAGTCAGCCTGTGTTGTGTCTGGTGGGCTGGAGGAAGATGCAGATGGGCTGTCAGCAGGAGGGATAGGAGGGACATTTTGCTCCTCTGCCACTCGTGACTCGAGATTCCTCCACTTCTGTCCTCTGAAAGCACTCACTCACCGCTGTCATCTGTCTCTCTCCTCATCTTCATCATCACTTCCTCCTCTGGGCTCCTGTTTTATCTCCATGTGTCTCCCACCATTTCTTACCCATAACTTTTATGCCTCTCGGTTTTTCTCTGTGTGAATCATCCCATCCCTTGCCCACGCTTCCGTATGTTTCCAAATTTAGTCCTGTTTTGTTTTTCCCTTCGTGCCGTACTTAAGGCTGGAATGGAGCCACATCTTTGACGCCCTCAGCCATCTCTGGAGATTACTGCAACACTGTGTGCATCCATCTGTGTTTCCATCTTCTCTTTTACAAAGTTTTGTTGTTGTTCTACCTGTTTCTCTCCCCTCTGTGTCACCATTCTCGTGTTTGAACAGGTGGTAATAGATCACATTCAGACACATGAGGGAATGTAGATCAGTGTTCAGTCCTAATTCAGTTTATTTTTTGAATGGGTCTTTTTTTACTCAAGCATTTAAATGGCTAGTATGTAATGCAGAATATAAAAAGGCTTCCCCTAAAATGTTGAATGTTACTGCTGTTTATTCGAATACTATCAAATCTAAGTGGCCTTGGCTTTGCCCAGCCTGTAAGTGAAGTCACTACTTTCTCTCTGCTCCTTTACAGGTGACATTACACAGAAGGGCTATGAGAAGAAAAGGACCAAACTCCTGGCTCCCTACATCATCCATACTCCAGGTAAAACCCATCACCTCTCAACACAAGCATACCTCTGTACCCCCTATCTATCTGTCACTTTAATCTCTGGTTATACAAAAGAACATGTAATTCTGAAACTTTAACAGTTTTATCTGGTATGGCCCTGATTTCAGTTGATTTTTAGTTTCTTATTGCCATGACTCAGTCACACAAAATCAACACTCAGCTTACTGTCAGTTTCTTTTTATGACGGGTTATTTCAACCTGGGTCTCACACTGTAAATGTTGTGTTTATAAACTGTTAAAAACAGAACTGCATTACAGTATAATTGAAAGAAATGTAAACTTGATGAAGATAGCAGTAAATGTTCTGTAAATAGCTGTTTCTGTAAATGACACTGGTAATATTAAGACCTGATAATGCTCACTGCTGCCTCCTCCTGTTGTTTATTGGGACTGGGATATTCGTGTGTATATAATATTTTATATTGTGTGTATATATAATATTTATATATCTATGTATCTACATATGTGGTAACAAACTCATAATAAAACAAATAAAAACAATAAAACTAATTTGAATTATTTCTTCATCTTTATTGTAATTCTCAAAAAGAACAAATTTATCAAGGAACAAGCACCGACAATAATCGCATATAACATTGCGAATCATAGTCATACTAATACTCATACTAATTAAAATCAAAGAATTGTCCTGTTCCCTACACCATATAACATATATCGTGTATAAGTTAAATATGTTCATGTTATGAAAATTGTAGAGAGTATGCAAAATTTTCCCTTCAGTCATTGAGGACATTTTTACGTACATTGTTTGTCTTAAAAGAGGCAGAAGTTAAGTACGGATGCTGTTGACAGACATGGCTTCTGATGCTACATGGATTTCCCATTAAGGCAGCAGAGATCATACTATCCTAGAGGCCAGATAGAGGCCGGTTCTCATGTGTTTTTTAAAATGTTTGTTGTTTATGTATTTGACAGTGGAGCCGCCCCGTCAGCCTGACGTGCAGCCTCCCGCTCCCAGTTCCTCCTCCAGCCATGCCCCACCCCCCTCCAGCTCGTCCCGTTACAGAGAACGTCGCTCCCGCAGAACACATCGCAGTGGAGGCACCAGGGATGACCGCTACAGATCAGGTCAGGACTCCCAACTTTAAAAAAGAATAAGAAAAAAAGCAAGAAGAAAAGCTAACACCTCCAGCGTTCAACCTTTTTTTTTTTCCCCAGATGTGAAAAAACCTCTGGATGCCACCAATCAGTGAGGCGAAACGAGCGAATATCGCCGTTCCTCCCCTGATAACCCTTGCAGTGCATCAAATTGGCAGCTAAACATGACATGTCAGCCTTCACTTGTTAAGCCCACTGTTTTTTAAAAAAAAAGCCGCAGAACCACTCGGGCCTGCCTTTCCAAGGGGACGCAATTAAAGAACGAGCCTGTGTGTGCCATGTGGTGCTCGCTGGTTGTGTGGGTGTGTGTGTGTGTGTGGTCGTGTGTGTGCGTGTGTGTGTGGCGTGTTGTGGGTGTGTGCGCGTGTGTGTTGTGCGCGGTGGTGTGTGTTGTGTGTGTGGGTGTTGTGTGCGCGTGTGTGCTGTGTTGTGGTGTTGCGCGTGGTGGGTGTGCGCGTAGCTGTGTGTGTGTGTGTGTGTGTGTGTGTGTGGTGTGTGACCGCTGACTCGTGTGTCGGCTGTGTGTGTGCTGCTGTGTGTGAGGGGCTGAGAGAGACAGTGCAGCCCTTGCAGCTGGGGAGCCCCTCACAGAGGACCCCCACTCTGTGAAAGCAGAGTGATGTCACTGCCTGGCTATGTGCGAGGAGGTTGAGAGGAGAAGAGGGGAATACTGATCTGGAAGGGGAAAACCTGACGCTGGCGAGGATAGAGGAAGACAGAGCAGTAGAGTAGAGGTGAAAGAGCACAGAGCATGTGAGGAGGATTTGTCTGTTAGCTGTGGTTCAGACTGTAAAAGCATCCTCCCTCCAGACTGACCCACACCCTGCTGTCTTTTTTCTTAACTCTCTCTTCCTGCTCGCCTTTTTCAACAATTCTTGCCTCTCATATGAAACACCCTCACACACCAGTATGCTAAATACCAGGCTCACTAAGTCTGTCTGTTAGGCTGGAGTCTGGTGGTGGTGGACAGGGTTGTTTGAAATGCTTTGTTGCCATAGAAAAATCTGACCAGTAACAGAATATCTTTTATTTTTTATGTGATTTGGGGAGGAGGATTCAACCAAGAGAAGATTAGAGCTAGAAAACATAAAGGCAACAATTGAGATTGGTGCAGTATATCTATAAATAGACGAGGAATGATTGAAAATGAAATGGACTGGGGTGGAAAGTGGTGCTGCATTGTCTTGGGTTTTAACAGTGTAGAAGTAAAGTTTTGTAGAACTGACGGGTTGAAAGAGGCGACCTGGAGGAGAAGAACATAGAGCAAGGACAAGAGGGATGAGGAGCCTTTTGCCATGTGATGAGTGTGCCATCCATTTTGCTCTGCAGTGTTACAGTTCAAGTACAGTAACAGTGCACTGATACAGCACCATTTAGATTAGGCAGCTTTCAAGGCAGCGGCGACGCAGCAGCACACGCACACAGGTAGGGGCCTGCATACCTCTCCTCTATCCCTATCTTCATCTGACCGTCAATAACCTATATTACTCTGTAGTGAGCAGTAAATTGAGTTATCATACATGAGTAATCATTAATTTGTATATTAAATAAAATATACTGAATTCATGTAGCCTATAGCCCTCCTAAAGCTGCCGGTTGTGTAGTGTTGCACACCTGTAATTTTCATTTTTTCGATCAAAGCTGATGGATTTTACTGTCATTTTTTCAAAAAAGTTGCCAGCTGCCAGTTTATCAGCTAGTGAGAGAGATGTTTCCATTATTTTACCTCCACTCATTGATATAAATGGGGTAAATAATAGAAACACCTCTCTGTATAACACCATACAGTTCAACAGCTTTCAAAATTATCATAAAGTTGAATCACCTCAGTTTCAGTAAAAGCTGAACATTATAACATTAACGAAGGAAAGATTTATTGCAGGTGTGGTGTATTAGACAGCATTGGTTTTAGCTACACGTACCTAATAAACTGGAGTAATAAGATAAATATATATATATCGATAAATGCGCTGCACTTATATATCCCCTTTCTAGTCTCCGACCCAACGTCACAAACAAAAAAGTGCTTCGCGTACAAAAATGTACAACTTCAATAACATGGGCCGCGCCACGGCCCCTGTAATCCAAAAACTGAACACAACCGTGCCGTCTCAGCACAGTAAAATACGTTCTTCCAACCACATGTGCAATCCAAAGTCATGGGGAGCAATTGGTTGTTGAGTATCTTGCTCGAGGTCACATCGACATGCAGCGGGAGGACCCCGGGGATCGAACCGCCAACCTTCTGATTAGTGGACAGCTTGCTTTACCTCCTGAGACACAGCTGCCGCCACGCAGTCAGGGGTCTCCACCTTGTGTAAACCAGCAGGCAACAACACACTACAGGGCTCTACAGCCATAGTACACGCTCTGCGAGTCTGTCCTTGGGCACAGCAGTGCTTTGAGCACACAGGCTGAATATATGGTTAAGTGTTTAAACAAGCTAACGTTTGCTCATTAGCACTGAACACACTCTTTTTGCAGGTATTTGATCATAAATGCAAACAGTCTGAAAAATGTGTAAAAATGGAAATCCAGATTTTTAGGAGAGACAGCCAGCATAAACAAATAATAAGAAGAAATGAAAAAACACTGCAGCAATGGGAAAACAGAAGAGATTAAAGCATTTTATGGGCTGCAGAGAAAGTGCAGAACAACTTTAATTGAATTGCTTTTTATCTCCTCGAGCTTCCTTCAGTTATTACTCCTCTTGAACAACCTGTCTGTGTACTGCGTTCACCAAAATCCAATGTTGATTGGTTCCTGAGAGACTGCTGTCTCTACAGTTATACGTGTTTGTATATATATGTATATGTTATATATATGTATATGTTTGTTCTGTAAATGATTGGACTGATTCAAATGTGTAATAGTAAACATATAAAAGATAATACCAGACTAAGGCCTTTGGCTGCTCATACTTGCATCTCAGTTTTGATTGGAGCTGGTGTTAAACAGACCACTAGCCTCCATGCACCCTGCCATGCTTGTCGCCACGGAGACAGACCCTCATCCTCCTAGACATGTGTAAGGAGTGAGCCTCTCCTGACGCCCCTGTGTGAGGGTGGACGATGGGCACATTATGAGAGAAGATGATTTAGCCCCGAGCGATCTGTTCAGCAGAATGCCAGTTATGTAATTATGGTCCCCACTGCTGCTGTGCTTGATGATTTATTTAAATGTGTTGATGTTTGAATGGAATTTGTGTCCCCCGAGTTAATAGATGTGATTTGTCAGTGAGTGGGCTTTTGTTGCACATGTGTTGTTACATAGTCTGAATGTGTGGCTGTTCACGTGGTTGTGTTTAATGTGCCTGTGGGTGTCATCAAGTGAAAGTATCTCTGCATTTATTACTGTGTGCATGTGTGTAGGCAAGTGTGTGGGCTAATTTGCTCTCTCTTCCTGTCGTGGTTTCCTGTGGGAAAACACACTCATCCTCTTAGGATTTTATCCTGACTTCTTCACTCGTAATCTTTCTTAACATGTTGATGTGCTGTTTAGAGCCTTGCTGACTGAGATGCTGCTGTCAAAAATTACTGGAAAGAAATGAATCAGTGGCAACCAAACATTTAAAACAAAGTCGTCATAGGTTGAATTAGTGTGTAAGCTGAGAGCGGAGTGACAATTATATTTAACAGTTGTCTGTTCTTCAGCTTTTCTGTCCAGTTAACGTTCTTACAAACCGATCCTGCTGCCTATTATGTGGTTCTACTGAAATAATTGTACAAATAGTTCAAATCCCTGCATTCATTTTTATTCCTTCCATACCAGACAGCAGGGACTTTTCCAGGAACCGCATAACTTTTGTTGCATTGCAGGATTCTTTATCTGCCTGTCGACTAGAGGAGCCAGGATCTAAACTTAGTTCCCAGGCCCTTCCTCTACTGTTTTTTTGGAGCAGGGGCTTTTGAGCGCAGATCAACTTGGTTGGAACTTACTGATCTAGAGGACTCACAGCACAATTAAAACAATTACAGCTGCAATGAGGGAAAGGAAGCATTTTAAGAAGGAAAATAGGAAAGAAGAAGGAAAACATTTAGCAATTTGAATCTGAATCACACCACACTAACCAATGAAGGTGCCCACAAGAATCTCTTAGTATGGAAAAAAAGAAAATGACTATGTGTTGAGCGCAAATGGCCATTTGAAAAGTTTTTGTTGTTTCTTTTATTGTGTCCTTGTTTAGTAACAGATCCACAGCTGCAATGATCATGTCAAGCCGGCACTAACTCAAATTGCATTGTTGCATTGTCAATGCAGATATCCATACTGAAGCAGTACAAGCTGCTCTGGCTAAACATAAAGAAGAGAAGATGGCACTACCCATGCCTACCAAGCGACGCTCCACTTATGTGCAATCTCCCATTGAAACCCGCACACCACCAGGTAGGACAGGAAGAAGGACAGAAGTCCTACAGATTGACCTTCAGCCAGGGAGGATACAGAGTTGGATAATTCACACTTTGTTCTCTCTTGCTCAGACTCCTCATCAGGTTCTGAAGATGAGACGTCTGTGCGCAGGCAGTCATCAGTGGTCGCTCCTCCGCCTATGGTCAATCCCAACCTGCAGAGCCCGGACTCTTGGATCAACCGCACCGTCCAGGGCTCCTCCACCTCCTCCTCGGCCTCCTCAACCCTTTCCCACGGAGAGGCCAAGCCGCAGCCTCAGAGTCAGCCTCAGCCTCACCCTCACCCTCAGCCACAACCCCAGCCCCAGTACAAGCCGCAGTACCAACCGCTGTATCAGCCTCACTACCAACCACAGCACCAGTCTCAGCAACAGTCACATGAACATCCCCACGCTGCAGCTGTGGCGGACATGCTGGCCCACAGTCGCATTGGTGAGACACTCCACTGATTTTTGACTGGTGTGAAATATTCATGGATTGTGACTGCTGTTTATTTGGTTTGACCAAAACTGATTGATTATTACAGGAGATATCAGCCAGATCTGGGGCTTGGTGGTGTGATTATAGTTAATAATTTATTGATAAAGTGTCTATTTCATTAATAATAATAATTATAATTGTCCTGTCAAGTGTTTGATACTATCATATAAACAGTTAATGAATGATTGATAACACAGTATTATACACATACTAATCATTCAAAACTATTAAATGTGTTCAAAACTCATGAAGAAAAGGTCTGGATCTTGGACATCATAGTTTATTAATTCAAATACAATTATTCATCACATGTAACTCTTAACACTTAAAATGTCACTAATTAAAAGTTTTACTGCTGATTTAAAAAGAAAAATGGATTCAGAGTAATATTATTTGGTGAGCTGTCTGCTGATTTAAATCCAAGACAATATATTTTTGACCATTTGACTCAATTTTAACTTTGTGTTATACCTTCTATGTGCTCTATTATGTCTATACACTTAATCCGCTGCCTGGTTTAATTTGATTAGAAAGTAAGCTGAAACTTTAAGATGGCTTGTTTCAGACTGTCCTCCCTTCCTTCACCTGCAGCCCCCTCAGAGAATAGCGCCCCACCTCCAGATGTGACAGCTGGGGCTCCTCCATCCAGAGGACCGCGGGTGGATCTGCCCTCCAATGCCGTGGTCCGAGGGATGAGCCGCGGGCAGAGCCGCTCGAGCATGATGGAGACCGCGGACGGTAACGACCAAACCACATAGCATTTTTATTTGTTTGTGTGTCTCTGCGGAAGCGTCTGACTCTACTCACAAATCTCTTCTCTCTTCAAAATAAGTGTCATTATAAAACTAATTTCAGACTTTACTGCTTTCTTTTCTTCTTGATCTTTCTCTACCCTGTCACATGTTTATTTGACTGGCTGATAGGAAGAGGTAATATCCAGAGTAAGGACACTCCTTAATGTATAATGTCCATAGCCTTCTGTGTTTGCTGTTGTACCCTTACTCTCCCTCTTGTTTGTAATGAATGATTATAGAAATAAATGCAACAAAAACAACATCCACACACAGAATGAATCCTCACGTGTGATCCCAAACCAAAAAAAAAGTTTACCCCAGTTCTCACCGTGTTTTCCTCGTGTTGTTGCCACCTATGTATGCTGCTTTTCATTCCCAAAAGATATTACAATCAACTAAAATCTTCACAAAAACAAACAGTATCTTGTGTAATGAGATGAAGAGCAGCAAACTATGAGATGGAAGTTTAAGAAGTTTAAACATGTAGTGTTTTGTCACTGTGTGTATGAGCCATAGTGAGTGTGTGACTGCATGTTTGTCCTGCCACTTTCCCTTCTCCACCTTCATCCTGCGTGTAGGAGTTCCTGTGAGCAGCAGAGTGTCCACAAAGATCCAACAGCTGCTCAATACCCTGAAGAGGCCAAAGAGGCCCCCGCTCAGCGAGTTCTTCACCGACGACTCAGAGGAGATCGTAGAAGGTATACGGCTTCATGAAACACTTCTCAAATGTCCCTTACATTTCTACTTCAAGATTATATATACAAAATTCACTTGCATTAGCATCTCAGACTAAAACAATGGGTGCTACGGACTCTATTGACAAAACTTTTTTACTTTTACCTAGCAAATAATCATAAAACACACTTCAGATTGGACAGAAACAAAATAAAACTTACCAAAACTGTTTTTGTTAGTCTTTCCACAGGCTTTCCAACAATCACCAACTCTGGTTTGGTCAAAATAAATGCTTAATTCACAGAGTTAGATGAAAAGATAGCTGCGAAACGGGCTACAATGACCCTGGGGATTTGTTTTTTCCACTGACAAGCTCAGATTGTTATTCTAAGTGGAAAGTATCCCTACAGAGATAGAGCTTTTGTTTAACCAGAAACAGTCAGAATATGCCTGTAATAACGCATGCCACCGGACTACATAGACCACAACAGTAATTTTACCTCACATATCACAGAAAATAGATAATTATTCACATATTTAGGCAATTAAAATAGCAAAGAATGAATCTGATCAATCTGGTATATACCCATAAGTGTTCTGATGCCTCTCTCTCACACAGTGCCCCAGCCGGACCCCAACACACCAAAGCCAGAGGGCCGTCAGATCATCCCGGTGAAAGGGGAACCTTTGGGAGTGGTCAGTAACTGGCCCCCCGCCCTCCAGGCAGCGTTGGCCCGTTGGGGGGCCACTCAGGGGAAGAGTCCCGCCCTCACTGCTCTTGACATCACAGGAAAACCCCTCTATACACTGACTTATGGTGAGACTCCTGAAATTAAATTTACAGTGTCAAATCAGTAGCTGTAACATACAACTGCTGGGAGTTACAGCTGAAAGGTTCATGTTAAGAGTTCAAGAGTTCATCTAGATAATAGAAAGATGTGTGTGACATGAGTGCTTTTGGCAGTGGGAAGACACATAACCTACCCTCCTAACTCTCTCCTCCCTGCTCCACCTTCTGTCTGTTAGGGAAGCTGTGGAGTCGCAGCGTGAAGCTGGCATACACCCTCCTGAACAAGCTGGGCACCAAGAATGAGCAAATCCTCAAACCTGGAGACCGGGTGAGAGGGCTGACACACTGACAGAAAACAGATACACACAACAAGTGTATTAAACAATTCATCCTGACACACTAATTTAACACAGAGGAATGGAACATTTGGTGGTCCTGCAGTCCTTAATTTTAAACCTGTATATTTGTTACTTTTAGCCCTGTTGAACTGAACCCATATCAGCTCTGGAAATTATTTTATTGTTGCATTTCAATTATGGGTAATAGGTAAAAATTATTTCACTATAAGAAGAAATAAAGTTTTAGATTACAAAAATGTGAATTGCCATGAAATTAACACAATTGCTGCTCTTTGCATTTAGTGCGAATTAGCAGATGTTAGCATCTTAATCTTCCTAAATGTAAAGTTTTATATCTTTGTAGGTGGCGTTGGTGTACCCCAACAGTGACCCTGGGATGTTCTGGGTGGCCTTCTACGGCTGTCTCCTGGCTGAAGTTATACCTGTACCTATTGAAGTACCACTGTCTCGCAAGGTAAAATAAAAACCCTCACAGGAACATGTGAATTTTGTCAGTACAGAAATATTTTTTTTTCTGTTTAACTATGAATATGTATGTTGTGTTTTTAGGATGCTGGTATCAGCCAGGTGGGGTTCCTGCTCGGTAGCTGTGGTGTCGGTCTGGCTCTGACCAGTGAGATCTGTCTGAAGGGTTTACCCAAGACGCCCACCGGGGAAATACTGCAGTTTAAAGGTCTGTATGAAATACTGCTGAAAGTAAAACATGATGGCTACATTTCAGGTCACCTTCAGACTGTTTGTGCACAACATTGTTATGCAAAGGGTACTGTGTACTCTGTACTCTACTGTGTTGTAATGAAGAGGTGATGAATTTCCCTTTTTTACATTCTCAAGTAAATTGTAAGCACCCTTGATTTTACTTTCACTGATTCCTTTCTCTGATAGGCTGGCCTCGACTAAAGTGGGTGGTGACAGACTCAAAATACCTGACCAAGCCTTCCAAAGACTGGCAGCCACACATCCCCACCGCCAACACTGACCCTGCATATATAGAGGTAACAGAGCTGCTGCAAGTTACATTAACCAGTTATTGCTTTTAGGGAGACTATATTGTGTAACTGGCTGTTGTCTAGCACACAACTGGGTCACAGTAAAGAACAATATTTAATTTGGGAACATTAAAACCATTCCTGCATCCTGATGTGATATGAAAAGACAAGCTTGTTGCAGTTTACACAAGTGTTCACAGGTTCCTCGTGTTTCTTCTCTGTGTAGTACAAAGCGAGTAAAGATGGCACAGTGGTGGGTGTGGCTGTGTCTAAAGTTGCCATGTTGACCCACTGTCAAGCACTGACCCAGGCCTGCAACTACTGTGAGGGTGAGTAAAGACCTGGATTGTCGTCATGATCTGAAGATTTATTTTTATTATTCATACAGTTGTTTTATTTAAGTCTGAAGTCACTTCTGCCTTTCATCACTTTAAGGGGAAACTTTAGTGAATGTCCTGGACTTTAAAAAGGATATGGGCCTGTGGCATGGAGTACTCACGGTAAGTGTGTCGATGTATGCATGGGTGTGTTTACATATGATTGCACATGCAAGCTGTGTGTCTACAGCAGGTTCTTTACTCCGGTGCTTCCTGATAATGCTTTCAAGGTGCTTTTAGATTATTCTAGTTGCACCAGAAAAGAACAGAAAAGGGGATTTTATGGTCTGTGTTCTCATCAAGTATCTGGTAAACTCACCAAATCATAAAAACCTCATGGATTCTGTGATGGACAGATAAAAAGTTGCATTGTTTTTTTGGGACTTGATGTTGTGTTGTTGTTTATCTCACCCACATAATGTCACTGCAGTTATTTATGCTATTGAATTCATTAACAATTTACAGTACTTATATTGGCACAATAAACTAAACTATTTGACTGTTAAAGCACTAAGCTTTTTGACAATTAGGCTCTCAGATTCTGTTGGAAGATGGGGAGTCTTTTTAAAAGTTTCTGTAATTTAAGAACATCGTTTAGTAGAATGTCCCAATGTATGCTATTTGTCATGATCGGAAAAAAATAGAGACTGTATTAGCTGCTTAATCAGGTTTTGTTTATTTCTAGGCTGTGATGAACAGGATACACACTATCAGTGTTCCTTATGCTGTTATGAAGGCTTGTCCTCTCTCCTGGGTGCAAAGGGTCCACATCCACAAAGGTAAATTACACTGGTCTCTCAGCTTGTGAATAGTAATGCCATATGAAAGAATTTCTCATCTAACATGACATGTCACTCTCATTCCCGTGCAGCTCGTGTAGCTTTGGTGAAGTGCCGTGATCTACACTGGGCCATGATGGCCCATCGGGAGCAGAGAGACACCAGTCTGGCTTCATTACGTATGCTGGTTGTTGCTGATGGTGCTAACCCCTGTGAGTGCTTCATGACTCCCAGCTTTGTAAAACTAGTTATTTTCAACTGACAAAAATTAGATGGAATATGTTGAATCTCTCTGCTGTCCAGGGTCGGTGTCTTCCTGTGATGCCTTCCTGAACGTGTTTCAGTCCCACGGGCTGAAGCCTGAGGTTATCTGTCCCTGTGCCACCTCCCCTGAGGCCATGACAGTAGCTATACGCAGGTATGTCACTGACTCATATTTCCTGTTTTTTTTAGCATTATATAAGATGAAATAGAAAGTTTTTAGTCCCACCAACCTCCAATTTCTTCCCTCTACCCACCCTAACACCCTCCATTTCAATCTAAGACCCATGAAAGGATGTGATGATTAATAAAATGACTGGTCTGGCAGGGTGGATGAAGATGCAGTCTGTCTTATGTGGTGGTGTACATAGGTGGGTGGGCAGATGGCTGACTGTGAGAACAGATGGGATGGATGGAAATGTTCATGTTTGATCAAACTCTCTCCTGTGTAGACCGGGAGTCCCTGGCGCACCTCTCCCCGCCCGTGCCATTCTTTCCATGGGCGGCCTGAGCCACGGTGTCATCAGGGTCAACACCGAGGACAAGAATTCCGCCCTGACTGTGCAAGATGTGGGGCATGTCATGCCTGGAGGTGAGGATAGATGGAAAGATAAACAAGTCAAAAGGAAAGTGCTTGTGGGAAAACCTTACATAAAAAACATTATTGACCTACAACACTTCACTAAATTCAGAATTTCAAGCCTTTGTGTCTACAACACAAATCATAATAAATATAATGATAAAAAATACCCATGTAATTGTAGCCATACTGGAAAACTCAGAACAAAGGCACATTTTTCAACTTTTGAGACTGCTCAGTAACTTACACAAATCAAAATTAAATAACCATTCCCATTGTCTCTACCCCAGAATATTTCAGGGTTTTGTTAAATCATTGAATTAAATATTGATGCTCTTATGTCATTATAGTATCTACAATACAGAGGAAAATTAGACTCTTTCCATTTCTCTAAAATCACACAGCTCAAGCAATCTATATTCCCTTGAATATCTTTTGATCTGCCAACCTCAACAGCTAGAGGAAATAAAAACATTTTTGCAATTATAGATCTTTGATAGATAAGCAAGATTTAATTTTCAACTTTATTTGTATAGCGCCAAATCATAACAGAAGATTTAATATACCGTTAAATTATGAAGTCCATATTTTCTAAATGTTACCTTTGTGTGTCTCCAGCTCTGATGTGCATTGTTAGGCCAGACGGGCCTCCTCAGTTGTGTAAAACAGATGAGATAGGAGAGATAATAGTAAATTCCCGTGCTGGAGGCAACATGTACTACGGGCTGCCTGGAGTCACCAAAAACACCTTTGAGGTATGAAAGCAGACTTACACCCACAGCCTGCCTGCTGATTCAGTTTCATTAAATAATAAACTTGATTTATCTCTTTTTGTGCTATATTTTCTGTCGTCGTCTTCAGGTAATACCGGTTAATGCTAATGGAGTTCCCATTGGAGAGATTCCATTTGTGCGGTCAGGCCTCTTGGGGTTTGTTGGCCCAGTAAGTAGGACTTTTCATTACAGTACAACATCTGAGGTAACTTGAGCCCTCCTAGAAACCATCCTTCTCTCTCTGTCTTTGAATGGGTCTTTCTACTTACAGTATAATGACCCCGCTGTGTGTCCCCCCCCCCCCTTNNTTTGCACAGGGAAGCCTGATCTTTGTGGTGGGTAAGATCGAGGGTCTCCTGATGGTGAGTGGGCGGAGGCACAACGCTGACGACCTGGTGGCCACTGCTCTTGCTGTTGAGCCGGTCAAGACCGTGTACCGCGGGAGGTGAGGGGACCACCAAGTTCCTTTTTATACAAAGTGTGTTTAGAAAAAAGATGAGCTCCTCTGTTGGTCAAGTGTGAATACAAATTTAACGCTGCTGACATCTGGTGGTACAAAGGAAGCACAGCAGGCCCAGAACATGGCATGAGTTTCAGATTGCATTTGAACGTCTTTTGTTAAAACATCTGACTTCTGATTTAATATATTTGTGTGTGTTTCTGTGTTTGTGCA
>NW_023339740.1:13050459-13050730 GCF_004916995.1 Morone saxatilis | reverse complement strand
CAGCTTCCAGTGGATGAGCCGAGTGCTTCAGGTAAACATGGAACAGCGCACTTCTTTTGTGTGTCAAGATAAAGATACTCAACACATGTAAGCAAAGTACTTTGTATTTCTGTAAAATCAGGTTTAATTCATAATCACAACTTAACAAACTTTGTCTTGATGTTTTGTTTCCTCTGTAGGCTATCGATAGCATCCACCAGGTGGGCCTCTACTGTCTGGCTCTGGTCCCAGCCAACACCTTACCTAAAACACCACTGGGTGGCATCCACAT
>NW_023339740.1:13017635-13050440 GCF_004916995.1 Morone saxatilis | reverse complement strand
TCTGACACCAAGCAGTTCTTCTTAGACGGCAACCTGCACCCCTGCAACATCCTAATGTGTCCCCATACGTGTGTCACCAATCTGCCAAAGCCCCGCCAGAAGCAGCCTGGTAGGTGTAGCATATCTGTAAACCAGGCTTGTAAAATGTATATTGAGCCCTTTTATGATGGTTGGTAACAACTGATCGTATCCACAAAAATAGAAGGAGAGAAATTGCTGATTGTCCGGCATGCCAGAGTCAGCAGGGTATGAAGTGTTATGAAAAATAAGAGCATGGTTATGTGTGTTACATAATGCACACATAACAGTTTTCTGAATTTGGGAAAGTTATATTCTTGCCATGTTGGCCCCAGCTGTGGCAAAGTTCAGCATATTTCATAAAACAACCTACACATAACACACCAAAACAAACAAACAGAAATCAATCAAATCTGGACCTGCAGAAACACAAAATACCAAAGAAGCAAAATGAAACAACCTGTAGATAGCATACAACAGTACATAAAATTGAACGCATAAAAGCCTGAGAATAAAAACACTAAAAGTTAAAGGAAACTTATTTCCATAGTGGCAAATAGTTTCCATGGGGCACCACATGAGAAATTGATCAGGCTGCCATTGGCTGGATATAGATTTGATTAGTTACTACTGGGAGGAATTAAGTCTGCATGTAGCTGTCTATAAGCTAATAGCCAGCACAGTAATCACTTATACTGTTGGTCACCCTTTTGACTGTTTTTTTTTTTTTTTCACTGCTGTGTGTGAATTGTGGATAAATTTTTCTTTTGTTGGAAGGGTCCAAAACTTAAAGCTTTATGATAGGCCATGGAAACCTGAGACAGTAGAAGAACCATGTAAACAACATGGACGTTCAGCATCAAGTAACTAAAGTTACAGTTTAGTAAAAGATACAGTTCATTATCATCACCAGTGAACACAGCACTAACTCCTTTCAGAATAAAGGCCCAATAATTATTTATGATGTATTATTATATTAAATGTAGTTAGATATTATTTGCAGTATTAGTAAATATTTGCGGACCACATGGAACCTGTCAGTAGGCCAAATCCGGCCTGTGGTCTGTATTTCGCCCAGGTCGGCCCTAAACCATTAGAAAACAAAGACTGCTGTGCCCCTATTCAATATACAAACTGTAAATTTTACCAAAATACTAAACACATTCACCCATCGCTCCTCTTTCCATTTCCACAGTCTGTGTACTTGACCACATCTAACCCAGTGTGACAGTCACAGTATTTCCCAAAACAGTAATGCTGTGTAGAATTTGTATATGTTCAGTTAGGTAATAATTACAGCCAATTATAAATTCTGAAGTATTACAGTCTTCTTGGGTAAAACTTAACCTGTCAGAGGTGCTTCATCAATTATGTTGTAGTACAAGGATTTATTTTGTTATTTTTTTCTCATGTAGTCGGTGTCGGTCCTGCATCCGTGATGGTGGGCAACCTGGTGGCAGGGAAGAGGATTGCCCAGGCTGCAGGCAGGGACCTCGGCATGATCGAAGACCAGGATCTCGTCCGGAAGGTAGTGTGACAATAAATACTGTAATTCTCACTTTCAACAAGCCACTAACTCTGTATCTGATTACTTTTTAACCACATTCCCGTTTCCAAAAGAGCCACATGCATGTCCTTAAGAATCAGCAGCAAACCTGTGCACATGATCATAGCCAGTTCACATAGTGTGATATAATAGTTAATAGTTAGTATTTACTATAAGTAGTAAATATAGTAGTAGTATATATAATAGAAGTAGTTAGTAAATAGTAGGTTTGAAGACTTTGTGTGTGCATTATGTAACAACGGCCCAGGCTCTGCCACAGCTCAGTATTATAGATGTAAAAAAATCTTCTCTCTTTCTGCTCTCGTCTCTCTGTGGATGTAGCTCTGTATGTGGCCCACTGTGATGGTAAGAATTATGGCCCCCTTCTGGCATCTTCCCCACACCTTTATTTATTCTTGTCATTCTCTAATTGACATTGTACTGTGCTTTTATTTTGTGTGCTTGTGTTAAAATGTGATGCAAGCAAAAATGTGCATGTTTTTTCTTTTGTTTTTCATTTTTTATCTGTCACAAGATATGCACCTGTTCTGTTGTTATCCCTTGTTTTACTGCAGACGTACCTTTCACAATCTAAGTTATTGTTCAATAATTTAAGAGCTGGATTGGCTCAGAGTATGTGGTATAAATTGTTTGCACATTGGCACAAGATAATTTATGCTGTGACAGCTTTGTACTGATGTATGCAGTCTCTGAGCACCACTTTATTTTGTTTTATTTAGGTGTATTAAATTAAGTTCCTCCATCAGCACAAACGTCCTCAATGTATACAGATTATTAAATCACACCCTCAGATGTACAGTACATGCTTATAATTATTCTTTTGTTTTTATTTCAGCATCAGTATTTGGCAGAGGCTCTACACTGGAGGGCTCAGACCGACCCCGATCATGTCCTCTTCGTTCTACTTAATGCCAAGGTACCAAACCAATCTATTATATATACATTTACTGTAAAGCACAGGATTAATGTTAAGGGTTTGCTACATGAATTACACCATGTGTTTCTGGTGAATTTGTATCTCTTCCTCTGTGCATTACTCCTGTCCTTCAGGGTGTAGCAGTGAGCACAGCGACCTGTGTTCAGCTTCACAAGCGGGCGGAGAAGATAGCTGCAGCGCTCACTGAGAAAGGCAGCATCAACACGGGAGAGAACGTAGTGCTGCTCTATCCTCCTGGTGGGTCCTGCCTCTGGCTTCATGTCCCTTTCTACATATTACTTCTATTGAGATTAATTATTATGAGACGTGGATAGTGTCCTCTTTTTTTTACCCTACCTTTGTCCTCCATCTTTCTCTCAGGCATCGATTTGATAGCCGCCTTCTATGGCTGTCTCTACGCTGGATGTGTTCCTGTAAACGTCAGACCTCCGCACCCTCAGAACCTGGCAGCCACGCTGCCTACTGTCCGCATGATTATTGATGTAAGTGTGTGCTTTTTTGCGCATGCACGCATGTTTTTACATATTTTGCGTACATACATGTGTGTTAATTCATTTAATCCTAACATCGAAGTCTTATTTCAGACATAGTTGTGGCCTGTAGGTATATATTAATAACCTGGAGACATTGGCCATTGAGCTACCAAAACTGACCCTGCTACCTAAAACTTGTGGGATTTTATTTATTTATGACTCTACTAACTTGTTTTGTTATTGAGCAACATTTTTCTGCTAGCTTAGACCTCTTAAGTCTCAATAAAAAAACTGCAGTTCACCAATAATGGGACTAATGTCTTAAAATCACAATAAGGGCACCAAGTTTCTGTGAAATGTTTAGATCGCATAATTTCTAAAGGCAATCTTGCATACACTGTAGGTGTGTCCTGTTATAAGTTGTATTTTGTGCCACTAAGTACAAAATCCTGGTCATAAATAATAATTAAGGGGTTCCTATTTAAGATTAAAAAATATTTGTTCACATTTTGTTTTTATGCGAAAAAAATAAAAAAAATAAAAAACATGTAATTGGATTTTTTATCATTTTCAAAAATCCATTATCAGTTGGGCTATAGGAAGATAGCTCATGATATTGTAGATCCTTCTCCTGTTCAAATGAATCATGCCTGTGTTCTGTTACCAGGTCAGTAAAGCTGCATGTATCCTTACCACTCAAAGTCTCATGAGGACTCTGCGCTCCAAAGAGGCTGCTGCCTCTGTGAACATTAAAACGTGGCCAACAATCATTGACACAGGTAAGATACCAAAGGATAATACAAATGGTTAGAAAAACCTGTTTGTCTTCTTAATTTCTCTATTTTAGGTATTTGTAATAAGAGATGACTGTACTTTTGAATGAAGAATACATGCACTGTTTACAGTAGTTAACTTTCTCATGAGTCAAATTCAAGATAGGCTTATCAGTTGCGGGTAGTTGTCATCGTAGTCAGTGTAAAGTTAGTTGTGTATTAAGTGCACAGTTCTGTCAGAAACACTCGTGTCAGTTACTATGGACCTTTTGCTGTGACAGAGTTTGCAGCATTAAGACAAACAGGAAGAGGGACATTTATCTGCAGTGCTCCAGTTATTACCAAAATTGCTCAGTGGGTAGATAAGCTTGTGGGTAGATAAGTGCTTGGTGCACTTTGGTGCTTGCAGCTATACTGTCTAAATTGTGTTCCTATTATTAATATTATTAGTATTATATGTATTATTTTTTAGATCTGTGGGCAAATTCAAATGTGTCTACACTGAATTTGCATGACCAATAAATAATATCGGATTCTAGTAGCAGTATGTAAGATCAATAATCGGAGGTAAAAAAATACATCGTAATGGTAATTATTAATTTTGTCCTGTGATTATTGCTCAATATAATTTAATGTTTAATTTGTTCTCTGTAAAAAAAAAAAAAAATGCACTGTCCTTATTTGCAGATGACCTTCCTCGCCGCCGGCCTCCACAGATCTATAAGCCACCTACAGCAGAGATGATTGCTTATCTGGACTTCAGTGTGTCCACTACAGGCATGCTCACTGGGGTGAAGGTGAGACAGATAGCGTTCCCCTTCAAATATTGCTGTGTTTGCTCTTGATCACAATCCAAAATCAACATCAGTGTCCGATATTAACTTTTTGACCCACTGACCGGTAGATAAAAAAGTCCACTGGCCAGGCATATTTTTTACTGGCCAAAATAATAAATTGTTTTTTGCGTCACTTATATATTTGTTTCAGTGCATTTCATTGAGATAATAAGGTACTTCTCAAGCCTGAATAAAGTCTCAGAATTCTACTAAAATCTACTTAGGGTTCTTAATTATAACCGACTTAAGAAGCACAATGATCTGTGCATTTGTGGACCTATTTTTCTTTTTTTTTTCTTATATATAACTGGCTTAATAAACATGGTTGATTTGTCATGTCACATATTTTATTGCAGGTGCAACATTAGTAGAGACAGTCATGTTGTTTTTTTCAGTTCCACAGAATCATAGATGCACATATCCAGACCACATCTTAAAAAAAAACACTACAAAGCTGAAAAACCTCCGTGCAGCTGCATGGCCTGTAAGAACTGATTTAAGTGATTAAAGCTATTAGCCATTGAGCTCATACCTATTGACATTTGCCAGACCCCAATGAGTAAGAGTATCAGTAAAAGAATAAAGTCAATAGCTTCTTTATAAAGCTGTCAGTCTACACTGATATTCAAAACATACAGCAGTAATCCATCATAGAAGAGCTAGTCTCCATTTATATACATTTACCTGAATCCAAATATAATGCAATGCAGCCACAAGCCATGCACTTGAAAATATATTTTACTGTAGGATGTAAAATTACAAAGTAGAAGTAGGCAAAGACAGAAAGTCAGTAGACCAAACAACGACAAATTAGAAAACTTAATCACAAAAACATCAAACTTCACAGATTGATGATGTGCAGCAGAGTTAGTGTGATATTTTCTTTTGAGTTTCTAATGTGTCTTCTTGTTTGTTGCAGATCTCTCATGCTGCAGTCAGTGCACTTTGTCGCTCTATAAAGCTACAGTGTGAACTGTACTCCTCTCGCCAAATAGCCATCTGCCTGGATCCTTACTGTGGTCTGGGTTTTGTCTTGTGGTGCCTCGCAAGGTATAGTAAACCATCACCTGCAGTACATACATGCTACATACTATGGTTCTAGTCTCTATTGTGTTGTTCCTCATCCATTCATCCACTTTCTTACCTTTATATCTCGTCTTTTAGTGTTTACTCAGGTCACCAGTCCATCCTGATTCCTCCCTTTGAACTGGAGAGCTGCTTGTCCCTGTGGCTGAGCACGCTCAGTCAGTACCGTATCAGAGACACCTTCTGCTCCTACTCTGTGATGGAGCTCTGCACTAAAGGACTCGGCACTCAGACTGAGTTACTCAAGGTGAGGACTGCATGCATAGATGGAGAATCATGAGTGACAGGCATAGAATATTTCTCAAGGATTTGATCATTTTGTGTGCATGTGTTTTAGGCCCGTGGTGTGAACCTCTCGTGTGTGCGGAGCTGTGTGGTGATAGCAGAGGAGCGCCCTCGCCTCTCTCTCTCACACTCCTTCTCCAAACTGTTTAAGGACGTGGGGCTGTCGTCCAGAGCCGTCAGCACTGCTTTTGGATCCAGGGTTAACCTGGCCATTTGCCTGCAGGTACACCAACCAGCTTAACCTGGCTTCACATAGAATTACAATTAGACTCATACCTAGATGAGAACCAGTGGGACTTGTATGTATCTGTTTGTATTGTGTGTTACAGGGCACCACTGGTCCTGATCCCTGTACAGTTTATGTGGACATGAAGTCCCTGCGCCATGACAGGTAAGAACACATGGATCAAAGTCTTTAGTGTCCGAGCATGAGCTTTCTAAATTTAAGGAGGTAAATTGTATTATGTAATGATGTCTCCCGCTGTCAGTCTGCTTTTGCATTTTTTTTTTAAATATTTTTTTCTAAACAGCAATAAAAAGGCTTGAAACGGTCTCATATTTAACTAAAAGCTGCAGTTAATGTATAACTCTTCTAAATCACATAATTCAAAATCATGATGCAGTCAATAAAAGTGTTAAATGGAAACAACAGCCATTAGATCTTAGATCTATGGTGAAAACAACTCCCACATCAACCTCATAAACCCAGCAACAGTGTAAGTAGATATACACTGTTCAACATATTCATCCATTCAGATGGATACTTTTCATTTAGAAAAAAAGGTTTGCTGTTCTTTTCTTTATTATTAAATACATGATTGTATATTTCTGCTTATGTATGTGACTTTTGCAGAGTGAGGCTGGTGGAGAGAGGAGCACCTCAGAGTCTTCCTCTTATGGAGTCTGGCAAGGTGAGATGCTACACAAATGCACCCATGGTATAGACTGAGTTAATGACTTATTCAAGAGTCCCTTCAGACATGTATTAGGACAAAAACAAATAGTCTGCTTGAAACAATAATGTGTGTCTGATTTTTATGTTAAGATGTTTCCTAATCCACTGTAAAGTTTATTCTCAGTGTTTGTGCATTGATGGCTTCAAGTTTCTACATCAGACTGTAGAAGTTGCATACTGGACCAGGATTGACCCTCAAGGTCACAAATCATGCTTATAGGCCCCCACCCCTTAAAATCAGATTTTCAGTGAGAGAAACTTTCAGCAGATGAATGTGAAAACATCATTCTAGTGTCAAACTCTGCACATACATCATTCTGCACAGTGAAGCTCAAACATTCAACTATAGGAACAAGAAGAAAAAGTGGTGCATATTGACAGTGTGTGGCTCATTTTTCTAATACACAGATACTGCCAGGTGTTCGGGTGATTATTGTAAATCCAGAGACCAGAGGTCCACTGGGTGATTCTCATCTAGGAGAGGTGAGAGGAAGCCATAATCAGACACCTTTTGTCCTTTTGTGATGATACAGTATCTTGACAAAATTGTTGGTAAAGCCTTCTTCCTTCTGAAACCAGCTGTGACCCTGTGAGCGTGCTTCTCTCTCTTAGATCTGGGTGAACAGCCCTCACAGTGCCAGCGGCTACTACACCATTTATGGAGAGGAGAGTCTTCAGGCCAACCACTTTAACACCAAGCTCAGCTTTGGAGACCCACAGACCTTATGGGCCAGGACGGGATACTTGGGTTTTGTGAAGAGGACCGAGCTGCTGGATGCCAGTGGGGGTAAATAGACCCTGACAGAACTGAAGTCTTTAGTTTAGTCTTGATGAGTTCGTTATGAGATAGAGATACACTCCTAGCTGCTTTTTCTTCTACTCTGTCTGCATACTTTTCTGATGGATAACATTGCCTGTATTTCTATGCTCAGATCGGCATGATGCTCTGTTTGTGGTGGGCTCGCTGGATGAAACCTTGGAGCTAAGAGGGTTGCGCTACCACCCAATTGACATTGAAACCTCAGTGTCCCGGGCTCACCGCAGTATTGCTGAAAGGTGAGAATGCTCTTGATATACATACAGTACATATTATTAGTTCCATTGTGTTTAAGAATTTGCACTATCTTTAGTGCTTAAATATGCACAGGAGTGCTGCTGAAAAAGGATATTTAAAGAACACAAAGTCTGACTTTTACTAGGTGCTAAGGTTTAGTAGTTTTCTTGTTAGCCATCATTCAGCAATTCTGACATCACAACATAATCCCTGCTATGTTTTTATCCCATGAACCAGGACTCTTTAATTTGACTCTGTAATTAGGTAAATGACACCTGGGTGATACAATTAACAGTATAATAAGCTGGTGCCTGGTAGAGCATGTATCATGTATCAAGTGGTGTGGGTCCGAGTCTGGCCCATGTCCATTGCTCCATGTCATTCTCTCTCTCTCTCTGCTCTGTCGGCGAGCCCTCTCTCTTCTCTCCCTCCTCTCTTCTTCCATCTCTCCTCCTCTCTCTCTCTCTTCTCCTCTCTTCTCTCCTCCTCTCACTTCTCTTCCTCTATTGTAACGGAGACTCAAAAAGAGTGACCACATAAGCTGAAGTAAATAAAAGAAAAAAAAAAAAAACGTCTGGTTAGAGTAAAGTCACATTTTGCGAAATACGCTTATTGCCTTTCTTGCAGTTAGAAGAGAAGATCAATATCACTCTCATGACTGTACATTAATACAACACCACAGCCAGCAACTGGTTAACTTGATTTTAGCTCAAAGACTTGAATCAGGGGGAAACGGCTAAAATACCAGGACCTTGACAGCTCACTAACTAACATGTTATATCTAATTTGCGTAACCAGGACTTTTGTATTTTCTGTACAGATTAATGTGAGTTAAGTTCTAACTCTTTCTAGCAGGAAAGCGAATAAGCGTTTTTTCCAGAATGTCAATCTATTCCTTTATCATTGCTTTTGGATTAGGATTATGTTCTCAGTCACCCTGTTCTTGTTCCTCACAGTGCTGTGTTTACGTGGACCAACCTGCTGGTGGTGGTGTCAGAGCTGTGTGGTTCAGAGCAGGATGCGCTGGACCTGGTGCCTCTGATAACCAATGTAGTCCTGGAGGAGCACCACCTCATCGTGGGCGTGGTGGTCATTGTGGACCCAGGGGTTATACCCATCAACTCCAGGGGAGAGAAGCAACGCATGCACCTTCGTGACTCTTTCCTCGCTGACCAGCTGGATCCCATCTATGTCGCTTACAACATGTGAGGGGTTGAGGTGGTTTGGGCTTGTTAAGGAATTATCCACAGTCTGGATGCTTCTGCATCATCATCCCAGCATCCGACTTCGGCTTTAGCAGATGGTGAAAAGGAAAAGCATGACCCACACGCACTGCCACCCAGCCCTGTGTGACACCAGCATATCTTGGCCACTGCATGTCTGTGATTGGACCTGCCATGTTTGGAGTTGTTCACTGTGTTTTATAGATACAATTTTGCAAATGGGACGGAAGCAGCATGTACTGCATACGGCAAAGAGAAAGCGGCCCCTGTTGCACTTATTTTGGGGAACGGGTGAAATGACACATACAACAGGACCACTTTTAAAATTAATTGTATATTCATCTCTTCGTGAAAATCCATCTTATTCTGTACCTACCTACCACAAACCTCTTAAAACACTTCCCTTGTGTATCAACACAGTTTCCAAGAGCTACTAAACTTCGATCAACAACTTGAAATATTTTTACATTGCAGCTTTTCAAACAAACGCACACAAATGCATGCGCTGAGTCATTTCTCACTAACATGGATGAATAAAAGAGGGCAGAAGAAAGCAAACCATTAAACACGTAGCCAGTGTGTGTGCAAAATTTTAGAAAGCATATTTTGTCCCATGAAAATGAAGCCAAATAGATTTTCACAACTTTTCTGCCCTAATATATTTCCTGCCTTATAAAACTTCAGCCATACATTCCTATCCTAATTTTTAACAAATCTGTTATTAATAGCAGTTTATTCCCTTTTGGTTTTGACTAGTAGTGGGAAACCTGACAGATATCCAAAGGGATCAAAATAAAAGAGGAAAGAGGCCATATTCTGTACTGTACCTATAAAGGCCTGTTGTATTTTAGATACTGTACGTTACTGTATAGATATTTTTAACTGTATAAATGTATAAATGCTTGACTTGTCTCTCTCAGTTGGTAGTTTCTGAACAGTTAACCCAGCTTGGAGATGATAACTGTAGCAGAAAGAATATTGTAAATAAGATTTAACAGTTTTGACAGTACTTTTGAAGTGAAATATTAGTTGTATAATGGAGGGTAAAGATGAATAACTTTAAAGCATTGTTAGTCAGGATAGATATAACATTGCACTTTCTCAAAAAAAATGGTCTATTTTATTATAACAATGAGGCATTATAAGTAATGGTTCAGGAGCATACATTATTCTGCAGAGCTTTGAGAGTTTACCGGGAGGGCTATCACTGTTTATGCCAGGGACTTTTCCTGTCAGTCAGTTGGGGGGAAAAAGGAGAGGAGGCTAAAACCAATATGATGACTGTTTTCAGGCTACCAGGTTATTTTGTAAAAAGGTGAAAGATAGTCCACAACTGTTCATCTAATACCCATCGCCATTGTACTTTGTATTGCTAAACAGTCACACCCCTCTCTCAGTTTCATTGCATAATAGAGCAAGTGTTTGAGAGTCTGGCCCTTTCCTTTCCTCTCCACACTCAAAAAGTTCACTCGAAACTGTGTTTTGTCTTTGTGCAACTTTGTAAAGAATTACTTTGAATTCCAACAGGATTGTTGTTGGTACTGTAAGTCTGTAGTCAATAGAGGCAAGTCATCATGTATCTGGATTATTTTCTGTGTTCAGTCACTGGATTTATAAGCACTTGTGAATGCAGTTGCAAAGCTGAGCCACATCCTGAGAAACATCCTTGATTGGCAAGTGAAGTAATTGTATGAAAAAGAAAAGGATAAAAAAAATTGCATCAAGATGTTATTTGCAAAATGTATTTGGTTTTCAGCTATCTTGTGCTTTCCTTGTGCTCCTTGCCATAATTTATAGGTTATTTGTACTGGATGATACTGTATTTCAGTGATGAACCCTTAATGTCAACATGTAAATAGTGTTTTTTTTTTTTTTACTTTTGCAATTGTCCCATTATAACATTCACTCATGCCAAACACACAATTTAAGAAAGATACTTAAATCATTTCAAGGTAAACAGGAATATGATCCATTGAATTACTGCACTTTGCACTGGTGGTACTTACAGTGGGGTTCTACTGTGTGGTGTGGACTGACTGATCTAACTATCTCCACTTCATGTTACATTAAATGTGTTCATTTTAATATTTTTTAATTTAAAAAATATATAATGCTTGACATTTGTTTTTTTCTACCCCCAGTTCTAAGTCCACCTAGAAAGAAAAAAAAGAAGAGTAATAGTACTTCATCTAGCTTTAACACTGTGTCCTACGTTTGCAGCAGAATGTTTGCATGACTCAGCCAAGCACAAGAGGATAGCAGCTTGAGGCACATTTCATCTCGAGGCACAAGTGGAGAGATATATATGTATGAAAATGTATATTCAGGGAACTAAACTCATGACACAGGGATGGACCAGATGGTCCCTTGGTGCAATCTGTGAATAATACCCATTAAATGTAAACAAATCTCATTGTAATTAAGGCAGACCTTGCAAATCAGCAAAAAGAGGGGTTACTGACAACCGGTGTCTACCATCTACCTGCTTCGCTGGGAAGTCTACGAGGGCTTCTTTTGGTTTCCGCTCTAACACACTATGCAATCCCAATGACGGTGCAATTTAATTTCAATATACATAATGCTTATACATTTTTGTAATAACCGAGAACAGCGGACTGATGAAATTTAACCAGTAGTGTACTTAAGACTGTATTAATCTCTCTTGAGTTGTTCTATCAATATTTTGTGTATGCACTCTTGTTGTATATGAATTATTTGGTGAATTCTAAACCCGCTCCATGAGGGTGTGATCCACTGATGAATCTTTAGTGTTTTAACTCATATAGTTAAGAAATCAAGGTGGTACACCCCCTTCCCATTTTTCTCATTTGATTTCTATTTTGGTTTGTTGTACTTTGTTTTATACTTTATGTAAAAGTAATACAGAATAAACATTTAATCATTGCAGGTGTCCTGGTAGTCGTGAGTCTTAGTAATGATGTTGAACTAATAGCATAGACTCTTTATTTAAAGATTATTACATACTGTAACATGTATCCTTACAGTGAGGGCATATTTGAGAATTTTTTATAATGGACAGGAAAGAGATTGTTTGCCAAACAACTTTGAATCATATTCAAAATAACATCAGGCAATGATAAGACAGCGCACAGAGGTTTCTTTAAAAGATTAGTCACTAAGCACTGGTTTGTTCATGTGATGCTCACTCCCTTTTAAAGTAAATGGAGGAGGCCCGATGTTTCAAATCATGAACCGACTGCTACCTGGAAAATGGGAACAAATTTTTAAAACAGCAGCTGTGTCGTGCTTTGTTAAAAGATTGGTTAAACATGCACATAATTTTGTAGCAAGTGAGTTCAAACATAAGACTACATGGATCTGATCTGGTTTCAAGAAGAGATGACCAAACACAAGAGGGCACAATCAGTGATCCAAGAATCAGTGGTAGAAGAAGTATTTGAGTAGAAGTAACAATATTTCAAGTGTTATCAGCTAAATTCACTATTAATTGAGTATTAAAAGTATAGTATAGTAGTATAAATATTTACTATACAGAATGCCCCCCGTCAGAGTGTTATTATTTGATTATTCACACTGATATATTACTTTGTGAGCAGCATTTTAATGTTCTAGCTGGCCAATTTTAAGTGCTTTATTTACTGTTTAATCCATTTTATAAGATAACTACATGATTTGAGTGTAAAATACAGCTAAAGTAGCTGCAGCTTCCCAATGAAATGCAAAATGTAAAAGTGTAAAGTAGCATAAAACTGCATATCCCCCTGTTGTTCTTCTGCATCCACCAGTTGCTTTTCACTCTTTTCACCAATCACAAAGCCTAAAGTATCTATTACGTAATGCGTCTTTGGCGAGTAGCGCCGCCCATTTCCTTTGGGAAAAAAGTGGTCAGCTATTTTTTTTAGCTGACATCTTTGTATTTTTAGCTGTTAGCCATTGCTGCTAAGTAACTTTTCTAGGTATTTCTTGTCTCAAAGTATATACACGAATTGCACGAAGTCCACGCTGTGAACAAGAGCAGTTACGCGACCTTTGAAAAGGTAAATTCTGGCTGGCTGAGCGGTAATCTTTGTGCTCTTCTGGCTGTCTGCTCCGCTGTGGCGGTAATGGCGGCTGTTGCTTCGTCAACTCCTCGCCGTTTTACGAAAAGGGAAGGTGTAGTTAGCTTAATGGCTCCCCGTATCGCTGACGTCTATTGACGCGGTAACTTGCGTGCCAGTGACAGAGTTACACATATTTGCTCATTGAGACAAAAGCTCATCCATCCTGTGAACCAGAGTAACGAAACTTGCCTCGCTCGTAGCTCTTAAACTGGAGTTTTTAACGGTTTGAACTGGTTTACAGCCGTTTAACTGAACGTTAGCTGCCGTTAACTAGCAACGGTAATGTTGGTGAGGTCGAAAATTCTAGCAGTAACGGCTCAAAGGGCAACTGCCGTTCCCGCTGCAAACGTATATATACTATGGATGAAGTCGCCCCACTTTCTCAAAATTTGCATTTAATTAAATCAGGAGGGGAGGAAAGTTAACAGTATTGACTGTCGGGCCTAGCTATGTTCCGTAACTCCATGTTAACGTTTGCTAACATGGTTGATCCAAAGAGGAAGTCGATCTTTTAACTTTGTTAGCTTGAAGTCACCTGTTTATCTAACTTACTAAGTTAACTTAATAAACGGAATAAACGGTTTGCTAACATAAGAAACTGATTTGATATCACACTAGTCGGGATGAGTTGTTAATTATACCAACAAATAACTTGGCGCTCAGGCCACAGCGGAGTACAGCACACTACAGGCAGGCAACCCCGCCAAATACAGCTAATATGTTAATACATTAGAGCCACTGTAAAACGGTAATATTGATTTATTTGTTCCCAGTTACTATGGAAGAAGTACAGCAGGGCAGCAATGGCACCGAGACACAGACTACCACCATTCCCACTACCATCACATCCTCTCAGTTCTCACAGATAGCCCAACAGGTAACTAATAGATCCCTTTTAAGATACCATTAAAAAGTATCTCATAAATGGTGCTCTACTATATTGCCACTTGCACTGCTAATACCACGGGTCCATTTTGTTCATGAATATATGAATTGCGAATCAATATAACGTTATTAAGTTTGTTTTAACTCTTGCAGCTAAATATTTAAGCAGCATCCAAGCAGACTGTGCAGTTTATTTACCCCAAAAGTAATTTGCATTATTACATTTGCAGTAGTTATAGTAAATATAAGTACTTTACAGTATGAATTAAGTCTTAAATAAAATATGTATTTATTTATTTTTTTAATAAAGGGTGCGGTTGGAGAATCTGGGCTTTAGTGTGACTATCCTGCTTGGTGGAGTCGGCCCTCCTCCTGTCTTTCATTTACACCAAGTTCTTCCAATAAGTATTTGACAGTAGAAAACAGTGTTTCTGTCTGAGTTCATAGGTCTGATAAGAAAGTGGTTCTTTACTTTTATGGATGTAAAGCTCAGGTTGGGGTAAATTAACGCATATGTAATTGTATTGTGACAAGACCCATGTTGTGTTCACTTAGACTAAATAATATAGTTCTTAAAGTAGATTTTAAATGATCAGTTCACCAAAACGACCTTACATTACTTTAATTTTCCACTAAACCGTTGTGATAGTGAGTGAGTTTTGGTTTTATGGGGGTATCCAGTTTGAAGATTTCAGCCCACAGTCCTCTGTCATAATGGAGAATTTAATTATTCTCAAATGAATAAAATATTATATTTTAAAAACTGAATATTTTACTTGTCTTTATAAAAACAATAATCTTGATTACTCGAGACAATCTACAGCTGCCACTATTTCCTCAGTAGAGTGTAGATTCTGTGAAAACTCTTTCCAGCAATCTGTAGGTTGTCATGTAGATTAACATAAAACCAAAAGCGTCTCCATGGCTTGACACCTAGAGGAAACTGATTAAATGTGTTTTGTATGTTTTGTAATTTGGAGGAAATGATAACCCCTTTAAGCAATTTATTTTTTATTTGAATGAAGTCTCAATGTGCTGCTGAACTCACCTTTTTTTCTTGCATACACAAATTGAATGCAATAGCCACAATTAATATATAGTATATTTTGTGGTTTTAAATGTGTGTTTGTGTTTTTGTAGATGTCACTGGGAGGTTCTTCCGTGGCTGTTGTACAGCTGCCAGGGGGTCAGTTTCAGGTTCAAGGAGTGATCCAGTCTGCACAGTCAGTCATTCAGTCCCCTCAGGTGCAGATTGCACAGGTGAGACCATATGGATTTCTTGGTACTGTAATAATTTATCTTCGTAGTTTTTTGTTCAAACTGTCAATATGCCATGTTATTTGCACTGTGTTAATCCACTTCCCTCTGTCAAGGCCCAGGATTCAGATAGTGATGATTCACAGGACTCATCAGACAGTGGAGTTGCAGCCCAAAAGACCAGAGAAATACTGGCAAGACGGCCGTCATACAGGTAAAAAACAACAACAACAACTACAAGCACAGACAACACAAAAACAGTTTTATAAGATGAATACTACATCAGGGGACCCTCTTCCTCTCACCTTGTAGAAAAATCCTGAATGAACTTTCCTCTGAGGAAGTGGCACACATTGAGGGAAAAGATAACAGCCCAGCATCGACTGGAGTGACAGGTGTTACAGTACCCACCACCCCAATCTACCAGACCAGCACCGGCCAGTACAGTATGGAATTCACCCTTCTATAATACACTTACACTATAATAAGAGTGGGTCCCAAAGTAGGGTCCATTTGACTTTGAAATTGAGAATTGCTTTCAAATATTATGAATGTGTAGGCCATTTAATCAATTAAAAGACAATTTGGGATGACTATGATTATTTTGTATGGTTGCTTACTGTATGCTTTCTTGTTGTATACCGGAAAACAAACTTATTGTAAACTGTTGGCCAAAGTGACTAATGGGTGAAATCCCCCCAAAGGTCTGTGACATTTTTTCAACCTGTCAAAACTCAAAGTAGTAACCTGGCCATCTAAAATGTGATTTTTACCTGTGCTTTACCCAATTCTGATGCCATCTGTTTGATTTTTCTAGTTACCATATCTGCCAATGGCACAATCCAACTGGCCACTCCAGGGTCCGATGGCATTCAAGGGCTACAGGCTGTCGCCATGGCCAACTCTGGTGGTGCCCAGCAAAGCACCACCATCCTTCAGTATGCCCAGACACCTGACGGCCAGCAGATACTGGTGCCTAGCAACCAGGTGGTTGTACAAGGTAAACAAAACATGATGTATTTATTTTATATAGAAAATGTATCTAGGTTTATAAGATTTCTGCTAATGTACGGTAGTCATATTTTTATTGGGGGATTCCAGCAGGTAGTTAATGTGAATCTGTGTCATTTATTCTTTTCATATTCAACATAGAATCCAAAGTGGAAAAATTATTATTATAAATTATTTAATTATTCATTTATGAATCCAACACAAAAAAACTAATAATGGCTTATTTTTCATACTTTAGGCGCTACATGATTTAATGTAATGATTATGTGCTTTAAATGTTTGGGACATTTTGTGTCACTTTAAAAGTCTTCACTTGTGAACTGTATCCTGTTGCCATGGATACAGTGAGTTAGGACTGTAGGCAGCAACGTTTTATATTTGTTTACACTTTGGAAAATGAAGTTTTGCATAATTAAGAGTGCTTTGTTGCTGTGTACCTCTGAATGTACTGAAAACTAACTAAATGACTTTGATACTAAAGAAATCTCTTCTAAAGCAGCCCCATTCATGTCCTGTCATTGAGCCTTGTGTTTTATTTTCCAAAATAAAAAAATACTTCAAGCTTATATTCGTACATTAATTCAGGTATTAACATGAGTGTATTTACTGCATTTATGTTTATTAAAACATGAATAAGTCAGCAACTTCCTGCTCACGCAAATCACACATTTAATATCAAGATCAATTTCGGTTGGTTACATTTTCTATTTTTCACATGAGTGTAAAATCGAAAGTACAAAAAACATAAGCTGTTGTTTTTTGAGTTAGATTCATAAATTTATAACATTGTTTTTTAATTTTCTGATTGGATTGTGTATTGAATATGAAACTAATGTACTATACACAGTTTAATTTGACTGCTTGGCAGATACCAAAATCAGACAGTAGCACTGACTCAAAAAATATAATCTCAATATTTATTTCAATTAGAGCTCTGACAAGGAAAGAAAAAGTAGGGTGGTCCAGCAAAAAACTTCACCTGAAGCACACTAACATACATAAAATATGTGTAAAAGCACGTACCAGGTAGAAGACTTATACTGTGTAATGAAGAGCATTGTGCTAATACTTGTGTTTACCTCATGCATGGAGCCAGATGAACAATATGATGATCAAAATACAACCTTTCAGAGTTATAGTATAAGCTACTGCACTGTCTTTTGGTCCTGATAAGCATGGAATAGTTAATAGTTAATCTGCTCACTGGTACTTTACCTGTAGTTACTTGCCCACACATACAGCTCCTTTATTCTTTTTGACATAGCGCGATTGTGTTTGAAATGCGGCTTTACTTCAAGGTGCCTTACTTCTAAGAGGATGATTGGATTTGGGTTTAATTGATATCAAGGTCCTCAACAAGTTAATGCCTTTCTTAGAACACCCACACAGGTATAAAAACATCTCCTATAGAGACTAGAAAGGTAGAAATAAGAGTTAATAAACTCACAAAAATATCTCAGAGCTCCTGTCTGAGCCGTGTGTGTTCATGTTCACCCTAACCCCTGATGGGTTCTAATGTTGTGCATGTGTGTTTATAGTCAACAAACAACAAACGACTGTCTAACCCTCACAAGTGAGATTTCTCGAGTGTCATCTTTTGACTGTCCTGTTTCCCACAGGTGCAGGAGGAGAGATGCAAACATACCAGATCCGCACAGGTCCAACATCCAGCTCTCTGCCTCAGACTGTAGTTATGACCTCTCCAGTGGGGCTATCTCAGGGCAAGACTGATGATCCAACAGTGAAGAGGGAAATCAGGCTTGCAAAAAATAGGTAGGAGTACAGTTTATCTTTTTTTATTATTTCTGGGTTTTGTTGGCATGTTAAAAACAATAATTGCAGTGCCTGCATTACTGGAGGTGAGCTCAGAAACAGACATATTTTTCCAAATTAAAAAGATTGTCATTATAAAGTACATTTGTTACTTGCTTTAGATTTACAGCTGTAGCTTTGGACAGATGGGGGTTGTGATATGGAGAAAATCCTTTATTAAGGTTTATACCACGGTCTGGGTGAACACTTGACTCTGATTGGCTGCTGGCTGTCCATTAATACCTGATGTGGGACACCTACTAATTACTTCCAGTGAAACTGTCTCTTTACCTTTCTAAACTAATACGCTGAAATAAATTGAATGAAAACAAAATCTACCTAGCTAAGTATCCCATAAATCTATCTCACAGCACCGAGTGTTCTTCAGTGCCTCAACCTCTGAAGGCCACAGGATGGCGACTGTAACACACAAACCCCAACACTGCCCCTCTGAACTTACTGATACTTTGTATAAGCAGTCCTCCCACATCCTGCTCGCTATTCAGCTCACTGCTTCAGGCCGCGGCCGTCAGTACACATATGGTTTGTGAAACTCTTGATATTGATTTGGGGACAATGACATGGCTGATAGCTTGTGTTGTTAAACAAACTCGTACTATATTTACCGTCTGGTGGCTGTACGCGGTATCATGGCTGAGCCAGAGCGCTCTGTCAGCCGAGGTAATTAGAAACATCTCCCGTTGCCAAGTCGTATCTGTGGTTCATCCTATTTACTGGAGTAGTGAACAACGTTTCCATTGCATTAGAACTTTAATGATTCTTCCAGGTATTAGGAATGACCTCAGGTGTTACCAGGGAAACAGGGTTATAGCTTATTAAAAACTTTAGATTTTTATTGCAAAACGCATGAAAATCTAAAATAATGATCTTTTGTTTTTTGGTAAGTGACCATGATATAAGTTGGGTAATGCCCTTCGATGTGTCCATAACCAGGAATTAATGGACTCCTCGGAGGCAACAATGTGCTGCACGTCAGGCGGTTCTGCCTCTGCGTCATCCATTAATTCCTGATAACGCACATCTCTTCGGGAATCATCCCTTACGCATGTAATTTTATGGTGCAATAGTTACAACACTGTATATTTTGATGTGTTGTCAGTGCACTGATTGCATAAGTTTTCAGTTGTACTAACTGCACATTTTTCCCTCTTTCAGAGAGGCAGCCCGTGAATGTCGACGGAAGAAAAAGGAATATGTCAAATGCCTGGAAAACCGCGTAGCTGTTCTTGAAAACCAAAACAAGACCCTGATCGAAGAACTGAAAACATTAAAGGACCTTTATTGTGTTAAAACAGGATAGCCTGTTTGGGTAGAGGTTGAGGATTGAGACATAAGCGGAGCGGCAGCTCAGCCATTTGGACGTGAACTGGGTTTCTGGGAACACTGCATTTCAGGCTGAGATCCTCCAGTTTTTTTTTACTCTGTTTGATATAAAAGTGACTTGTGATGGCAGTAAGATATACTCCAAAAATACAAAAGAAATTGGCCATTTTTCCACCTGCTGTTTTTTAAAAATTTGCTAATGCTATAACATTTATAGTTGTGTATATTTTTAATACTGGGAGGTTTGAAATTGTGAGCTTTAACTTTGAGTCTCAGTTTCTAAATGTATCCCTTTCCTCTTTTTCTTGTGTTTTTAAAAATGTTGCTGCTGGAGGTTGTATTTTTTAACCTTCTAACAGCATCTGCAGAATTTTGACTGTATAATTACTACACAGACATAATTCCTCTTTATTTTGTGAACCAGCAATTCCCCTCATTTCCCTATAAGGAGATGTTACAATTTTCATTCCTTATTTTTGTGCAATGGAATATAAAGGGTAACAGAAACGATGACATTGAGTATGATTTGTTTGGTTGTTTCTTGGCAGTTACTTAGACAATCAGGGAAAAATGCACAGTGTCCAGGTAATATTTATTATGTACATCTTGGGAGGGGTGGGGAAGAAGAACAAACAGTGTATGAAAAGTTGCTGATTCTGTAAGTAAATAAATATATTTTCACTCAATAAATACAGTGTGGCATTTTTGTTCAGTGTAAATGAGAATTTAAGCAGATCTAACGACTGTATACCTTCTGAAGCCCCGCAGCAGGCAAAGTGAAGTCTGCCCTGCAGTCATTTAATGGAATAGCCCACAATATGTGGCGTTATCATGGGAGTAACCTCTGGAGCCTCAATGTGTTTTAGGTGAAGTTCAGAGAAACCAGCTGCCTCCAGATCTTTCCATGTTGCTCTGGTAATCATGCATCCGTCGCCCAGATAGTACCACACAGGCTCCAGCACGTGCTGGAAGAAGTATGTCCAGGTGGAGGGATCTGAGACAACGTGCTCTAAAAAGTAGAAGGCTCCACCCTGTAAGAGAGCCAACCAAAACACCTTATCACTTGTTTCATCAAATCAGATTGTGTATCTTTGCTACTGCGATGGGGGTAGTTTGAGTGTTGTTGTTCCACTGAAGGCAGAGGGGAGGAATAGCAGAACATAACAGATGTGAATTCAGCTGTCTGAACTAACTGTGTAATCATTCAAAACCCAAACTGACTTGAAAATATCTTGTTCACTGTAGTGAGAGACAATCTAATTTTAATTACCTATTAATCAGATGTCCTAAATATGAATCTAACTACAAATGTTATCTATTAACCAAATGCATTATGTGCTTTTCAAAATAAAATAGAATATCCCGTTCTGAAAGTGCAAAGATGATGATGAATATTAATAATAATAAGCAGTCATTCCAGACAAATGGTGCTAAATTTGGGCCAGTTGGTAAAAACAAACATTATACAGCCTCTCAATGCAGCCTTATTTGTGTAATGTAGAAAAATACCAGAATGGAAGAAGTCATCAGTCACAACAGCCAGAGACAGTACAGCTCATGTTTGCCATGACAGTGCCACTCTCATCACCCTTTTATAAATGTGCGTTCCTGTGTGATAATACTAAGACATATACAGGTATAATGCAAATTATTGATACATTATTACAGATGTCTATATACTGGTAATAATCAGGTTTGTTTAGTGCTCCGGGGCTCACTAACAGGTTTATCCAGCCATGCTCATTCGCGTGTGTGAGGTCACCAATACAAATATTCCCTACAGCTTGTGAAGGCATCACATAGAGACTCACTGGTCTGAGGATGCGGCGGACCTCCTGCAGCACCCGCAGCACGTTGCGGACGGAGCACAGCACCAAGGTGCACACCACAACGTCCACTGAGTCGTCCTTCACTCCCTGCATGTCCTCTCCGGAGACGACTATAAAGTCGCCATAAGCCAAATGCGTGTTCGCGTCCATGCTCATCCGCAGGTACTTGTGGAAGTGCGGGTTGGGATCGGTGCAGGTCACCGTGCAGCCGTACGGGTAAAACTTGAAGTTTGCACCGCTGCCACAGCCGATCTCCAGCAGGCGGAGGGTGCCGTCGGAGTTTGCAAATTTGGCCACGTTTCGGAAAAGCTCCCTCTTGGTTTCGTGCATTTTATCGTTGTATGAAAATGTTACGTTGTAGGCAAGTAGGGGAAACAAACGCTTGTACATACCGTACAGTCCAATGAGCTCCATCAGGTGTAAAGGCAAAGTCAACACAAAACAAAGCAGTCTGCAGAATTTCATGAGACAAGACTTCATGTTATGCTCGACTAGTCGTAAAGTCTTGCTGGTGAGCATTTTAGGACAGCAGAGTTTATAAGATCAGAAGATTACAGACAAAATCCAGCCGGCCGTGACGCGTTCAGGCTGCGCCGCGTCCGCCGGATCTGACCGCTCCAGACAATCCTGACAGACGCGGCACGGCACGGCACGGCACGGCCCAGAAGCGTCTCAGATAATAACGCGGCTGGGCTACTTGTGACGACACTGTTAATACCTGAGCGACAGTGTTAGTGTTGGAAGATTAGGATGGCGCCAACACAATGTAGTCTGCATGAGGGAGGAAACGTGACACCAAGATCAAGTCCTCCGCCCCAGATTTCAACTGTATCATCTCAATGTTTGTTTAATAAGGAAAGGAAAATCATGCTGCAGGATTAAACTCTTTAATCACTAACACAATCAGCTCAATCACAGCAAAAATATCTATTTTTAGTGACACAACTGTCCATAAAATGTACAAATAAAGTAGCACACAGATAATAACCTGTAGACAGAAATGGCAGTATCATATTGATTTATGTTTATCAGCAAGCAACTAGGAGATTGGAGAACAACGGATACAAGATGAAGTAGACACTGAGATATATTTAGGTCCAGTGTGTAACATTTATGAGGATCTACTGGCAGAAATGGAATACAATAGTGCATAATCGCCTGAATACAACAATCAGGTTTTCTTTACCTTAGAATTGATCTACGGAGGGAGCGGGTCCTCTCTAAGGAGTCCGCCATGTTGAACTATGTTACTACAGTAGCCCAGAACGGACAAATCCAACACTTGATCTTTCAAATTTTTTATGGCAACCGTAGTTTCTCCTACACGCAAACGTGAGAGTGAGACGCGGGGGTTGCAATCTGCAACTACANNTAAATCCTACACACTGGACCTGTAAACTGCAAGCAAACTGTGTGCTGTCTATGTACGATTTTTATTCAGTGTGTTAAAATAATTTGCCTTTACCAAACAAAGACATTAGTTTGTTTGTTTCTTCAAATACAAAAATAAAATTAGTATAAAAGTGACTGGTTCTATCTATCACTGGTGATCAATCACATCACAGAGGAGAGGCATTTAGTGCTTGGCATATTCACACACTGGTTATTAGGCAGAAGCTACAAAGCTCAATCAGACCGTCTGGATCAGAATCTATTTCACAGCATAACCTACGATGTGCGGTCTGATCACAAAGACTAGCGGCGCTTCGATGTGTCTCATTTTGAGTTCGGAGAATCCAGCTGCCTCCAGGTGTTTCCATGTTTCTCGGGTGACCTCGCAGCCATCGCCAAAGTAGTACCACACAGGCTGGAGAACATGCTGGAAGAAGTATGACCAAGTGGAGGAGTCTGCCACAACATGCTCAAGGAAAAAGAAGGCTCCGCCCTGCAAAGCAAACATTTGTTATGTGTGTAACATGCATATTTCTAAATGTATCCATTCCACCTGATGCATGTTTGCATGTTGTTTAATTCTCTCCCTGACAGAAATGGGTTCCTTTACTTTACTTGTGTTGTATAATTAATATATTTCAGTATAAGTTTCCCTTTAAAGGCCTACGGCTGGAAGCTGAGCATTCTTTTGTCAAATATAAAAACTTACAATACAAGTTGAACATTAATATTACATTACTACATTATGAAAGGAGTAGAAGATTATTGATTGATCAGACCTAATGATGACAGCGCACTGACATCATCTCTTGACGTTACCATACGGGTCAAAAGGTAACAGGAGTGTGTGATTAATGAAAGAGTCATCATCAATCATTTCTCTGCTTTGCATGTTAAAGCAAATAAGTTTCAGTAACGCACAAACATAAGCTTTGATCTATTCACCAGTTTCATTTCATTTTCTCGGAGCCCTGAATGGATTTCTGAACTCTGTGATATCTCCATTTTGAGATATTTTTATAAAATCATGTTTTTTTTTTTATTGTGCACTCAAGGGAATATCAATCAAACTGCTGTTGGTTTATTCATTTAAAGAATGGCTTTTAGCAATTTTTTTGCCAATTAATCTCCAATGAGCTAATATTTATGATGATTTATCAGTCAGGCTCAGTTTTTCATTCCCTTTTTTTTTCTTGGACTTTAATTCCAAACTTATCATTTAACCTGTGAACACCCACAGAGGGGTTTTCCGTCATTTGGAAGGTGTACTTTGTCACACCCTAACAGGTGCAACAAAGCTAACCAGAGACTCAAGAAGATGGCAATCAAGTACAATGTACACCAGGGGCGTGCCCAGGCTTTTTTTTTTTTTTGACTAGGGGCAGAGGTGGCATGAACTATGTGTCTCATTATTCCCAATTTATGTAATTCCAACACTGTATGTGCCTCAGTATGCTGACATATTTAAGATACACTAGGGAGAAAATAACATTTATACCGCATGCAAAAAACTGCATGTTTTTCCCCCCAAAACTGCACTTGGTTGGCATAAAGTGGGCATGTTTGTGAAGGGGAGACTCGCAGGAAACCATAGAACCCATTTTCAGTCAGATATCTTGAGGTCAGAGGTCAAGGGATCCCTTGGAAAACAGCCATGCCAGTTTTTCCACTGCCAACACTGAGCCTAACTTTGGAGCCTTATTGAGCCCCCTCCCACACATGCTATCATGATAGCAATTGATAGCAATGGATGCAGTAGGTCATTTAGTTTCATATGGTGCCACAAAGCTCTACAGCCTCTGAAAGAGTGCGGAGGGGAAGAAGTTAGGATAATGGGTGGTAACTGGGTGGCCAATCAGATTTCAGGCCACTCCATGCCAGTGCCACCTCATCCTACCCCACCCACCCTCTGGTGTACATTCCTGAAAAGATGTCTTATCAGCCAGACACCTGTGTGGCTGTTTTAAATAACAACAGTAAAGTTAAAATAAAGTGAATTCTGTACTTTGTTAAAATAAATCACAGGTGCCTGCCAAATAGTGAGTTACTTATTCATTTCCAATGATTCATCCATAAGGTAAAAGATCAATTTCCGTGCAGCTATTATCAGTAATGTAGTCTCAATCAAATGCAGCCTATAGGGAATCCATTCATACTTTGATCCAATGGCTATTTCAGGAGATGACTTACTGGCCTCAGTATGCGGTGAGCCTCACGCAGAGTTTGCGGTATGCTGCTGACAGAGCAGAGCACCAGGGTGCAGACAACAGCGTCTACCGATTCGTCCTCAATTGACCCCATGTCCTCCCCTGATGCCACCACAAACCTCTCAAAAGTGAGGTGGTCATTCTCGGCCATGCCTTTCTGCAGATACTTCTGGAAATGGGGGTTAGGGTCGGTGCAGATCACCTTGCAACCGGGCGGGTAAAACTCAAAATTAGTGCCGGTGCCACAGCCCACCTCCAGAAGTGTGAGCTGACCGCCGGGCTTGGTGAACTCTGACAGACTGCGAAACAGCTCCTTCTTCTTGTCGTACATTTTCTTGTTGTACGTGATTGAAATCCGATATAAACATACCGGGAAAATGCGTTTGTATATTTTGTACAGACCGACCGCTTCCATCAGGTGCAGGGGCACGCACAGCACATTCACCACAAAAGCACAAAATCGCATTAGAAAACTCATTTTTGCGGAGCCTCGACAGCGTGCCACGCAGCAGACTGTCAACAGCAAACGGTCTGTCTCTCTGGCTGCAAGACAGGAGCTCAAGATGGACGTCCGGTTGCATTTTTCAAAATAAGAGTTGAGAGGTTAAGTAGTGGAAGAAGAGTTGCTTCTTACTGCAGTATGCCATTTAATGCTAAGTATAACGTGAACAGTCATTACCAGTTCAAAGAAATTAAAAATACATTATAACAACTGACTGAATTTAAACTGACTAACTTAAGATACAGACACAAACATTTAATGGTCACATTTCAGACCAAACACTGGATACACATTATTTTACTATTTTAGGATAACTGCTGTTGGTTTAGTGAAGTGTTTAGTAGAAGTCTGTTGATTTAAGTTACATTATAATGAGTAATGATAGCTAGTTTTAAACACTTTATTGTCTTAACTCTCTTACGAGTGCATTGCATTTTAATTAAAGTAGATCAAGTACTGACTTTAATGTTGAAAGCTGCATTAATTATTTGTTGTGTTTTTTTTGCCACTTAGGGTGCAGAAGACAACAAACTGCCAAATCCCCAACTCTGACATATTGTAGTCAAAGGTAATATGTGAATCCATTAACCATTAGAGATTAGTCATAGTAATTTATTCCATATAATTCTATATTGTGGCCACATAGTGGAAATATTCTTGACAGCTCAAAACAATCTCAACTCATTGTACACTAGAGCTATATTGTTTAACTCAAACATTGTGCTGGACTAAAGAGACAAAAACAACAACAAAAATGTCACTGTACTACTACTTATGGAGTGCTCGGTGATTATACTGTACCTTAGTCCACAGGTACAGCACTACTGAGCCTGTAGTGCTATTAATAGAAGATTGTTTTGGTTGAGTTTTGGAGATATCGGATGTAGAGATATCTGCCTTCTCTTGAATATAATGGAAGATGGCACTCGGCTTTTGGTGCTCAAAGCACCAACAAGACTAAGTGGAAGCCTAGCATATAGCTGGACCTTGTAGGTTATGGTCAGCGGTAGTGTCTATAATAACAATTCTTGCATATTAAATGTTTAGATTTTCTGTAGTGACCCCACTGATATCTGTTCTTAAGGTGTACTGAAGTAGTAGATCATATGACAAGGCAGCTAGCTCGCAATCTGCAGCAATTTGGCATCTGTTCTATTTTTTTTGTGAGTGAATCTGGCAACAAAACAAACTGCTAATCTTTTATAAATGAGATAAATGATTTATTAAATGATCTCATTTTGATAAATGATGAAATATGCATCACATGCTTGGCCTTTTTCTGTCCCTCTCCCCACTGTTCAGTTTTGATTCCTCTTGAAGAAGTTTAATACAAATTTCTTTCTACGTATCAGAATCTAGACATGGATGAGAGGCATGTGCTTGTGACAGTGCAGGATGTAAAAATCGATGCCATCCTCTGTTGAGCTGTAATATTAACTAGCCCACCTAGCACCACTGAGATAGTTAATGTTCAGCTACAGCTGGTGGGTGTCGTTTGTAAAGAAAATATGAGTTTTTCACAAGTACTTTTTGGCACCAAGAGCACCACAAGCCCAGTGCCCTGTGGTTCCATTATATTTGAGAGAAGGTGGAAATCTCTATAGCCAATATCTCAAAAACTCGACAACCAACGCCAAAACAATATAGATGGATAATAGCACTACAGGTAAGAGGAAAAAAATAAAATATTTTGGATTTTGGGGTGAATTGTCCCCCTTTTTTTAACCACCTATCTGGTCTAAGTCACTTTGGTGCACTGCTATATGCAAAGCAGTCTAGAAGTCCCTCTCCTAACTCAGCCTTGGGCAATCCAGAGACAATCTCTGGGTTTTAGTCTATGGCTATAGTCTGACTTCATGTCTGATATCTCTTTGTCCCTTCTACAGCACACTGTGTAAAGAGTTAATGAGAATGGTGTTATATTCTTAAATATTTTCCATGCTCACTATATTGAAATTCACTGAAATGCTGAAAGTAGCTGAAGGAATGAAAATGCATCCATGTGATTTCCTGTAGACCTAAAGCTGCAGTTCTTCAAAATTCCACCAGATAGAGACATTGTTGGGTCACATTCAAAGCACTTCCTTTATAAAATCCTAATAAAATCCTCTAACTGTGTATTTTGAAGGGAGAAGGCTTTAGACAAAGGGTTACTATATATTTAAAGTGATTTATTTCAGTGACTGAATGTAAGCAGTCTGTATATTAGTAGTGCACTAACCTTTCTCCTGCTACAGACAACATTATAGACCGTTTGTGGTACAACAACAGTTTGTGATACATACCCAGTCTGCTCAATAGCCCATATAGAATTCCTTATTGTCTGTCTGTTTAAGACAGCATAGTACAGAGTAAACTATATTATTTAAAGGCCCAGTGTGTGACATTTAGGAGGCTCTACTGGCAGAAATTGAATATGATTTGTTTAACTATGTTTTTATTAGTGTATAATCACCTGAATATTGGAATCATTATGTTTTTGTTACCTTAGAATGAGACTTTTATACCTAGACACTGTGGGTCGTCTTCCTTGGAGTCCACTATGTCTCTACAGTTGCCCATGAGGGACAAACATAGACTAACAAACCAAACACTGGCTGTGAATGGGGCTTTCACATTTTTTCATGCATTTCCCAGCCATCCTATTTTCTCCTTCGGACTTGGAAAAGGAGGCTAAAGCCAGGGAGTTGCTGCATCTACACTGCTAGATACCATTAAATCGTACATACTAGTCCTTTAAAGCAAGGTTTGCAACCAAAGTCCTGAAGGTTAATTTGCTCCAGTGCTCCAACATATACATCCTCAGCACTAAACAGTGCATGTATTTTCCCTTGGTCTTGAATTAAGAACTATTATATTCATATTGCAGATATGTAAGTACCATTGTGTCCATGCATTCTGCCTGCATCATATACAATATTTGATTGTATATTATAAAATTATTTGATGTAGGCATGGCAGGCATTCATAGGACTGCATTTACAACCTCGTATTATTTTGTGCTTAGATCAGAGATATTATGCTTATGGGAAATACTAGAATATGGCTCTTAATAGAGTTCTAGTGTCACCAGGGGTTTTAGTATATGTGGTTCTAGTGGCAAGGTTTCTGAGACAGTTATACCAGGTTTTTAATATTCATGAAGAATAACTTAAAGCTTTGGTCACTGGGTCTGCAATGTGGATCTCAGTTACAGTAATGGGACTTTTTCACAGAAGATATTTTGATATGTCACAGTAGGAAAAGCAGGAGTGTAAATATTAAAATGAGAAATTGAAAGTGAATTCCTACTGAGTTTTATACCTTATAAGTTACACCCGATAGGGATTAGTCGATTAATCAATTCATCAATTGGTTGGCAACTCTTAAATTAACTGCCAACTATTTTGATAATCAGATAATCATTTTTTGTCCTTTTTTAAGAAAACAACTTTTCTGGTTTCAGCTTCTCAAATATTAATATTTTCCTGTTTCTTTGGTCGCCTGTGACAGTAAATTGAATAGATAGAAGATATTCAATCTTTGGGTTGTGGACTGACAAGACATTTGAGGATGTCATCTTGGACTTTGGGAAACAGTAATCAACATTTTTCACCAATATCTGATATTTTATGGATGAGAAATTGATCGACAGATTAATCAATAGTTATTTGCAGCCCTATTTAATATGTGGGTCCACTTTACTCAAGAATAAACAATGCAACTTTACTAAACTGCTTCACTGGTTTGTAAAAATCACTTTTGAATTTATATTGTATGCTGAGTGGACTTTAAATACATTCACTGTGATTATAAACATTTGTTTATTATATCTGTAAAGCACATACTGAAGTAAAATCAGTTATTTATGACATAAATAAATCACAAATTTCATATCAAACTTTAATTTGAAAACCACATCAAGAATGGGGCAATTGTTGATGTTTGTACCACCTTGTGTTTTTAAGGTTACATAAACTCTCATTGTGAGCTCAGAGTTGTGTTAAATGGGTCTTCTGACTTCCAGGTCTAATTCTAAAAATAAGATATAATCCCACACTGCAGTTATTTTCATAGCAGATCGGGATGAAAACAGATAGATAGATTGCCAATACTAATCCCAACCAGAATATCAATGACTGCTCCTACATGAACAGTGAGGTTTTTTTTTTTTCTGCTTACGATGCTGCGGTCTCTTGTCCGTTATTGAAACTAAAGGCATTTACCGACACTCCCTAACAATTTGCTGAGAGTCATCAATTATGCAGGGTAGCCGCACGCACTGGGAAGGAAGATAGCAGCAACAATATGGCGACAGCCGCAGTTACTCTCGACTCTTTTCTACATCTGCAGTTCAGTGACAGCTGTCTGGATTTCTGTTAATGCGAGAAAAAGTAAGTAGACAATGTGTTTTCTGCTTTGCCTGATATTTTGTGTCGTGGGATGGATCGCAGTCCCACTTTGTCGACTGACTGCATCCCAGTGCCGCAGAGCGGTCCCTCTCTCAGCATCTTTTCCTAGCGTCTGTGGAGGGCTGCTTGCCAATACATGGACAAATATGTATGCGAGGCATCCGTTAGAAGTGGGGAAGATGCCGATTTTTAAAAGGGGGGAAACAACGCGGATTTGTGATGCGACGTGGTAGAAAACGGGGAGACAGCTGGATATTTGGGGTGTTGGCCTGCCGCTGGATGGAATGACATTTCAATGTGTCAGTATGTGAAACATACGCATACGGGATGGAGAAGTGAGATCTCGTCAAACTTCTCTGACTGGCGACAGCATCTCGCCTCCATAAGCTCCAAGTGCACGAATAATGCGTCGCTTGCAGAATCATTTTAGGTAGCGATTTCCTTGCTACCATCATTTTATAAGTATGATAGTTTTACCCCCCCCTCACCAGGACCACCACCACCACCCCCACACTCCACCTCTGCGCCCCCCTCCCTCTTGCAATCTCTTTGGAGACTGTATTGCGTGAGGAGGTAGGTGCGTCTTTAGTTTGGCAGTCTTCACAAGGGCCGCGGCACCCTTTTTCTGGTATTTTCACGCACATTCTCATTAAAAAACAACAATCCCCATCATGTTGTTACTCTATAAACCTGCATCATAGTTAGTCTCTGGATCTCTGTCGCTCAGACAGTATACAGCTATACGGGTGTGGTGTAGCCTTAAGGCCGTTTTAGTTTCTCTCTCTCTCTCTCTCTTTTTTTTTTTTTGCTGTAAATAATTTCACCTTTTTTATGTGTGAAATTAGGCTGTGCTGATGTGCTGTAGGTTGCTTTGATTTGAGGACAGGGATGAATTTGTCAGGACATGGCTTGTGCATTCAACTGACCTACTATGAGTTTGTTAGTTAGAGCCTATAGCAGCAATAAACCACACTGCAGCATTTTAGGCTTTGGCCCTATAGGACAACGGCGCGCCTCGCTATTAAACAGTGGACTTTACCGAGGACTGCACAGGCTGCTGATCACTCTCTGGCTTTTAATGGCATTTACATGATAAGACATACAGTGTGATGGGGAGCGAGTGGTCGTCATCCCATAACAGGGAGCAAGTTCTTTATCTGTGTTTATCTCTACAATAGCCTAATGTTTTATTTAATTCCGCCTTTCCTCCTTATAATTAATTATCATAATCATCAAAAATTCCAGTCAGGGCGTCATAACTTCCCCCTGAAATTGGCTCAGACTCGAAAGTGCATGGCACCCACCCCTATATAAGATGTGAGGGGTTATTTGAGGGCTCTTTAATATTTTGGCTACCAAGTTATTCCTGCTGGATTTGGGCCCGGTGGGCTCACCTATTCTCAGTGCTGCTGTGGATTTGGACCCATATCTTGGCTTTTAGTGACAGGCAGCATTAAGACATCAGAGCAGAAATGAATGTGTAAGTTCTTTACCGGCCCATGTGACTCTGATGCAAGTGCCCCTATACAGCCTTCCTCCTCAGTGAGCAGTGTGTCGCCGCGGTGTCCGGTGAGCCCCCATCAGAACTCAGCTCATCATCAGAGTGCATAAAGCACAATGGAAGATTTTTTCTCCAGGTGACGGGACGGAAGCCGTGGTGCGTTTGGATGTCTTTTCCTCCGCACAGAGGACGCAGCATGAGCATTTTGTTAAAGCGCTGCTGAACCGGACAGCGACAGCCTTATCGTTTTTTCCTTGGGAGGCTTTTATTTCCGGACTCAGTCGACTTGTAAACGGATTTAACAGAACCGGAGAGCGGTCCGGGGCTGCGCGCTTTTGGTGCCGATTACCGATTGCGCTAATAGGATGCGCTATAATTGATTTAAAGAGAGTTTTTATTTTATTTTTATTTATTTTTTCATTAAAATGTGTTAAGATTGTTGCTTTTTATGCTTTCTCATATGACCGAGTGAGTTAGTGGACTCCGAGAGCAGTAATCTGCAGAATTTCTTGCAGTTTTGTCCCTGGTCGCCTTTCAGTTTTGCTGCCTGTTTTTAGGACTGTCCCGGCGTTATGTGTGAAGTGTACATGCACCGCCGGCCATGCTATTGCATCCTGGTTTGAATCACCTTGACGGTAGATCAATTGATGTAGCATTGGTGGAAGGAGACTTGGAGGTTGTGCCGAGGTTGGGTTACTTGAATCGGACTTCCCCCCTCTTCTGCTTGGCTGTGGGTTTTTTCTCGAAGATGCTGGGCTGCATCTGTGTCTGCCTGTGAATGTCTGATTTCTTTCTCAAATATTTCCAGGTCTGTACCTTTGTCATTGTTTCGTTGAATGTTGCACACACTGTCTAATTTCTGACAGCCTGAACTGTGACTTGAATGTCAAATATGGTGTATGAAACAGCATGGCCATCGGCCAACTGGGGAGAGAAATTCATCTATTGTAGGAGCCTGGGGAGATGCAGTTGATAATGTTATTACAACCTTACTGTTTAAACAATGAGTCAGAGTCCCAGAGGTTGAATAATTTCCAGCAATTGTTTATGAACTATCTTTTGACACACTTCAACAGTTTATAATATTTAATTAGTTTTTTGGAAATTATTTATGAATGATGAATAAATAGTCCTGTATAGAAATGTTGTTTTGGTGAGAATACAAACAGTGGCCTGTGTTGGGCTGTTACATATAACCAACATGGGACAGGTGACATTTGGAAAAGTTTACATTTTTCTCAGGTGGCTTTGTTGTTTTTCAACAAATGAACTGTTACCTCCTGCAATAAACCCCACCCATTCTTTTCTGTACCACAAATCCCAGTCACATTCATGTATATGTTTCATCTGTAATATAGATCAATGGATATGATAAATAGATGGCA
>NW_023339740.1:13012512-13017606 GCF_004916995.1 Morone saxatilis | reverse complement strand
TATCACAAGACTCTTGGCTAACTTTACTTACACATCTAGCACAAATATCTTGGTCCTTTGCTTGTTTTACTTAAGATTGTTTGGCTCCTTATCATGTTGCACTGGGTCGATAGCAGATAATAGGCTTGTGTGAGCGTGTGTGCTATAGGAGCCACTTTCCTACTTATTTAATATCTATCACCAGCGAAAGTGCTTAGGAATCAACCATAGAGACTTTAAAACAAAAAAAAAACGATAACTGCAGACCAGGATGTTCATTCTCAGTGAGACCAGCAGTACTAACACATTCACATCACATCGTTAGATACACAGGAAATGTCATGAGAAAGAAATATCTCAAAATGCCAAGTAAGATGCATGTGAAGAAGAGAATCAGATAGATGAGTTCCTGGTGGGATAAAGAGCCAATCATTTGGGAGGAGAAAACCTGATACATCTGTGAGAGCAAAAGCAAATTCATTGCTGTCCACTGTATGTGCTGGGTACCTGAGCTTACCTTTGGGGATACAGGATAGGCTTTAGTCATTAAGGTTGATGGAGGGAGCAGAAATGTGCCCACTGATGTTCCAAATGTTTGCACTTTTTCAGCTTTATTTTGCTTTGTTTGCTGTCTCTGGCAGAGCTAGTAAATGCCATCTGTGAGGCTTTAAGCAACACTGAAACTGAAAAGGGGTGCAAAATAACTGGTTTAACATATGAATATGGCAAATAATGTTTTTAATTATAACCATTTGTTATCCTTTCATATTATTAATAAAATGACACTGGATTTGAAAAAAACTAATTTTAAAGGATGTTTTTTTTTAGTCATTCTTTTTTTCTTTTTCTTTTATCTATCACTTTCTTCTTTGCTCAGTACCTTATGCTGACTCTTCCTCCCTCTTTCACTCTCTCTCTCTTCCGCTCAGAGCTGGATGTCTGGGATGGAAAACAAATAAAGAGGAAATAGCTGCAGAATGAAAACATGGCCGCACCCCTTCTTGCACCCCCAGGACCTGACAGCTTCAAGAAATTCACCCCGGAGTCGCTTGCTAACATCGAGAAGCGCATCAATGAAGAGAAGAACAAGAAGCCACCCAAGCCCAGATCGGACAGTAGTCACCGCGACACATCTGACGAGAATGAGCTCAGGCCCAACAGTGACCTGGAGGCTGGGCGAGGCCTGCCCTTCATCTACGGCGATATTCCTAGTGGAATGGCCTCCACACCACTGGAGGATTTGGACCCCTACTATCTGAACAAGAAAGTGAGTTGTCACACTCACACAGGCCAAACACCACCACCCTCCCAACGTATATATAGTGAAACTCTGAAAGTCTGTTAAACCTTAACAAATGTATTATTCAGCGGCTGTGCAGATCCTTCAAATGGGCTAAATCTTTACCTTTTTCTCATGTGAAATTGCCAGCATTGTAAATCAACCATGGTAATATGAAATTCACTGACATAACAGATTCAGGTTTCATATCAATTTCAGTCAAAATGGAAGTTATTGTATTCACTACAGAGATAGGGAAATCATTATAGCAACGATGACCTTGAGGCCTTTAAGAGCTTTGGAGTACTTATTAGTCACTGCTACAGGGGCTTAGAGACAGTCACTGCATTATTCGGGTGCACAGGGGATCATACAAGGCCTGTGAGTTTTTTAGTACACCGTTACAATCAGAGCACAACTGAGGCCGAGGGACCGAGTCGCTCTGCTCCTGCAACATTGCAGGATTTCTGTGGTATGCAGTTCTCGGGCAGTGGTAATTCTCATAAAGGTTTTTTGCAGTGTTGATTAATTATCTGTGTTAATGCATGGTAAAGATGATGTAACATCCAGACAGGGTGACAAATTCGCCTTTATGCTCATATGCCATCAATGATATAACTAATTTAATTATTTTGTGAAAAAAAAACACACTTTTAGATGACTGCTCTGTGAAGTGCTCTGTTCAACAAATTGCCCAAGTATACAGCATTTATTTTCATCAGTGCAGTTGAGTAATAATTTACCTATGATTGTACTGTATGGGGCTGTTGCACTTAGCATCTGACTAGCTTAGCAGCAGTTTAGAACTAAACTGGACCTGATTGCTCTGTTAAAATTAACACAGGTTCAGCTGAGCCAGCATGCACTGGAGCAATGGAATGATCATTATCAAAAATTCATCCATGTTGCTTCACTGTTACTGGTGTTATTGTGATCTGCATTGTGTTCTGCAGTGTTTCCACTGTTGTTCACATTTCCACGTTGTTGTGCAATTCAAAATCAGTATGAGTGAATGCAAGCACACCGCGAGTGTTGATGTGTGCACAATTGTTGAGATTCCAACCCTTGACAGTGGTCTGATGACTTGATGCAACATTATTATCGAATTTAGTTCCACCAATGAATCACATTAACTGAGCAACTGTCTCCCTACTATGTTCTTCCTATCTGAAAACCCCCAAAACAGTATCAACAATCTGACAAATGTACAGTTTTGGCTTACACAGAAATTTATGGCAATTGGTCAGTCAATACATTTATGATTATTCACTATATACCTTTACTATACCTTTACATTACCAGCAAACTGACCACATGTGCTCCTTGCAGGCACTAGACTTGTGGCAGTGCATTAGCAATTTTTATTTTTTGTCAAATAATCAGTAACACTGCTGATGCCTTTAATTGTAATTGTATACGTTTTCCACTTGATATAGCGGTGCCTTCAAAAGAGCATAAATAATAAAAGACTGGAAATTTTAGAAATTTAAAAAATGACCTGAGCTGTATACATTTGCCCTTATACTGAATCTTATGACCTTAAACATTAAATTATATAATATATTATAAATAATTATCTCTGAACCACATCTTCTATTTGTTCCATAGGACTTGATTGAGTTTGGTGTTTCACAGTCGTTTTGGGAGATTTAAAACAGATATCATATCTAAAAATATCTATAAAAAACACATCTAAAATGAATCTTATCAGCATTGAAGGTCATGCCTGTGTTACTGTTATCCAAGCTGATATTGTAATTTTTCACCTCAGACTTTCCACACAGTCATCATCTCTACATCCAAGGAAAATCATCAATCTCCTATTTTCTCTTCAAATTCTTTATTTTTCTTATTAATTACAAACAAGGCTTCAAGACATTTTAGGCTTCTGTCCCCCACTAGTCCAACTGTAGTTTGGCACTGCACTGGAAAGAGGAATAAGGAGTGAGGGCTGAAGATGGCAGGAGAGGACAGGCAGTCGAGAGAAAAGGGCAGGAGTATGCTGTAGTACCTTCAGCTGTGTAGACGGGTGGAGTATTCAGTCTCCTGTGTGGTGGCGGTGATAATGTGTAAGAGAATCCGCGGCCTGTACAGCAGCAACAAGCCCAGTCAGCAGGACTGGCAATCTCGGCCAGCAGCACTCCCTCACAGGGCGGATGAAACTATCAAGTGTATGTGCCTTTTGTGATCTATTGATCCACGACCCTAGTTCAGTGGTGGCCACAGGAAGCGCCGCATTCTTGTCTTATTATCCTTCCCCACTTATTTCCCAGTGCTTACTTCTTTACCTCTCCTTACTTTTCCTCTGTGGCATCTCACTTTGGTGATTGAAGGGAAGTTGTTTATCATGGCCTCCACTCACAAGCTTCCTTTTTGGCTCAGCCATATGTGTGTGTAGGCCATTGAGAAATTGATATATCTAACAAGACATGATGATTTCAAAATAAGGTTTTTTGGATAGTTGATCAGAGCATAACAGATTGGCAACCTAGGCTCTATGTACAAAACTTAGATACAAGCAACTGCAAAGAGTCACAAAGCTTTCCAATACGTAAGCACGGTATGTTACTGTACATATTGTGTCTTTGTGCACTAAGCTTTAAAGCACAGTTTCTTATAGTTTATGTAAGAAACAATGCAGTGAACACAGACTAGTCACACTCAGCCCCCAGACAGGCTGAATGCGTCCCTCTTCCTCATTAACAGTATGATGGTACTGAAGATTATAAAGGATGCCATTTCTTTTCTAAAACTCTTTGGCTTCTGTGATGAATAATGTCATACACACATTATCTCCATGGTGTCTTTGTTGGATTATGAGTTAACTGATGTTTAAAGCCTCTGAACAAAATCGGTACTCATGTGCTGTTGGCTTAAATAATGTAAGTTATATGTTTATATTGAAGATGAAACAAACATATTGTTTTTGAAATATTAATTTAATAATCAAGTGATATAATGTATATATACATTAAAATGCCCTAGCTGCCCTGAAAACATGGCACATGGACTCCCAGTTAATTTTCTTTTCTCAAATTGTCATTGGCAGGAGTTATGAAATATGATAACGTCTGTATTATGTGTATGACAGGGTTAGGCTCCACAATAAGATCTACTGTACTGCACTGTGTTATTTCCAAATGGTTTTTGGTCAGAATTGTGTGCCACAGCTCACAGTCTTATAGATTTAGTGAATACTTCATTAGCTGGTACAAAATCCATCTGAATAACTTTTTGATAATGGATCATTCCTGCAGGTACACTAACGGATGTAGTGCCAACATGCCTATACAATATAGTATTATGTTTGATCCATTAGCAATATAACAATGGGCTTTATTGGCATTTGACATTATCAAAATTGTGTTGCAGTAGTTATGGCAACAGTGCCTAGCTTAAGAACATGTTTTTAGGGAATTTCAAAAGGGAAGGAAAGGGTACTTGGCTTTTAGACTGACAGCTAGATAGCTTATCTAACTATAAGGCTACTGCTTAACCCATATGCGTTTTTATTGTTCATTAGTTCTGACTTCTCTTCATTCTGCTTAGTCAAGATCTGCTAACTTCATCATACCTACCCATATGCTGTCAGGAGTCATAGGCTAAGACTTCACCATCTTACTATCATTCATGTCAATCATTTTCCTAATCCACTAATGTATTTACCCTTTATCACACCTGAGGAAGTATATTCATTCTTAGCATCCATTCCACCTCTGCTGTTCATACCCTCACCTTTCCAGGCTGCTCGTCTCCTCTACTCGACCGACGGTTATCCTATCAGTCACCATTGCACTGTATGTCAATGAGTGTGGCTAAGTGTGTGTGTGTGTGTG
>NW_023339740.1:13010400-13012457 GCF_004916995.1 Morone saxatilis | reverse complement strand
TGTGTGTGTGTGTGTGTTACCGTCAGCTGCAGGAAACCTGATCACAGCACTCATGCATCAAAGAGAGGAAGAGGGGGCAGTGGTGAGGAAGAGAAATGCAGCGTTGCAGTTCTTGTTTTCCCCTGTGATGGGGAGAGGACTGCCTGGGCTTTTCAAATGTCTGATGTGATTAGGCAATGTTAAAGCTGCTGTGGTCATACAGGAAGAGCAGGAGGGGATGGGTGGAGGGCGTATTAGTGTTTTAGTTTGCACTGTGCACATGCACACATCTGTGTCGGGGGCAGGGGATTCAATATATGTGGAAACACAGTTAAGATGATTCAGCTCGAATTGGCTGCTGTTGTTTGAACAGCTTTCATGTTTTGTTGATGCAGAAGCTTCATTTTCATACCGAATTTGGAATTTTGTTGACAATATTATAAAGCGGTCCAGTGATTTCTGAGCGCACAATGGGATCTCACGGCTAAAGCAGCAGTAGCCACTGAATCTCAGTATGTAGCACTGTACACACCATTACATTATGTTCTTATACCACCATTTCTGTCTCTGTGTGTGTCTCTGTCCATTACTCTCCTTTTCCCTCTCCCTTCCGCCGCCTCCTCTCCGGCATTCTTTTTTTTTTTTCAGGGTGTAGTAAATTAGAGCGAGGGCCAGGCTTTAGTGCTCTGTCTGAGTCCTCAGTCTCTGATGACACAGCATCCTCCTGTACTGAGGCTGAGTGAGGAAGGGGGGTGGGGAGGGTTGAGTGTGCTTTCCACTGCTAGCCAGGTTGGTATAAAGAAGGAGGGTGGGGTAAGGAGTAGGAAGTGGGGTTTTGCAGCACAGCATACAGGTGAAGAAGCAGGATGACGCATTTATTTGATATAGTATAATATGCAGGGAAATGAGTTTGCAGTCATACTTATTTAGGTGAGACATTACTGGCTGAATCCTCACTGCAGTAAGCTCAAACAGAAGTACATGAGTGATATTTTGGGCTATAATGCTAATAGACATTAGATTAAAGCTCCACATGAGATCTGTGCTGTTTTGTCACAAAGCATCAAAGTTTCATGGTGAACAATGTGGAAGTTGACTTACTGTAGATGCTCTTGTTGATACAAGGTAGTCATTGAAGAATGGGCTAAAATCCAGCTAACAGTGTGTGTGTGTATGCGTCATGTTTTCTCTTTCCAGTCCTGCAAAGAGGCTTGTGAATTCAGATATGTTTCTAAAAAAATATCTTATGTCTGAGTTCTGATTTGGAGCATACTATTGTTTATGAAGGCAATTTAGGGCTTCAGCTAACATTTATTTTGATTATTTTTCCAATGACTTGATTAATCTTTTAGTTTACTAAATATTTAAAGATAGATTAGAGTGCCTTATGCCCATCACAGTTAACCTGGGCCCCGGATGACCTGTTTACTTTAACCGACAATCCAAAACCCTATGGTATTGGATTTGTGATGGTATAAAATAAGGAAAGGAAGAAAATCCTCTAATGAGAAGCTGGAATTGTTTTGTCTTTTTTCTTCATAAATGCCTTAAATAATCGATCGATTATCAAAATTTTTGGCAATTGCACGTTTTCTAATCAATTCATAGTTGATTGTGATTGTTTCGCTGCTAAGTTTATGGCCATCTTCTAATAAGTCTACTATTCAAATCTGCAGTCAGTTTTGTGAAGTAATAGAAGAGTCTGTGTCAGGCTGGGGTCCTGGGATGATTAAGAGAAGCAAAACACCCCCTCCCCATGATTTAGTCTCTATTGTTTTCCTTCTTAGATCTCACTTAGCTCTCTCTCTCTTTCTCTGCCTCCCCCTCCTCATCTCATTCTCAGTTTCTCTCTCTGCTGCATGCCTACCCATTCCTCCTCCTCCCTCCGTCTACCCATCCATCTCAGGTTTGGCTCTCTCCCCTCTGCAGCTCTCTGGCTTTCTGTTCTGCATCACTCCCCCTCCACCCCCTCAACTCTCTCTCCCTCTCTTCAGCTCTCTTTGCTGCTGTCCCATACCCCTGCAAGCCCCTCTCCATATCCTTGCTCCACTATTCCTTTTCCTCTCTCTCTCTCTTTC
>NW_023339740.1:12991285-13010300 GCF_004916995.1 Morone saxatilis | reverse complement strand
AGTCTTTGTGTCAGTCTTGGGTCCCTGGGAGATTAAGAGAAGAGCAAAACACCCCCTCCCCATGATTTAGTCTCTATTTTTCCTTCTATTAGATTCTCACTTAGCTCTCTCTCTCTTTCTCTGCCTCCCCCTCCTCATCTCATTCTCAGTTTCTCTCTCTGCCTGCATGCCTACGCATTCTCCTCCTCCTCTCGTCTACCCATCCGATCTCAGGTTTGGCCTCTCTCCCCCTCTGCAGGCTCTCTGGTTTCTTGTTCTTGCACTCACTCTCCCTCCACCCCTCAACTCTCTCTCCCTCTCCTTCAGCCTCTTTGGCTGCTCTTCCCATTACCCCTGCAACCCCTCTCCATATCCTTGTCCACTATTCCTTTCTCCTCTCTCTCTTTCTCTCACACACACACACACACACACACACACACACACACACACACACACACACTGCCCTTGCAGCTGCATTCTGCCTCCTGATTCTTGCATATGTGCCTTTTTCTAGAACGCTCTATTGAGAATTAGGAACATTTCACCAGGTTTGCAGCAGAGAAGTCTTCGTTCTAGTGAAGCTTGCTCTGCTAAGTTGTGCATTAATGCAAGTATATATGTATTTATTCCCAAGTATGTATGTGTTAAGTTTATTTAATATTTATTTTATGGGCATATGAGTGTTATAATGATATGCGTGTGTCCTCATGTGAAGGACTTCAACGTGCATTGTAGTACATGTACAGTGTTTGGTGCACTTTGTACATAACTAGGTGCAATTCATCCTCAGTTTCCTAAGCTTACGAGTGGTTCACATGTTGATCCCATCTTAATGTGTTGTGGAAAGCAAACCCTTCAATTCCGTAACGATGAAATCAGTGTCTCCAATTCACTGTCTCTCAACCTACTTTACAGAGTTTGTCTGGGAAATTAATTAAACTGGAGAAATGAGTGATTAATACATCAATTAGTCACTCTTAAGAATTTAAACAATCACGGATATGTCAACCAACAGTGCTGTGTGTGCATTAAGGGACATTGTGCGGGGGTGTAGGTGTTTTCAGTGGTTGCTCCATGATACTTGCACAGAGTGAGTGGTTTTCTATACAACAGGAACTGCACAGTAAAGGTGCAGCTTACAATTAATTAATTAATTTCACTCATCTTATTCCAGTCTTTTCTTCTTGGTATAGGTATTAGTAGGCTGTATCACTTTGTATTGACTCAAGAATGGTCTTAGTATCATTACCTCTATGTTTAGTCTCATCTACTTTATGGCCTCTAGTAAAGCCTTTATGTTACACAGAATTATTAAGTTTAGTCCTTAACATTATTTAATTTATGATTAGAATAATTTACTAGCGTTTTTATTTTGTTTTATTAAATTGTACTGTGAAAAGAGCCCATGGTAATGAATCTTCCATTGAGAAAAATCTAACATTTAGTAATTTATAAGCTTCAGTGGTTGATCAGCTATTGAATTATCTGGCAGACAATCAATTAAGGAAATTGCCTGACATTTGCATCCCTTGTTCCAGGTTGCCAAGTTTGCGTCAACAGCCGATTTTTCTGTCTCCAAATCCACACAGTTCATTGAGTAACTGAAGCCCTCTTTATAGTTTTAGGGAATCTTGAAAATTTCAACATGTCCATATGCTGTAGAGGATGACCTACATTGTAACTGTGACTCAATGAGGACAAAACAGACATGTTTTCTATAACATACTGTCCTTTAATCTGAAGTTTTCAAAACACCTCTATAAATCTATTGGATGTTTTCAAGGCAATATGCTTCACATTGATTTAACAATGGAACGTAGTTATGCATGCAGGGCATCTATAAATTGCTAATGAGATGTTGCTCATTTTACAACCTCCCCCTCCTTAGAGTCACATACCGTATTTGCTGGGTCAGCAAAACAATGACCTCTGGGAAAAAAAGATTTACCCTTTGAACACTCTAGATCCTGTGTTTTCCTGTTTGTATCGTGTTGATTAAGTATAGATCATTCTTCTCTTCACGTAACAGGAAAAATAGTGAGAGGATATTTTAAGTAGTGCAGATGCTCTATCGGCAAAAAGGAACAGGGAGAGGGGAAGGGAGGGAGAGAGAGAGAGAGAAGAGTCTTCTCATGCAGAGAATACATTTTGTCTTTCCCCAGACTGCGGACGCTATTTTTAATTTAATTAGATTTCAGGACACCACTTGTCTCAGGACACTTCTGGTCGGCTCTCTGTTTCTTTCTAGTCTTTCCCGTGGTGTGAATCATGAACCTGAACCATACACCTTGTGGTGTATGTATTTTTCTAGCTACCTGTGCCACATGCAGACTAAAGACCAGTGCCTCTATTATACATGTATGCTATCCACCAGTGGGTTGTCATTTGTGAGTGCAGTGATTATTAAACCTGAACATAAACAGGGCAAGCAATATAGAGTTGGCTTTATGACCTGCTGTGGTTGAATGCATGTACTCTGGTGCACAATATTTTGACAACTTAATTATTTGTAAATTGTAGTTTGACCAATTTTAATATCTTTATTATATAATATTTGCTAATGTTTACAGAAGCAGTAAACTGCATTCATATAACAAACTACAAGGATTGTTTATCATTAATAATGCAGAAGTTTCTGATAGAAATTGATGTCTCCATGTTCTCTAATAGTCTGTGGTGTGATAATTATCTAATATATGTATGTAATATAATATGGTAAAGAAGAAAAAACATCCTAGCAGTGTACTCATCCAAACCACACATTTATAAATTGTCAGGAGTCCATTTGTTTGTAAATAATGCTCATACGTTTCACTTTTGGCCCTATATTGTGTTTATCCAAAATCATCCACAAACCACACACAGGTAAGCACAAACAAACTCACACTGCTGCCTCACCCCAGCGCCCAGCCCCACTTGGCCCAGTGCTGTTTATGGGTGGGGAGTGGTTGTTGAGAGCTTAGAGTCAGCAGATCTGCCCCTGATCGATGACAGCATATGCGGTTCTCTTCCAGTAAGAGCTTTAAACTTTGGGCGAAGAGAGTCATTTGGCTACAAAGAGGGGAGAGCTTCCCTTGCACCTGTCGGCCGCTTCTGAGGCAGCTCACAGAGCTAATGTCACGGTGAAACGCCTCGCCAGTACAGAGGCTCCATGTCTGATGCAACCAGGAAAGAGGTATTAACTGTGCTCCAGGTTCTCAGGTGGCCGGCCACAGAGGGAGTGAAAAAAACACTGTCTCGTGTCCTTGCTGCCACTGACTATGTGCCCTTTACTATACCTTTATCTTTTTACTATACTGTTTTTATCCTGTGTGATTTGTATAGTAAGGCCATTACAAACTGCCTCACTGAGCACTCTAGATTTCAGTGTCACCTGTATTGTAAGAATCTGCCATGTACTTAGAGATGAAACAAATGCAGTTGTGCCCCATGACTCAGAGGTGAGCTCAGGACTCACATGAGCTACAGTCGTCCCTTTTTTTGTTTAAAACAAGACAGCACAAAGGGTTTGCAGACCATGTACTGAATAGTATGTGCCATATAATAAGCTTTAAAAATGTTCTAATGGTCTCTTTCTCTCTTTCTCTCTCTTTCTCCACAGACATTTATAGTCCTAAACAAAGGGAAAACAATCTTCCGCTTCAGTGCCACGCCCTCCTTGTACATCTTAAGCCCTTTTAATCTACTTAGGCGAATAGCTATTAAGATTTTGATACATTCATATCCTTTCAAGTGGTTCATGCTTTACAGTGAATAGATTTGTTAGTGTTTTAAACATGTTAGCTTTTGATTTCAGTTGTTGGTTGTACTGAAATGTATTGGGTGTTATGGGGTATCACTGTTCAAAAGTTTCCTTAACTTCTGTCTTCTCACGTTATTCAGCATGATCATCATGTGTACGATTTTGACCAACTGTATATTCATGACATTTAGTGACCCCCCGGAGTGGTCCAAACAAGTAGAGTAAGTACACGTCCATACTTCTTCTCATTTATCATATCCTTGTTGAAAGTATCTGTCACAGTTTTACTCTGTTCTCTCTTTTTTTTCAAGGTATACCTTCACAGGTATCTATACGTTTGAGTCACTCACAAAAATTGTTGCCCGAGGCTTCGCTATAGATGGGTTCACGTTTCTCAGAGACCCATGGAACTGGCTGGATTTCATGGTCATCTCAATGGCGTAAGTATTTTAATGTATATTAGCAACAATAAAAGCAATAAAAAATTAAAATAATTTAAAAATGTGTATAGAAACTTTGATCGAATGTATAAAGGAAAGAGCAAGAGACAAGGAAACCAAAAAGGGGAGTTCAACATGACTAAAAATAACATTTTAGCGTGTGGGTAGAAGAAAGTTGTGAGAAGATAACAGCAGCTAAATCCCAAAAGTCAACAGAACTTTCTCACTGCAGACCGTCTGGCTACGTAAACACAGGTATAACTAATCACATTAATAATGACTGCATTCCATCCAGGTGTGGTATTGTGAATGCTGGCTCTCTGGTTTGGCTTTTGAGACGTTATCAGTGGAGAAGTCATTTAAGTTATTGGTGACACCTGTGCTTTTACGTCTATGACGAGTCAAGTGTTTTCTGTCTGAAAAGTCTGAGTCATTTTAATTTCAGAATCGGAATCGGTATATGAATTTGACTAGGAATATTAGACCTTTTTCACAGCAGCCATTTTGACATAAAATAGTAGGGTAAACATGATACTAATTAAGTTGTTGTTCCATTTAGTGTAGCAGAGCCTTTCCAGTGAGCCAACATGCACAATAGAGACACCCTGACTGTTTGACCTGAATGGAACTAAACCTTAATTAGTATCATTGGTAACATCTGTGTTTACCCTACTATTTAATGTCAAAATGGTTGCTGTGAAAAAAAGATCTATTACATAAAAATGTTAACTAAACATTTGTAATTAGACATTATACAGTATAGAGTATATATTAGCATATAGAAATGAAGAGGAATCTGTACGAACAAAGTCCCCCAAAACATGAAAAAATCACTTTTTGTGTCAACACATTTAACCGTTAGAGCAGAAAACACGGCAATGTGACAACTATCTGTCTAAGCTTTACACATCGTGTTATGAATAGACGACCAGTTTCTTTTCATTTGGCAGAACTTTGTGAGCTCAGTCTAGTAGTTACTGATAAACTCATTACCCCAGAATTGATAGATTTAGATTAGCCACCACAGTAGTAAAGCTACAGTTACCCAAAACCTAATCTGACTTTGTGTTTTATTGAACATGTCACAGTCCTAATCCAAATTAATTTCAGAGCCAGTATTTTATTTCATGTCACTTCCTCTGTGGACATGGATTTGTGTCCCTATTGCTGTTTGCAGGCTTGTAAAGACTAGACTGAGTCATGCATGTGTAATTGACAGACAATAGGTGTACTTTTTCCTCCCAAGCTATTTGATTGGTTATTAAGATTTTTTACATTTTAGCGAGGCTGAAAAAAAATCTTACAGAAAGGTTCTGAAGACAGTTGCCTACAGCACGTTAACTCTACATGAGTCCATCATACCACATTCATAATGCTTAATAATATATTATGTAACAATCTATTCTGTCTTTCCTCTGTTTGGGATGGCTGCTGAGTAACTGTATCTGATCCACCTTGCAGGTATATAACAGAGTTTGTAAACCTAGGCAATGTGTCAGCTCTGCGTACGTTCAGGGTTCTGAGGGCTTTGAAAACAATTTCAGTTATCCCAGGTAAGACAGTCCAGGTGTTTGTGTTTGCGGGTGGGCGAGTCACGGGGTTGATGTTAGGTGTGGTTTTGTTTCAGTCCCTCTCCTCTCCTCTTCCTCCTTCGTTCTCTTCCCACTGGTCGGACAGGCGCTTTCTCTCTTACCGTGGTGTTCCCTCCTGGTCTTCGATGGTGGTGCTGGTGTCGTGCTCTTGCGCGTACATACGTGCGTGTGTGTGTGTTGTTATCGTGTGTGTTGTGGGTCATGGGGTTCTGTTCTGTGTGTCATCCTACCTTGTTACAGATATATAACAGAGTTTGTGGACCTTGGGAATGTCTCGGCGCTGAGAACGTTCAGGGTTCTCCGAGCATTGAAAACTATTTCTGTCATTCCAGGTGAGACTCCCATTTAAACACTAAGGCTGAGCTTACTTTATCTATTACCCGTCTTTATTTCTATTACTTTGATATTTTATTTTATTTTTAAAAAGAGGATGTTTCAGAATTTTGTTTTACTTTTGTTTCTATGACAATCAAAAATGGTAGCAATACATTTTTGATAGGCTTAGCAGTCTATTGGCAGTCTTGTGGGCTCACATGTCCCATATAGACAGCTGGGCTTCTGCAGCACATTAAGGTATTCAACAGCTTTATGTCTGTGCATTTCTACCCCAAGTGAAATAGAAATGAATGTCCAAAACAATGTGATATTATAAAGGAAGAGTACACAGAGTTGGCTTTGAAGATATTATCAGAGTGGTTAAATTAACAAACTGATTAGGGAAAAAATATGATCATCACCTTTTTACACTTTAACAGTTTTCATACATTTTCATTTCTAAAGACTATTTGATTCCCTAAGACTGCCAAGCCTAATTTGACAACACATTGACGCTGCATGAAGCTTTGAGACACATGCTTTTACGAGTTTGGCTTTAAGGGGCTTTTCTTTTCAATTTTGTTATTTTTTAGTTATAAGAGTTATTTTTTAAAAAACGTTTTTTTTTTAAAGATCTTTGTCCATCCTGGGAGTAAAAGGGAAACATAAATAATAAATGAGGTCATACATTTTTTTCTAGGGATCACAGTAACATAAGTTTATATATATTTGCTTATATGAGATACACTCCTGCTTGAAATGCTTGTAAAACAATTATACAGACACTATGAATTACTGTATTTCAGCACATATGCATACATGCCACATATGCATACATAGCCAATATGCAATACATTGCACATAATGGCCATACATGCACATATAACCTTAACATTCCCACACACACACACACACACACACAGACATACACACATCACACCACACACATCACAGCACACATACCCTCACGCCTGCTCACAGTACAATAAGCTCAGCCTCCATCATGTAGTGATCATTTGTGCTCTGGGCTAAACCAGACCGAGTGCTCACCCGGCACTGCAAGGCTGGGAGAAAGGGGTGTCTGGGATGGGAACGGTTCTTCTGTTAAGGCAAGGTCATCATCATGGTTTACACACAGGTGATGCTGATACAGAGTCAATTCCTTCAGCCTTGGCGTTTAAATGACCTGCATGCCACCTCTCATTGCCCCTCCCCCCCAGCCACCAACTCTTCGTCGCCTGTCCTTTCTTTCTCCTCTTCACGTCCTGCTTCCTTGACTGAGCCCGGTTCTGTGCACTGTTTGCTGTTTGTGGTGCTGCTGTGTTCAACTGATTTGTTGGATGTAGTACAATTATTAACTGCAGTTTGTCAGGAATGTTCCCGTAAATGGACACAAGGAGTGAAGGGAAATAATAATCCCATGATACAATTTCTCTTCTCCAGATGGATCCTAAATCCAGCTGTAGTGCTGTCTGTTCGACCTCAGCGGAAAATGCTCCAGACAATGAAGCTATTTATAACACGGTTCTATAGAACTGTTTGCTTATCTTGGGTAGTTAATGTAAAAATGTGTCTTTCTGATGGAAACATCCCACACAGCTGCAGTTTTGTTTTGTGTTTTATGAAAAAAAAAAAAAAAAACTGAATGTGACCTCTATAGCTGTGGTTCTTGAACTTGAATGCACTATCATAGTGGAATCACTGTGCTGTTATTACATACATGGTCATGTCTTTGATTTGATTGAATGTTTCAACAAATCACAAATGCACAAATCTGCACCAAGTACACGCATCCCACTAAAAGTTTAAATTTTAGAGAGACTGCAAAACTACTGACGTAGTATGTACATGTGCTCAGGTGACAACCAGCTGCCAGGTAGAGTTAAATCTATGCACAATATTTTCTCCAGAGGCTGTAAAAACCAATGGAGACAAGGTTTGTGGAGATGCGGGAAAATATATTCTTTTGCCTCTGAGCTGCAGCGTTGTACCTGCAGACAATGACTGGAGATATTAAGTCCCCACAATAACACACACAGACACACACAGGCTACATTTTTTATTACCTTTTTGGAATACCTGTGCCATTATTGCACTGTACTTATATATTTATGTTTGGATATCAGAGAATTCCAATTTCTACACTAAATATTTTCCACACCCCAACTGGGTTCTCAGCTTTTTTCTCTGAACTCTGCTGTAGGCTCTATTGTCCTGTTACTGTGCTGTAGCACAATATTTATGAATTCAATGAAATTACCAATTAGATAATGCTGTAGTTACATTATACATCAAATATCTTAACTTCAGTACAAAAAAAACAAATCAAGCTAAATAAGAAAGAGCTATATTTAACAGTTTAAATATAAACGTATTATTCTCAACATAGGCTACTCCACACCAACTCACACCCTTGTGGTTGCTTCAATCATTTCTGTTAATTTATTCTGTTGCGTGTCAGCAAATGTGAAGATAGCTGTTAACCCGCTATCATTTTACATCAAAACAAAGGCCCTATGTGTCAGTTGGGATTACTTTTGTATAATGTTGTTGAGGTGTTAAAATTACAGTGCCTGTATATGCTTCAATTGCAGGCATTAAGTGCTAAATACCCACAACATGGCTAGCAACTATCTGAATAATTAATTAAAAAGAGAGACAGCCTAAACTACAGATTTCCATCAAGGCAGGAATAACAACAAAGGAAACAACAACAACAACATACACCAGCTACAAAATAGTGTTATACTATAATGTACAAGACACACTGAAAGTCAGTTTCTGGTGTTAAGGCTTGGCAGTGCTAGGCGTAGGTGGTTGAGAAATAATTCTGATGCCTGCCAAGTTTAGATTTATATAAGTTCCTGCACAGTACAGAGTTAAATACAGTATTAGATATATGTTACCTAACTTAACTTCTTTTGTGCGTGACTTCAGTCAGCTCTGAATTTCAGCTATAAAACCAAACTCAGCTTTTGTACTCTTGCTGAGCCAGAAAAATTGCAATTCTTTTTATTTGTGTCTATGTGTGTGTGTGTGTATGTATGTGTGTGGGTGTGTGTCTGCATTTGAAAATATATATGCTCGTGTGTATGTGAGTTTGCCTGTTTTCATGTATGTGCATTCGTGCACATTTGTGTGTGTGTGTGTGTGTGTGTGTGTGTGTGTCTATTGTATATTAATTGGCAGGCCTGAAGACCATTGTGGGTGCTCTGATCCAGTCTGTGAAGAAGCTGTCAGATGTGATGATCCTGACCGTCTTCTGTCTCAGCGTCTTTGCTCTGATTGGACTCCAACTCTTCATGGGGAACCTACGGAATAAGTGTGTAATCTGGCCAATCAACATGACAGAGCAGTACCTGGCAAATGGCAGCAGGGGCTTTGACTGGGGAGAATACATCATGAATGACAGTGAGTGATTAGCTGACACCTAGACAACTAGTTGCATAAATGCTACATAACAAAGTTTGTGTATCCTTGTAAGTCTTTTCTCTTTGTATTGTTTTGTTTTTTACCTTGCTGATATAAAAAAATAACAGACAGATAAATTCAAGTAACAAACATTTTTGCTCATTGACTAATGCAAGTAACTGTTCTGCTCTCTGTTTTTTTCATAGCTAATTTCTACTTCCTCCCTGGTCAGCTTGATGCTCTACTATGTGGAAACAGTTCTGACTCAGGGTAAGTCAGTGCTTCACTCAAATTCATGCTTCCATATTTATGCTTTAATGTTTTCAGGTGTCTCAAAATCCTTACAGAACAGACAACAACAACAACAGAACAGCAAAATCACAGTATATACAAATTAGAACATCGGGCAACTTCAGGTGTCTCCAAGTGGGACCTGACCTGCCATATGACCTCCTCTCCACCACCTGGAAGAGGACAGGTCACACAAAGAGAGAAAGAATAAGAGAGAGAACTAGAAAGAGAAGAACAGAAACTCACAAACCTTGGGGGCTTATGGGAACTGAAACGAAAACTGAGGGTTAGATAAATTCAGCGGTTATTAGAAAGTTTACAGTTTCATTCTTGTCGGCAGGACAGACATGGACTATAAGTACTAGGGTTAAAAGATTCATTTAGACCTAGATCAACTCACAGAGAGGATAATGATATTGCTGATTGCTTTTTTTCTGTGCTGCCAAGGGGCTGCCACAGAACAAGCAAGGTCTCTGCGACCTTCCTGTGACTCTCTGATCAACTGAGTGACTACTCCTGTGTGCTCAATGCACTGTGACTCCTCTTTTGAACTGAGGCGTCAATGTAGGAGTTCTTCAGGAGGTACTCAGGCATCAAGCATCAATGCTGAAGAATATCTCTATCTGAAAAGTGAGATCGCGCTTGTATTCTCCTCCTTTATAATCCACACACCCTCTGAAAATCTCCACAACTGGGCTACCGTCCCCCTCCTCTAGATCACCTTGATGATTCCTGTGTTAGACCTATGTAAAGCACTCCACTAGAAGCTGCACCCAAGCTTATTCTAGCATTCTGTTGACCTCCTGGATCTCCTTCAAGATTGTCTCTTTGGTGTTGAGCTCGACTCGTCTTAGTCACAGTCTTCCAAGTCTTGGTCCCTTTCTACTTCGCTTTAGGTGTCTTCTCGTTGGGGCGTGCCAGGTAGCCACTTTGCTTCTATCCATTTAATTTCTTGGTAAAGTCAAAGGGGTTTTCCATGAATGCCACTTATTTTCTGGCTCTGTACTTCCTATAAAGCCACTCTGCTATGCAGAGAATGATGAAATTCTTCCACACAATGTTCCAAAGATCTGCTAAGGTGGTCTTCTCATCTTCCCTTTCTCCTTTGTACCACTCCTTAATGCCAAACCGTCTCAGTAGAAATATTGCCAATAATGGTTGACATGAAAAGGTGATTCTGATCTGCATCATTTATGGCTGTATTTTTAAAGATGTCCTCATTAAACTGGAGGCCACTTGACCCGTCATTGTTAAGACATTCTTTGGCATGGAGCTTGTGCTGGTTCCTTTGCTTTGTGGGGTGACTTCAGGAGGAACTCGGCACTCACACCCATCTCAAGCATCTCATTTTGTTCTTGTGGATCTTCAGGCCACACAGATTTTGCAAACTCCCACATACACGATGAGATGTTAATTAGCATTTAATCAAGAAATTGGTGTTATAGATACAAAAACAGGGTCATTATAGTAAATATAGAGCCCACTTTTCAACAACAAACTATTTTTGCAGTTTACAAAGTAAATAAGGGGTACGCATACACATACTTACATATACATACTATTTAGACAGTCCTATCAGTCAATTATGTATTCATAATTCATGAGCCAGACTTGCTTGCTTTTGAAAAGGTCATGAAATATTTAAGTATCCTATCAGTATCCTACTACCTAACTAGCTACAGTGTACATTTATTAAGACTTTTTTCTCGCTCATTTTCATGGTCCTGTTGTATCTTAGACTGCCAGTGATGCCTATATCTTTATTCCCAACTGTTATGATGCTGAAGTGGCACATTTCAGTCCTTTGGTAAATTACAGTTTTTGTATTCCTGTGTGTTTGTTTTAGACGTTGTCCAGAGGGCTTCTCATGTATGAAAGCTGGAAGGAACCCAAACTATGGTTACACCAGCTTTGACAGCTTTGGATGGGCTTTCCTCACCCTCTTTCGCCTCATGACCCAAGATTTCTGGGAAAATCTCTACATGTTGGTAAGGCAGTGTTTTCTTTAATTCTTCTGTCTCTTCTCCTAAGTCTCAAATGGACACATACGTGACCTATTGTATGGATGTATGGAAATCTTTGACCCTTCTTACACCTGTTATAGAAATCTATATGAAAGCCTCTGTAGTCCTACCCAGAGAATTAAAACACACACTTAGCAGTGCTAATGATTTTTTGTACTCACTTCATCATAAAAAATACGTCATATCGTCACCCTAATACCTGAATGAATCAGCAAAAGTGCATTTCAGCAACTCTCCCCCTCAGTTCATTTGACCTCTGTATAAAAGGGAAGGGTAGCTGATTAGAAAGACTGTATCTAAGAGTGTGTGACTAGCCACTAGACTGCTGTTCGTCTTTCATGCAGGGAAAAATGAATTCTGAAATATGTCATTTGCATTTGTAGTGAAGCAATAAACAAATGTGACTTCAATTTTTTTAAATGACCTTTAGAAGAGTAATATTCTCTAGACCAGCATGACACCTCTGTTTTCTTTAGTCCTGTTACTTGCTGTTACACAAATGCATGTACAAAATATATAACATGTAAACTGCACTACCATGACACATCATTTTCATCTTCCTCCTCTTCCAGACCTGCACCACCGCAGCCATAATAGTTTCACTTCATTTGGCAAATAGGCCAGTCACTGTTAAGAGTGTGTGTATGTGTTTAAAGCTGGGAATTCCTGCACTCTAGGGCTTCTTTCTTGTCTGGAGGTTTTCCTGGAAAAAGCCATGAACCGGATATTGAAGCACCAGCAATGCTGACACAACACACATATACATGCATACAGTGCCTCTGACAGAAGAAAGTACCACAAAAAAAACTCTCATAAACACAAATCTACAGTTTTCCTAAGATGCATTCCATTTATATCTTATAAATAGTATAATATGTCTTTTTAAAAACATGTTCCATGTTAAGTTACCCAAAATGTCTGATTGCTTTGTGTCTGTATCTATTAGACTCTGCGAGCTGCTGGGAAGACATACATGATCTTCTTTGTACTGGTCATCTTTGTGGGCTCCTTCTACCTGGTAAATCTCATCTTGGCTGTGGTGGCCATGGCTTATGAGGAGCAGAACCAGGCTACAATTGAGGAGGCGGAGCAGAAAGAGGCTGAATTCAAGGCTATGCTGGAGCAGCTCAAGAAACAGCAGGAGGAGACACAGGTTGGTCTTACACTCTCTCTCACATACATAGACCTTTACCTGTCTTTCATAGGTTATGATTATCGTTTGTCTTTTTTTCCGCCTCAGGCTGCTGCCATGGCGACATCTGCAGGCACTGTATCAGAAGCTGCATTAGAGGATGAAGGAGGGGGGCACTTGTCCCGCAGCTCCTCTGAAGTCTCCAAGCTGAGCTCCAAGAGTGCCAAGGAACGTCGCAATCGCAAGAAGAAATGGCGTCAGAAAGAGCAGGAAAAAGAGAAGGGAGACAGCGAGAAGGTTGTCAAGTCTGAGTCAGACGATGGCAGCAAGAAAAGCACCATTCGTTTCCCAGGAAGCCGGCTGGGGAGAAAGACATCCATCATGAACCAGGTACAGTGAACCAGTAAAACTATACAGTAAATGCAGACTGCTGTTTGACTCACAGTAGCATACATCTACTGATGCCTCTGAGTCTGAACACATTAGTGATGTTCCAGGAATTGTTAGGTGTTTCAAGTCTTTCACCATCATACAACCCCCTCCATGTGACCCAGCTGATGTAGATTAGGCCTCAGATTGTGTCCAGAAGGCAAGTCAGCTACGTCCTCCCCATGGCTCTCCTCTCTTGAGCCATAGCCATCTTGAGGCTGTTTCTGCTGCTTCAGTGGTATCGCTGATGGCTCTCTCTCGATGATTAGTGCATTGTAAGCTCTGGCCAGAGTTTGGGCTGCAGAGTCCCTGCATCCAACTTCAACATGCAGACCATGGTGGTCCAACTACATTGCCTGTACTTGGTGACCAGTCCCTCAACACTTCACGAGTTTCCTCTCAAGGGCTTTATCCTGGCAATATTCTCAAGGTCACGTTTTTCTCCAGATGACAAGGCCACCCTGTTGTTTTATGGCCACCACTATGCATATTCTCTCTTCCTCCGTTGCCTTCACCTCCTCCTGGACACTGGAAGTTGGGAAGCATCCAAGTCCTGTTCTTCCTTGGGTAACCACTCTCATGCTGGGCCACCGCCTCTGCTTGCCACTTTCATACAGTCTTCATCTCAATGTCAGCTTTTGCCGCTCCAGGGTCTGCTGACTCCCAGTACTTTATCAGTTCTCTGGTTCTTGCAACCTTTAATTTCTCCATCAGATTTGAGTAGTGACTGTGGCCTGTTGCTGTGCCTGTAGAGTTTGATGCTGCTCAGATTTCTTGGTAGCTCTCTAAATAGTTCACTTCAATAGTTGGGTGTGGCACCTTTAACACCCAACCACGAGTTGCCACAGGATTCTATTCTATTCGCTACAAATTTCACTTCTCTTCCTCCGTTTCATTCTTCTCTACCATAAATCAGCTGGCTGTGAACCACTGGGTCCCCTGCTCCTATGCTAATAGTGTTTACTCCCTGCCCTTCAAGCTCCCAGTCTGAGTACAGACAACTAGTAGGACATGGTGACAAGGCGCAGCTTAAATAGTATTTAACATTGTTTTTCTGCAACTATCTAGATAATGAAAATTGCGTCTAAGTAAGATTCTTCACATCGTCTAAAGATTAAGTCGACTATTACGGGGCAGCCCTAGTACAACATCTTGACTGGTCCATTGATTTCAGTTAGCCCAACATCCCAACTCTTGCTCTATTGCTGGATCCAAAAAGTGTGATGATGGTCTTTGATCTTCTGTGGGCATCTCAGCTTACCACTGTCTTTCTGTCCCAGCAGCCAAACTTGAAGGGATTGACAATGACTGTGGTTCTCTTCTGACGTTTTTAACGCTGGCATCTCCGGTGCTACTTCGGCTGCTGAACAAAAAAGCTAAAGCTCTGTGCTCCTCTTCTCCTGCCTCCTTATAGTCCTGAGCTCCTGTCTGATGTTGCCTCCCTATGGTTTTTGGAGTAAGGCTACTTGATTCCTCTGCCCTCCTCTACTCTGAACCTTTCAGCAAGTTCATTGTGGTGATCATGGCTTGAAGTTTCTTGCCACGTGGGCATCAGATGTACGTCAGTCTGAATTCCTTGTTCTTGCCTCTTGGGCTACTCTGGGGTTATATATCTATGATGTTCTCTGTCACTTGATTTTGGTCTCCTCCTCACAGAGGATACAGAGTGATTTGCCAACCTGTTGTAGTCTGGTTGACATCTCTTCAAGATGTCACTCTCATGGTTGTCAACAAAAACATCTTCTTATGCTTTAGACACACTATCAGTGATGTCCCTGGAATCGTTCGATGTTTTGGGTCTTTCAGCATTGTACACCCACTCCATTTAACCCATTTGAGGTTGGTCAGACCTTAGCTTTTCTCTAAATGGTAAGTTTGATCCCTCTGTCCTTACCTTGGCTCTCCTCTCTTAAACCACTGCCATCTTGAGGCTCTTTCGGCAGCTTCAGTGGTGTCCATATTAGTGTACGCTCTGGCTAAAGATCAGGGTGCGTCCTTGCTATACTTTGGTCTCTAGCTGCCTTGCGTGAACTCACTGACCAGTCTGTCATCCTTTTCAAGTTTTCTCTCAAACATCTCATCCAACACAGTCTTGCTGGTGACTGTCAGCTCTAGCAAGATGATTTGTTTGGTGGCTTCAGGGGAAGGGATCAATGGCACACAATGGAACGTCATGTGAACATGATGAAAACAGCCTTTATTGTAATGTTGTAATGTATGTTGGGGTTTTCTGTATAACAATATTTGACGACCTTTAAACAAACTAAACTGCACTGTACTATTACTTTGAAGATAGAACAAAACAACTGACTAAACACCCACAAAACATTCACTGGGCTGCAGTTATTTTCATTCTTTATTTTATGAGTTACAAATATAAATACTAAACTTCATTTGCCCTATAGGTCATTTTATAAGTTAATTGTGGTTAGGTTCCCACAAGTGTGATTGCTGTATTCTTGTGGTCTTCTTTACAGAAACAACAAAAATATAAAATGAAAAGTCCATTAATTCATGAAATCATCTGAACTTTATTTTTGCATAATTTCATTGTATATCATAAAAATACATTTCTTATGTTGTAACAGTGATTGAGCAACGTCAAAAGCTCTCAATTTCTCTCATTGTTGTTTCACTAATTTTGTGGTTGGGTACAAGGAAACTACTGTAATAGCCTTCATATCTGTATGTAACACAAAAGCTAGCATCTGTTTTGGGGCAGTCAGAGAAGTCAAAATTTTACACCTTACACTATATTGCTACACAAGAATGAATCCTGTATTGTCATGCTGTCTGCTTTTATCTGACATACTTCCCATTTGCTTAACATTATAAATTTCTTTCTGTCTTTTTCTCTATATTTATTCTTGTTAACTCTGCACCCCACTTGCCCTCTTCACCTTGTCGACCCTTTTTATTTACATATCAACTAACTCCAGCTGTTTTTAATAACTCCTCAACTCTACCTCTCTGCATCTCTCTCTCCCTCCTCAGTCACTACTCAGCATCCCAGGCTCTCCCTTCATGTCACGCCACAACAGCCGGAGCAGCATCTTCAGCTTCAAAGGCCGTTCCAAGGACATGGGCTCAGAGAACGAGTTCGCAGACGATGAGCACAGTACAGTAGAGGAGAGTGAAGACCGTCGAGGCTCCCTGTTTATCCCTTACCGCCGCAACAGCTACAGTGGCTACAGCCAAGGCTCGTCACGCATCCACCCCCTGGCACCCCACTCTGGAGGAAAGAGGAACAGCACAGTGGACTGCAATGGCGTGGTGTCTCTCATCGGCCCTGGGCCCGGCAGACGGCTTCTGCCTGAGGTGAAAATAGATAAGGCAGCCACTGATGACAGTGTAAGGAAGTCCATGGGACACCAATACAGTTTAGGCATGATGGTGGTGGCCCCGGTCTCTGCAGCTTCTCCTTCACAACCTCTTCCCCTTGGCTCTTGTTCCTCCCTAAACTCAGTAGCTCCCTTTTCCTCCCCTGGATATCTAGATTTCTGTCTTATTATTTCATCTTACATTGCCACGTCCACCCTGATCTAATGCCCTTTTTCTGCTGCTCCTTTTTTAACAGCTCTAGAAGACACTAACCAGCTGAAACAGCATCTGCAAAGTCACTGCCTTACCAGTACCATGATTATCATTCCATTGATTAATATCTAACAATTATACAATATATCCGCCGCTCCTTGGTTCTCCTAACAATTCTATCAACAAACGTACTCATATAGAGGCATAAGAAAACAAAACTAATATATCATTTTACAGGAAATAAACACACTCCCTACTTTCCACACCCAGGCCCATACTGTGTTTTAATCCCTATTTTATATCCATCACTATATTTCTTTTAGTCTCTTTCTTTAACTTTTACTTTCTTTCTTTCTTACTCCCTCTCTTTCCTTCTTGCCCTTATTTATTCTAAGTCACTGGATGGTGCAAAAACAAATCTGAAACTTTTTTCTGTACAATATTTTTAAACAATATTTCTTCTCATTCAAGTAGACCCCTCTTTTATTCTCAACCAATCTACCTGCTTTTACGTTTTTACCTCTCTCAAAATATAGCATGGTGTAGCAGCAAATGTCTTGAAATCCCCTTTGTTCTTGACCAGCATGCCATTGCATGCAGTTTAATGTTGTTTACTTAGGGGTTGTAGTTTAGCTATGTTATGCACAGGACACGATGAAGGGTTTAGAAGGGATACTGTAAATTCTCAAACAAAAGCCAGTACTTCAATAATGGCCATTTACTTAAATATAACAAATAGAGAACAGGGGAAATTAGAAATAAAGACCTATCTCAAATAATATTTGTTTTAATAAAGACATGGTTCTGTCTTCCGTTGTGTTTAATTAAGGCAACTATTTGAGAATTTATAGTATGAATTTAAAGTGATGATTAAATTAAAAAAATCTCATAATTTTTAAGGATCATACATTGTAAAAAGAATTTGATGATCTAATGTGAGAAGCTGCATTCATCATGTTAGGTTTTCCGTTGTCTGAGCAGACTTATGGCATCATATATTGTTACGACAGCTTAAGAGCATGAGTTTTGATGTGGGATGTTTGCGAGTCTGCATTCATGTGAGTACTGTTTCTGACTGACGTTGTGTCTATCTCTGAGTACAGACTACTGACGTGGAGATTAAGAAGAAGCATTCTGGCTCTCTCATGGTATCTGTGGATCAGCTCAACTCCTCCTTCAAAGGAAAGGACCGTGCCAACAGTCAGATGAGCGTAGTCACCAACACACTGATAGAGGGTACAGACAGTGCATGTTTCCTTTAACATGTTATCTTTCTTCCTTAGCAAGTCGTACGAGTTTTAATTTCATTTTCACCTTGTTGAGATATGATCACAATTCAAGCCAGCTGTGATCTAGATGTTGCCTTTCAAACTGTTTGCATTTACACCTCAAATTGACATTTTCTTCCAGATAAGGTATCCAGATACAGATGGTGTATTTTACTTACTAGGATGTTTATTGTGCAGTAGATTTGACTTTCAGAACTTAGTCTTACTGTTTTGTTTTTCTCACCCTTTTTGGGGTTTTTCTTCCCCTCCTCCAGAGTTGGAGGAGTCTCAGAGGAAGTGCCCTCCCTGTTGGTACAAGTTTGCCAATATCTTCCTCATCTGGGAGTGCTTTCCCATGTGGCTGAAGATCAAGCACATAGTCTACTTGATTGTCATGGACCCATTTGTTGACCTGGCCATCACCATCTGTATTGTCCTCAACACCCTCTTCATGGCCATGGAGCACTACCCAATGACTGAACAATTTGAAGGCGTCCTGGCTGTTGGCAATCTGGTGAGAAACTGCAGTTCGTCCTTTTTTGTATAATTACAATTTGTCTTTGTAAGTTCTTATGCCTGCATAAACCTCATTATTTCTGTTAGGAGTTACAAAAGCATTGCAGATTCAGTTTGCTCCGCCTACATAACCTCAAATCAATACATCAATGCATCATTTGGTATGTGCACTTAAGAATACAAACATATAGAGTATATAGTACTCTGATAGGGTCTCATTAAAGATTTATTTCCATTTTAATGCAGACAGCGAGCCTGCTCCCCAAACTCTCATCACTCCCACTCTGGTCACTCTCCTGCCTGTGTTGCATCCTGCTTACTCTGTCTCTCTGTCTCTGTCTC
>NW_023339740.1:12963394-12991185 GCF_004916995.1 Morone saxatilis | reverse complement strand
CCCTAATAATTCCTACAGGAACAATAGGGTCCTTGCACTGGTCAGTGCTCGGTCCCTAATCAAATAGATGTAAAATAAACAAGGAGTAGTGACCTGTTAATTTGACGGCTCCACTGCATTTGACCTTGGTAAAATAAAAGTCCATTGCAGCTCATGTCAATGCTGATGGTGATTGAAAGCAATTATTCAACACTAGATATTGTTGTAGGGGGTAAAAATACAAAGAAGAGATATGAGATGAAGGGAGAGAGATGGAGAAAAGATGCAAGGCAGAAGAGGAAACAGGATGAAACAGAGAGAACATCAGGAGTGTGTGTGGTTGATTTGCTCTGTGAAGCTTCAAGCTACAACCAGATGTCCTTCACACACTCTCTCTCTCTCTCTCTCTCTCTCTCTCTCTCTTTCTGTCTCACACACACACAAAATAGGATTCATAATAATAAGCCTTGCCACCGATCTGTCCAGTACTGGTTTGGCCGAGTACATATTAACCAAGTGTACAGACATTTTGATTTGTCTGTGCTCTGCCCTTGCTGTCAGATATCACTGTAGCACAGCTGTCTGAGGGCAGAGGTTTTGGCGCAGTGTCACTACTAAGACAGGAAATTAGGTCATAGGGATTGGCATGCTGTCAGGAGTGAAACAGGAACTGAAGTCAGAGGAATCAGCGTGATGGATGGTGCAGTATGAATCATTGGCTGTTCTCTGCAGCACTGATTGGGCACATGATTAGCTGTTAGGTGGACGACGAATATGGGAAAAGGCTCAGACTACTACAACTCCATACAAGTTCTGCTGGAACACGCTGCCACCGCTCTATGACCTTGCCCTTCTTCGAGTTCTCACTCGAAGCAAATCCCAATTCATTTTTAATCAGCACTACATTAAATAAAATGCAATGTAAGCAAGTCAAGTGTTTTTCATTCTGCACGCGATTTTCCCTTAAGACTTTTAGAAAGTTTTTTATGTTTGTAATGCCATTATGGCATTATTGTTAGTGTTTGTTTTGTTTTTTACAGTAATTTGACAGATTTAAAGTTGTTTTTATTTGTGTATAATCACCTGAAAATTACAATTGTTGTGTTTTGGTTAAAACATTTACAATTCCCACTGAAATTTCATTGGTTTACATTTAATTCATTGATAACTGTCTACATCCTCCCTTATCATGCCTGTTTCACCATGACATACGTTACATATACATACACAATTTCATGGGATCTTTAATTACATTTGATTTTGTTGGAAAATTGTAAATTCATACAGTGACTGATGTGGGTCTACAGGTTTTTACAGGCATCTTTGCCGGGGAGATGTTTGCCAAGCTGATTGCCATGGATCCCTACTACTACTTCCAGGAAGGCTGGAACTGCTTTGATGGCTTCATTGTGACTCTGAGTTTAGTTGAGCTGGGACTGGCGGATGTGGAAGGTCTGTCAGTGCTCAGATCATTCAGATTGGTAAGTGGAAGAAACACTGGATTTACTTCTTCTGGCCCTCGTGTACAGGCTGTCAGAAAAAAAGATCTGAAAAGATTGATTATAAAATATTTATCTTTATTTCTCTTTATTTTCATCAAATTAAGTCTTTAAAGCTGAGTATAAACCTTATAAGAGCCTATATAACCAGTTAACCAGTATTATATGTGTATCTTATGAATGTATTATTGGATAACACTTTTAATGTGTACTGTATATTTTGTGCCTGTGCCAGACCAAATGGCATACATATCTTACTAGTCAGTACTTCCCTTCACAACCACTAAAATGAAATTAAAACATATTCAAATCCATCCAATTTTAGCGCATTTTCATAATATAAATGAACAGTGGAATAATTCTGTTTCCTGTTTCTCTCGTAGTTAAGAGTGTTCAAACTAGCCAAATCGTGGCCCACCCTCAACATGCTGATCAAGATCATCGGTAACTCAGTGGGGGCTCTGGGTAATCTAACCCTTGTGCTGGCCATCATCGTCTTCATCTTTGCCGTGGTGGGCATGCAGCTGTTTGGCAAGAGCTACAAGGACTGTGTGTGTAAGATCGCCCAAGACTGTGAACTGCCTCGCTGGCACATGAATGACTTCTTCCACTCCTTCCTGATTGTGTTCAGAGTGTTGTGTGGGGAGTGGATTGAGACCATGTGGGACTGTATGGAGGTGGCAGGACAGACCATGTGCCTCACCGTCTTCATGATGGTCATGGTCATCGGAAACCTGGTGGTAAGGAAAGATTATATAGTGTAGATGCTACTCAATGATAGTGGCCCATTGTCGTTTTCTCAGTAGTGAACCATCCATTTACTTTGAGTGCATGAGTTCAGCTTTTGTGGTGTTTTTATTTTTGAGGTGCTGAACCTGTTTCTGGCCTTGCTGCTGAGTTCATTCAGCGCAGACAACCTTGCTGCCACAGATGACGATGGAGAGCCCAACAACCTCCAGCTGGCAGTCGCCCGCATTAAGACAGGGATTGCCTGGTTCAAGGTTAACATGCGGGTCTTTGTAGCCACAGTGCTCAAGAAGGTACCATATAATTAAGAATCTATATGCATGACCAGTTCTTGGTTGTTGAATAACTTGAGCTATAACTGCTGTTATATGAATGTGTGTTTAAGTCAGACAGCTCCATGATGGCATTCTTGTTTGTTCTATTTTTTTTTTTTGCTTTTCAACAAGCAGCCTATAGAGGATGAACAGAAGCCTCTGGATGAAATGTACAAGAAGGATCTCAACTGCATTGCAAATCACACAGTGGACATCAACCGTGAACTGGAGTATGCTAAAAATGGCAATGGCACCACCAGTGGCATTGGGAGCAGTGTGGGAAAGTATATGATTGATGAGGACTACATGTCCTTCATCCACAACCCCAACCTTACGGTCTGTGTTCCTATCGCTGTTGGCGAATCGGACTTTGAAAACCTTAACACGGAAGACTTCAGCAGTGAATCGGATGTGGAGAACAGTAAAGATGTGAGTAGCAAGGATTCACAAGAGTGTGAGAATGGAAGAGAGATGTTTGTAGAGAGATGGCAGCGGTGATGTTCTTGCTTTACAGTCTCATGATAATTTGGTTAAATTATTGCTTGATGGAGGGAGATTATGTGGTGGTTTTACTTTGGACGCTGTTTATTGGAGATCTGGGCCAATTCAGATATATACCATAGCTGTGATATTCCTTGTGTTTGATAACTAATTTACAAGTTCAGAAATGTAACTTCACATATTTAATCGTGTGTGCTTGTTTGTACCCATGTGGCTTCTTTTGATCCACTGAGCCGAACTGGTCTGAGCTGCCACACTGAAGACATTTAGTTTACCTGACATTTCAGAACATCCATTTAGACATGAGTGCTGCAACACTGAGTCTGAGTGCTGACCCTGCAGACAGACAGACAAAGGCAGTCCTGACGAGATGACAGACAGAGAAACATACCGTCTGCTGTATAGTGTGAATGTGGGAGAAGGATAAGCCAGACACAAAGCTTGTCTGATGCATGGGTCACCTTGACCTGGTTTGTATTGGGAGGAAAGGAGATAATGCAGCAGCGTCACTACTGTACCTGCACCAGGTTCATATTCCACTGGGCTCCCTCAACCAACCACACAACAATCCTTCCTGCACCACAGCCAGCCTCAGGGTACACTGCAGGGAGCAGACACAGACAGAGCTGCTAACAGCCAATCAGAAAAGCAGGAATCCATCTGGCTGTTTGGTAGAGAGAAAGATAAAAGAGAGGGAGTAGAAGAGAGTGCGAATGCGGTCCTTTGCTGACGACTTAAGATTATAAAGTGCAGTATCATTCTCTAGTGAATTGAATTGACTGAGTGTCTGTGTCTGCATGTGTGCAAGTGCACGTATACTTTATTGCAATAATGCTGCTGTTATGCTGGTGTTTCAGCAGTTTGTCTTTCCTCACCTTGACCTATTGTGAAGATGTGACATGATTTAGTGGTACAGGTGAACCTCACTAAGGCATGGTTTTAATGATTAAAAAGGGGAGGTATATATCATCTTTCCTATGCCGTACAACTTGGAAATTCATATTCAGAGCAATTCTCATTCTAATACCTTAATAAAATGGGCATCCAAAAATATACTTAGTATAAATTTGATATCAGATATCAAATGATATCATTTCCTTTTGGTGTATTAAACTGACTCTTTTGTTTGACTGTGCTTGTACAAGCATTTGTTTAACTCTTTCATCACAAATAACTTAATCCTCTATCACTGAAGAATCTGTATTTATGCATTTATAACAATGGCCATCATTACCAGTGGCAATCAATCACTGCTCAAGTTTAATTACTTCCTTGCGAATTTATTAATAACCCAGCAGAATAGGCAGTGGCAGAGGGAGATCAAGCTACACTACATGGCCACAACATGTATACCTCTTGCAATATATCATGTCATGCATATAAACCCAAAGGGACATTAATGTAATGGCTGTACTGGCACTGTGCCGTGTCCATATGCTTTCAGCATCTTACTGCTGAGCCTGTAATGTTCAGAGAGAAAGTCAGAAGCTGAACTGATCTGTTTGGTCCTCTGTTTGTCCTAGCTGGATGACACCAGTTCGTCTGAGGGCAGCACAATAGACATCAAGCCTGATGTGGAGGAGGTGGCAGTGGTGGAGGTAGTTGAGGAGTACCTTGACCCAGACGCCTGCTGGACAGATGGTAAGCGGTGTGACTTTTTTATTATTAATATTGTACATATTATATTATAGCATATTATATGTTACTGTGATATATTTTTCATCATGTTATTGTTATGCATCCGTCTCCGCCATGTATATCAGCAGTTGTGTTTTTATTTGTCACACAGAGTGTGTGGCCAAATACAAGTGCTGTGATGTTCCCATCACTCATGGCTGGGGGAAGCACTGGTGGTTCCTGAGAAAGACCTGCTACCTGATTGTAGAACACAACTGGTTTGAAACCCTCATCATTTTCATGATCCTGCTCAGCAGTGGAGCCCTGGTAAGAGCTCACTTTTTCATACAAACATACTATAAAAACATCATACTAAAGCCACTACTAGTATTTATTATTAGCCAAACAAAATTACTTAGTGCTTTACAACATTATGATGTAAATGTAGGAAATAACGTGAACATAGAAAACAAGAATGTGGCATTTGTTTTGAGAAAGTGAATCTCATAAGGATGTGCACATGCAAAATAATGTCTTGCTTTTCTTCTGCAACTGCTCTTGATATGATTGTTGCTAATGGACAGCAAAGTGCTGTAATGCACCAACCTTTCAGGCGGCAAAATCCAGCTTAGGTTTGCAGCTTTCTGGAGGGGGAAGGCCTGTGGCCAAATCAAAACACTTATGTGCTGAAAAATGGATACAGGCGATGAAGGATGGAGGAGCTGAGGGGATGATTAGTCTAGTTTGACTTTCCTGTTTGTAGTTTTCCTTTACTCTGTAAACAACTCAGATTTCATGTCATTTTTTAATCAGTTTTGTAGTCTTTAGACATTAAACAAAGATGTGGCTTACCTCACAATTTACTCATTTGAAACATCAATGTTTGTATCATTGGTAAATGCTGAAAGAGATCATTGTCTATGTGATAATTCTCTGCTGCTCTTCAGGCCTTTGAGGATGTGTACATTGAGCAGAGGAAGACTGTCAAGATCATTCTGGAGTATGCTGATCGGGTTTTCACCTATATCTTCATCCTGGAGATGTTGCTGAAATGGGTGGCCTATGGCTTTGTCAAGTACTTCACTAATGCCTGGTGTTGGTTAGACTTCTTCATTGTGGATGTAAGTACATGTGCATACCATTAAGTTGTATATTCAACTAATAGTGCAATAATATAATTTATACAAATCTTTTGTTTCCAACATTGCAACATCAAAGGAAGACATGGTTTCACCCCATTGGTCACCATTTATCAGGACAACATTTCTGTAGCACTGAAATTACAAATATTTAATCAGATAATTTCCAAAAAAGCCTCTTTTTATTGTGAAACAGACAACATAGAGTTAAAGTTTCATGTTTTAACACTTGAAAGGTTGATAACTCTTTCCATGCCAACAGATCATGTCAGAGATGACCAATAAATTCTGCTTGCCACTCCATACAGTTTAGCCTTCTAAACCTCTTAGAAGAAGTAATCTATTGGCTCCAATAGATATCCATTTGATACTCAGGTTTCAGCAGTATCACAAAAATGGTCTCTACATTTTGGATAATGCTTACAGTATCAACCTGACTCTCCAGGGCAAATGGTCTATTGGGGAAATATGGATGGTGTTTCTTTGTGTGTATTCTCATACTACAGAAGTTGACCAAATTGGCTATGATGTCAAAACCATGGCCTATTCTATAAACTCCTCTGCTAGTTTGTACTGTTTTGAGTACCGTTTGAGTCAATATTAGGTTATGATATCAGTAAATTTGATTTAACAAAGTATTAATGGGTTGTAGCATAAGATACCTATTTTATTTATTTCCTATGTGATATTCAGGCTTTGCTGCAGTGGTTTGTGGACCACACCGTCCTCAAAATGCTGCAACTTTAAATGTTGCTGTTTTCACAGAAAGACAGTAAAATTGACTATATAATGTGATATTACCATTAAATTGATAAGAGGGATATTTTTTCAGCGCTCTGTCAGTGTCATAGCCTACCATTTCCAGGGTGCCACCTGACATTTTGGGCCCCATGAGAGCAGCTCAACAAATGCCCTAAAACAGTAAATATCTATAAGCCCTGGTATGTCTCAGACCTCCTGTCTCGCTCTGGACTGCTGAGTCATTCAGTGTTTTCCCACCTGACAAGTACTACTGCGCCCTTATGGTTTGTCCTTTTCTGCCATTAGTGTGTAATGAGTTTCTCACTTGAATTTCTTCCTGTGTCTGTATTTGAAAAATGAAAATATACATTACATGGTATGCGTAAAGGCCTTAAAATACAGCCAGACCAAACATGGGAAGCATAGGCAAAGCTGCTGTCTCACATGTGTGTGATATTGCATGTTTGAAGCATGATGAGATAACAGGCAGTGAGGGATAGGCCGGCAATATGGCGGATTAAGGGGATTAAATACGGCACGTTATTTTGTTGCTGACATAAAACTCATTTCAGACACAGCTTCTTTACTGATTTGTGTCATTTGTGAAACTAAACTGAATAACTATAGTAACAGGCACTGACCTGCATTTGGATTGACAGCGTGATTGATCTTTACACAAGCAACTGATAGACAGAAGTGTAAGTGGCGTCTGCCAGCTTCGCCATGTTCTGTCTGGCTGTACCCTTAGTGTGATGTATTTCCTGTTGAAACAGAAGTTAAGGGTGGGACATAAATAGCATAAGATAATTGCAAGTCAAGGGGATATCAGATAATAAGAAAAAAGGCAGCCTCTGACTTTTTCTTAGAATATTGAAATTAATCTGAGAACTCAGATTAATTATTAATTTAATTTAATTTTACAGATTATTATTAACTAACTAAATAACATTTTTTTCTTGTGTAATTGTCGTAAATATATTTGATTATGTTTTATGTTGTGCTAAGTGTTGGCTGGTAAATTGACCACCAATTTTCCATCGTCCTTGACTGTGGGGTGTCCATGATTCAGTATTATCCTTATTATCTGATACGGATGCACTAATGTATGTTGTATTGTTGTTGGTTTTGCTGAACTTGTCTGTGGCTCCTAAAACCCACCTGTGTTTGGGAATAGTCAGGTGTTTCCAGTGACTACCACTGTGCCCAAGAGCCTGTTAAGATCACAAGCTTGTGGAAGCTTATCAGAGTTCACTGGGACACACTTGATTAATCCATACAATACGTAGCTCTATGGAGTTGGTTTTATTTCCTTTTCATTTTATTTCATAGTTCATATGATGAACAAATAGAAAGGATCAATCATACATTATTACAGTTAAAATCAGATGACAATAGACAATTTAAGCAAAAGTCAATAATAAAGGAATTCAATCGACTAATATTCAACAACAATCAACTAATAAATTATGATATTATTATAGAATAAGCTACCCGGCAGTATATAAAATAGTTTAAATTAACTCATACATACATTATACATTATACATATTAAAGTGGCAATAATTATAGTCCATTAATATCATTTAATTTATGAAATAGGCCATTCTGCATTATAAGTACTTTTACTTTTCGTACTTTGAGTATTTTTATGTTAATGCTTATTTTCTTTTACTAAAGTAAAAGATCTGAGTAATTCTTCCACCACTGTGTATTTCCCCCATTTATTTTGAGAATCCTTGTTTATGGATATAGCTTGAGATAAAGGACAGAAGAGTCAAGTTCTCCAGGTTATGAGGTTGGATCCATTCAGTGGTTGTCAAACCCCTTATTGGTCCTCCAATAGAAACCTTCAAATATGCAGAAATCTCAGTTATCTCAGTAACTGGCCCATGTGTTATGCAGACTTAACATACAAATCGTTACCCTAATATTGACCTGTCCTCTCTCTCACAGCAGGTGCCTATAACTGTGTCTCTCTTTAAGTTAAGAGGGACATTGTGCAGCTGTCAAGAGGGACTGAGGGGGTCGGTGTTTGAGGGTCCAGGGTAAGGTTTGTGTGCTGTGTTGGGACTCCTACTTTCACAGGTTATCCTCTCTCTTCTAACCCTGAAAGTTGTCCTCAACCTTCTGCGTTTTCTCTCCCCTCTTAAGTGAGATGCTCTCTGGTGTGGAAACTGTACTGTTTTGTACTGTGTACTGTGTGTATATGATTGTGTCACATTGATTTAGTGTTTGTGAATACATCTCTCCTCTAATTTTTTCCCTTTGTTTGACTCTTTATCTTCTCTCCCTCTCACTGTGTCAACCACAAGTTTCTTTCCAGGTGTGCTCACTGTGCTGTAAAGCTGGTTATCACGCTAGACTGGCTTGCCAAACTAAACCAAACATAAGCAAACAAACACATAAAAAAGAAAAAAGAAAACTTGGGTCATGTACATTTTATTGACCTGTGTCTATTGCAATAACCCCTGTTTAACCTTATGTTATATAGATACATATACTTACATATATAGAAACAATATATGTACTTATATATATCTGTATATAACCATTCAGCCATCCTTACAGTATATATACAGGGCCCACCTTTCTCTCTATATCCCCTCTAACTATGTGGGTCCTCTCTTTCTTTGCCTCTGTCTTTCCCTCTCCTTCTGTCCCTATCTGTGTAGGTGTCTATAGTCAGCCTTATAGCTAATGCGTTGGGCTTCTCCGATCTAGGCCCGATTAAATCACTCAGGACACTGAGGGCCTTGAGACCCCTCAGGGCCCTGTCACGTTTTGAAGGGATGAGGGTAAGACCTAAGACACCAGGCAGCTGGTCCTTCTGCATGCCGATAAAATAAAAGCATCAACGCATGCTAGAGATGGCAATATTAGAAGATTTTCAAAATGTCTCTAACGGGAATTAGGTAAACGCTTTTATCAATGAGAAGCTTTTTGCATGGATGCAGATCATCTCAGATGGTCATAATACATCTGATTTGATTTATCATATTTCATTTCATATATTATAAATTTAGTGCTATGTTAAGGCAATTTGCAATGATTTATCCATTAGAAATATTAACAAAACTCCTTCAAAATCTGTCCTATGCCTTATAAAACACTAGTCCATAACAGGGATTTTGACCTGAGTGATGCAACACGTTCTAATAGTTACTCAGCTCTGAAGTATCCAGTACCAGCTGAGAGAACAACTAGAGGTTGGTATGAAACATCACACGAAACATGTTTGAACTGAATCACAGGACAGGGTTAATGCAGACTGAAGTTATGCAATCAGAGAGAGCAAACCGATACCTGTTAAAGTGTTTCTGAGCTACAGAGCCCCCCAGTTGTCATATGATAGAAAACAAACAAATTGATATAAAAATGTGTGCACATAGTTAACATTTATTTTACAGTTTTACAGTATACACGCACTTGATTAATTACACGTCAATCATTTTGACACCATGTGACCCCTGGGGGGCTCTGTACTCAGCCCAAGAAAGACATATTTTCTTTCTACAACTATAATTGGGTTCTTTTGATCATTAATTCAATGTGTGATGGGTTGGATCAGCCTCTGGTTGTTGCTGGGCAGAAAAATAATTCTTGTCAGTGTCTAAGCTCAGCATCTTCTGGCTGTCCCTCTGCCTCAAGTGTCCTGTTATCTGATATTATCACAGTTTGGCTTTGGCATTGTCACACTGGAAGATCAATAAACTTCTGGTTGCATACCCCCCCTCCCTCGCCATCCTTGCTCACCACTCCTCAGTGAATGTCATCACCATGATTTACATGATCACCATTTTGCAGTAATTGTATTAGCTGATCATATGGATGCTTTGTCTATATTATTAGGTAGAACACTAAAATGAAAAGAGAGTTTTGACATTTGATGTTTGCCTATATAGTTTTGGTTTATTTGGCTTTCTGTCACCATGACTCCTCTGTGTTTGGAAATGCACATTCATATGACGTCCTCCTTAAGCCAGCTCTATCTCCTCCAACATGCCCACACTGCTGCAGTGCAGAATAGTTCATATAAGTCACACTCATATACTGATTTGGCAATATCTGTAACCTTGTAGCAGTTATAAACAGTCATTGTTTATATGGAATATGTTTTTCCTTTACATTAAATGAAAATTCAATGGCCATCAAGTTAATTATTCACATGAGCTTGCAGATTTTACTCAGCATGCATACACAAAAACTCATTGCCTGCTACAGTTAGTTGTTGACATGGTGGAACATAAATACGATTGTGTATGATTCATACATCCGCACAATCCTAGGTATAATATTTGGATGTGTAGGTCAAGAATAACTGCATTATAAAGGGGTATAAGATTATATTGTAGCACAATACAATCTGATACAAAAATGGCATAATATGGATGTGGAGCTAAAAGTGGATTGCAATATAATTAGTCAGCAGAAGGGCACAACAAGTGTCATTCACAAACTATGAACTGTCAACTGTCTCGACTGCTGCGTAAAAATGTTGAAGTTTGTAGTAAAGAGCGTCCTTCAACTACTGCAGACATATAAGGTGAAGGTCGTTAACTACACATTTTGTGTAGATCTTATTCAACCTTATATTTCCATTATTCACATTTTTCACCTAAACTGACAAGAAAAACAATATTTTAAGAAAGACTTATTGAGAGGAATGAAACAATAGTTTGAGTCACAATTGGACAGTCACATTTTGTTGTCACTCCAACTTTGCATCAAACCTGGAACTCATGATAACTCATGATGTTGTGCCAAACCATGAGCTGGACAGTATTGTTACAACCCACTTTGAGCCCCTAATGGAGGGAAAGAATGTGCATTTCTATGTATGTGTGTGTGTTGATGTTCTTATGTGTGAACATCTCCATGCAGCTGGTGTGTGACTGCAAAGTTACAGTGGATCTGTTTCCTTGCTGTTCTCTCTTCAGGTTGTGGTGAATGCCTTGGTGGGTGCAATTCCCTCCATCATGAATGTGCTGCTGGTGTGTCTCATCTTCTGGCTCATCTTCAGCATCATGGGTGTCAACCTGTTTGCTGGAAAGTATTATTACTGTTTCAACGAGACAGCCGAAGAGTACTTTCTCCCTGATGTCGTCAACAACAAAACGGAGTGTTTCGCACTCATTAATTCAAACTACACCGAAGTCAGATGGAAAAACGTCAAGATCAATTTTGACAATGTGGGGGCAGGATACCTGGCCCTTCTGCAAGTGGTGAGAAACCTACCGTCATTTCTCGTTTGTTTCTCTCCTCTGGTGTCAAGTGAACAGTTTTCTAATGCAATATGTCTACCCACTTAACAGGCAACATTCAAAGGTTGGATGGACATTATGTACGCTGCAATAGATTCTAGAAAGGTATGCTTTTTGCAGTTTTAAACCCTGACTTCCACATCAATGTGCAGTAGTGCACTTTTGTACGTATTTTGACCATTACCTCTTTACAGGTGGAGGACCAGCCTATCTACGAGGACAACTTATACATGTACATCTACTTTGTCATCTTCATCATCTTTGGCTCGTTCTTCACCTTGAACCTCTTCATTGGTGTCATCATTGATAACTTCAACCAACAAAAGAAAAAGATAAGGATTATTTTTCCTCACTTTCACCTTCTCAGATCAAGCTGCTGTGTAGATGATTTATTGGAATAGTTTAACATTTTGGGAAAAACGCTTATCCGCTTTCTAGATGTCAGAACAGAGAACATCAATACTACTCTCATTTCATCATAAAGGATTTTGTAACTTTTAGACAGAGCCAGGCTATTTGTTCCCAGTCTTTGTGCTAAGCTAACTCGTCGTTTGTGATAGCTTCACATTTATTGTTCAGATGTGAGACTAGTCTGACTAAAGGTCAAAAAAGCCAATATACTTAGAATCTGAACATTGTAAACAAATATAATAAGCATTTTTTATTGCCCTTATCAAAACAGTCAAATTAACCCTTTTGTTAAACTATATTTGGATTAGTACTGGGATGAGAAGCCTAAATCCTTGCAGATTGTAACCAAATTGTTTTTGTCCCTGCACTTTGGAGGTCAGGACATCTTCATGACAGAAGAGCAGAAGAAATACTACAATGCCATGAAGAAACTAGGGTCAAAGAAGCCACAAAAACCAATACCCAGGCCTCAGGTAAATGTTGTTTTGCATTCTTCTTCTTCACCACCAGGCAGGTTTGTATTGTACATTTCTAAAGATTCAGGAAATTACTGTACATCCTTCATCCAATTTCCTCCCTTTCTCCTCAGAACAACATCCAGGGCATGGTGTTTGACTTTGTGACGCAGCAGGTATTTGACATCTCCATCATGATCCTCATCTGCCTCAACATGGTCACTATGATGGTGGAGACAGATGATCAGTCGAAGGAAACAGAGGATGTGCTTTACTGGGTCAACTTCTTCTTCATTGTGGTCTTCACTGGCGAGTTTTTATTGAAACTCTTTGCACTGCGTCACTACTACTTCACCAATGGCTGGAACATCTTTGATGTGGTTGTGGTCATCCTTTCAATTGTGGGCAAGTATTCAAAAGGGTTATTCGTGCATGAGACAAGAAGTGTGAAGCAGCTTAATTGGAAATAGATCAGATATTGACCATATAAATGAGCTTGAACTGCACATCACACAGAGATGGTTTTTAAGTGTCTTTTATCCAGAAATAAAATGATATTTTGCTACTTTTTGGTATGAAGCAATGCAGTTTATTTTGCTTAAAAAACGTAATATCTATGGATCTCCAAAAGAGATAAAAGGCAGTAAAAGGTTATCAAAAAGTTATTAACCATGTGCTAAGACCAAAAAACTAAAAAGACAAAAGATTAAATGAGCTAGTGAAAGATAAATAGAAGTGTAAAGTAAATTAAGTTTTTTTAATCAACTGATTGGAGGTAATGGAAAAAAAAGAAGCTTTTCTTATTTTTAATGGAAAAGCAATTTTTTTTTACACACAAATTATTAATTACAGTATTTTTTTATGGGTGTTTTCAGTTATATTTTTGACATGTGATAACTCCATGAACAGCAACGTGTTTGTAGAGAAACAATATCCTCCATTACTCTGGACAATCAACAGACTTCACTGTGAACAGTTTTCATTGCAACTATTTTCTACAGAAAAAATATTCCTTATGAAAACTAACAGTATGTCCTCTGGTTCTCCTGATCTCTTTCTCAATTTGCAAAAAACTGTGAATGTGCTGTTCTTACTTGTAGCCATAAAAGTGCAACGTCTATCAAGCAAAGCAGTCAGTGGTAAATAAATCCCCTATATTTTAACCAAATGTATGTTGTGTCTCTTTTGACTTCAGGAATGTTTCTGGCTGACCTGATTGAGAAATACTTCGTGTCACCAACACTCTTCAGGGTGATTCGTCTGGCCCGTATTGGCAGGATCCTGCGTCTCATCAAGGGGGCCAAAGGAATCAGAACTCTACTGTTTGCCCTAATGATGTCCCTTCCTGCTTTGTTCAACATCGGTCTACTACTTTTCCTGGTTATGTTCATTTTCTCCATCTTTGGCATGTCCAACTTTGGCTATGTGAAACACGGGGCTGGAATCGATGACATGTACAACTTTGAGACCTTTGGCAATAGCATGATCATCCTGTTTATGATCACCACGTCAGCTGGCTGGGACGGCCTGCTGCTGCCAATTCTTAACTACCCTCCAGACTGTGACCCCAAACTGGAGAATGCTGGCACCCCCGCCACAGGAGACTGTGGCAACCCCTCTGTGGGTATCTTCTTCTTTGTTATGTACATTATCATTTCTTTCCTTATTGTGGTCAACATGTACATCGCCATCATCCTGGAGAACTTCAGTGTGGCCACAGAGGAGAGTGCCGACCCACTCAGTGAGGACGACTTTGAGACCTTTTATGAGATTTGGGAGAAGTTTGACCCGGATGCCTCCCAGTTCATCACCTATAGCAAGCTTTCTGACTTTGCTGATGCACTTGAACACCCACTCCGAGTCCCCAAGCCCAACACCATTGAACTGATCGCCATGGACATGCCTATGGTGAGTGGTGACCGCATCCACTGCCTGGACATCCTGTTTGCCTTCACTAAGCGTGTGTTGGGTGACAGTGGCGAGTTGGACATGTTGAGGCAACAAATGGAGGAGCGTTTTGTGGCAGCCAATCCCTCCAAGGTCTCTTACGAGCCAATCACTACCACTCTGAGGCGCAAACAGGAGGATGTGTCAGCCAGAATCATTCAAAGGGCCTACCGTTCCTACCTGGCTAGGCGCGGTTTTGTCTGTAAGCGCAAACCAGCCAATAACAAAGTAGAGAATGGCGGGAACAATCAGGAACAAGAAAAGAAGGAGGGCACTCCCTCAACTGCCTCCCTGCCCTCTTATGACAGTGTAACCAAACCTGACAAGGAGAAACAGGATGACAACAATGAGGGCAAGGGAGGGAGGAAAGAGAAAGGAAGAAACCAAAAAGACATCAGGGAATCTAAATGTTAGAGCGTTGGAATAATAATCACAGTAATAACAATAAAAAATATAATAATGTAACTTCAAGCAAAGCGAGAGGAAACTCACCCACACAGATGTACAGATTATTTCATTTGCAAGTCAGAAAAAATAATATTCAATAATTTTGTTTACAGACTTCATTCTTATATTGATGCAGAGGGAAGCAACTTGGTCTGTTACAGCTTGAAGACTCTTGAACTTCAGTCAAACCAAACATAATCAGCATACTGTGTGACATTGTTGTATCTAACTACTGATCTTAACAAAAGGGAATGAAAAACAGACAAGGAATTGTCTGTGTCTGCTGAACGGCAGACTGCTCACTTACCACTGGTCTACTGATAAGACAAGTAACTCTACGCCAAGAGGTAGAATGAAAAAACACTAAAGGAATTCAGCGCCTGGATGCAAGTAATGGATTCCTATGGAAGACAATGTTGTGAAGGAAAAACAAGGATGCTGCTTGATGCTGAAGAATTGTCCTCTAAAAGCAGCCAATGAGTGGTTCTGTCATTTAGTACTGAATTGTTTAGAGGAGCAAAATGACACACTCACTCTATAAGAGCAAACAGAAGGATGACTGGTGAGTGAAAGACACAAAGGACTGAGAGCGTTGGAAATACTTTTCTGTTTTATTAAAAGCTAGAAATTGTTCATTTGAGCAGCAAAAATGCAAACAGACAAAAAAAGAACAATATTCAACATTTTGCCCATGTCACTTAACTCTTCTACTCATTTTATCTTTGTTATACCCACATCAAAACGCTTTTTTTACATGGGCTTTCACACCAATTGGTTAAGGGTCTGTTTATTATGGGGTCAATTCGGGCCAAGGGCTTACATTTACTCAGAAAGATTTCCAAACAAATACATAAATAATTGTGCTTGTTCAATGCATAGAAATGACTTGCATGATGGCATGTTTTGATCAGAAATCTTGCATGAATTATCATAGTCCACAAGACACTAATACTCAGACCACAACAGTGGCTCGACTGTAAGATCGAGACATTGTCGAAATTTGAAAGCTCAGAGTTCAGAGTAATTTGTTTAACAAAGATAAGTGATATGGAGGTTGATAATCTAAAATGGATCCGAATTTGTATCTCATTACTCAACACATTTCAAATGATGTTTAAATTGTTGCCTCTATAGACAGAAGAATGGAATATGTTGGTAAATAATGCCACTATAGTGGATCAGTAGGTGAAATCCAAACAATGATTTGCTGCTCTGGAGATTTTGAGTGTGTAGGATGTGGAAACGGATGTCTGTGCATATCATGGGACTGAAATGTTTGTTAATTTGGACTGAAATGTTTTCCACTTTGACACTAAAAAGCTTATATTTATAATTTGTATGCACCTATGTAATGTTTCATACCATCTGCCTTTAGTTTTGTGTGAGCGGGCATTTTGGGAGTCCTACTGTCGGTTCTAAGTGGTTTGTGGGGATTTCACAGGTATGGCAAACTCCTTTCTATTTCTGATGTTTCTCTATGGATCTTTCTGAAAGGGCTGAGAAGAGTTTTGATTATTGTTTACATCATTTGACGCCATGTTGCTTATCTACATGTGTTTTTTTTTTGTTTTTTTTCTTTGATTCCCTTATGTAATTTTCATGTTTTTGGTGGGTAATGAGTCTTATTTTTCACACTTTTATAAGCCACAGCTAAGATGATGTTGAGGGAAATGGTCTTGTGCTGGAACGTATTTGTCGGATGTTAGTGGTATCCTATTTTATCGAGAAACAGAAAATTATGATTGGGTAATGAGAACATTGTGTGGAGAAGCCAAAGAGATCTGCCTTGTTATCCCTTGTTGCCCTTTGTCCATGGAGTGGGATTGGGTGAAGTATGCCCTGCCCATTCAGTTTTTTCGCTGTCATTATTAGACAGAGAGACCCTAGAAATGTATGCAATGCTTGAAAAATTCATCCCTTTTTCTCAGGAGATATTATAGATGTACTATTATGAGCTCTGCAACAAAATGCAAGTGAATGTGATGGGAGTATTTATGAAATCATGTTTTACTCTTTTGTGTTTTATGCCATGTTATGATGGACAATGATTTCTGCCTCATTTTGGCAGCCGCCCGGTCAGGGGCCAGTTTGACGCTTCCTGCTTATATGACGCTTAGAATTATAGGGCTAGAAGCATCTCAGTGAAACAGCAACATTTTGCTCGCTTGTAATGGCGGCATTTATATTGATAGCAGATTACATTTGTGGTTAAGTCATTATGGACTGTAGTCTGGTCTCAATTAATTTCGATAAACAAATAATAATAATGTCACCCCAATAGCAATCACAGATACAGGAAACACTGTGAGGAGATGTCATGAGAATGAATTGGGATATGTTGGTTTGAGCAGCACACTTAATTATTTCCGAAGCAGAAGTGGCATGCTCAGTGGATAGGCCCCAGATTTCAGTATTTAACAACAAACAAGTGCTCTGAGCCTCTTATTTGCCATTTTTCTTCATATTGCTCTACTGCATAACAAATACCAAATAACCAACAGAGCACTGGATGCATTCTTATGGTACTGTGAGCCTAAGCACCACACCACGGCTTTTGCACTCCCTGTTGTGCAGTGATGTCACTTCCTGTTTATGAATAACTCCCTCATCCGTTCTCAAGTTCTATGGTCCAGTTGCTGCATGAGATCTCCAAAATCAGTGTGGGTGTTAACTTGAACCAAATAAAACTCTGAATGATAAGCATAAAAGCTACTGCCGTCCATTTTCTCCAAGATCACCATGGATACACAGATGCGTATTACAGAAAGAAACTTAAAAAATGAGACACACAAACATCCATTCAGGAAAAAAATAAAAAATAAATACAGTTCAGGCTATGTTCTACACGGCACAAACTGCAAAAGCTAAGAATGGACTTTTTAAGAAACTATAAATAATGTAATATATTATTTTATTTTAACGGCATGTGTAGTTTTTTGTAAATACAGGATTACCTAAAAAACTACAGCTATTAATCTAACACTTAATATTAATAACCGTAAATAGAATGGCTTCCAGCTGACACCCCTTGTCACACTTGTTAGGCTGTGACACATTTGTTAGATGGAGTAGATTTTTTTGAGTCACTTTTCACAAAAAAGAGGGGAGTAAGCTAAAAGAATCTATATTAAAAAGCAGAAATTGTATTTAAAACTGTATAAATCAATACATACATATACAGAGCTATATAACATATATATTATATATATATTCTACCATATATATATATATATAGTATATATACTCTCCTGTCCACTCCTTGCATTGAGGTGATAATACCAGAACCACAGAGTGTAACTGATCATGCGTCTTTATTTGTGTGGTATGTTCAGAGAATAACCAAAACTCTGGCCTGCCCAGGACTTCTGCATACTGGGTACCAGCGTACAATGCATGGTGTTGTACTGGCTGCTTGCTGAGAATTGTGGAGCCTGCATTGGTGAGAGGATTGCACTACCAGCATACCCTTTTGTACATGTGTGAAGATGTCTTGCCCCTAGTTTCTTATATTGTACACACGAAGATATAAAGATGCAGACAGACACACGCACACTTACATGCACACACTCATAGCCTTTTGCAGGCAACCGCTGGTTAACCAGCGTGCCCCCCCCACCCCCAGTATGAACCACAGCTCACTTTGTGTGACAAAATTTTTGCTCGTTTCAGCTCTAACCCTCTTCCATATTTCCCCTTAACACACTGCTGCAGTTTGGAGTTTATCTTTAATTTTGCTGTCACTTTCAATATGATATATCTAATGATTTAAGGGTTAGTTGTCTTAACTGTCTGTGTGTTTGTTTATGGTGCAATATCTCTTAACGGCACGTGCCTTTTTAGCTTCCTATTTAGTCTGTCAATAAAATCAGCAATGAGGATATCAAAACCCACGGGAGTGAATCAAAACGGAGCACGATAGAAATGATGTATTGAGTTCAAATTTAACTTGTAAACTGAAAACTCACCACCTAGATTAGACTGTCTGGACTAACATCTTGTAGAGTCATGTAGTACAAGTGCTCTCTCTGTGTGTTCTGTTTACTGGCTCTTGGGCTAGTAAGAGAACAGCTTGCCTTCTGTTTTACACTTCTGTTCATTTCCAAATGTTGGTTTACCAATCGGTATATGAGGCCATTCTTTTGTAGCATGACTGAGATAAATTTCTTTTCTTTCCTGAAAATAGGCTAACTGAAAAAAAAAAAAAAAACTTTTGACTGTCATTATCTCTTGCCACTAATACAGTCAGAGAGAGGACGTGTGTTGCACAACCACATGGGACAATTAAATGAGAATCAGTGAAAGAATATCTTCATTTGAGCACGAATCTATTTCCAAACAATAAAGCAGCCTTCCAGTTACACCTCTGGCTGGTGTCGTTTTTGGATATAACATTAATGTCTGTCACTTTATCATACAGAATATGTTCCACCCTGTCTGGCAAATGATGTTGCTGTTTACCTCATTTACTGTGATAATTGTGAGAATATAAATGGTTAAGCTTTTTAAGCTCTACAGAAGGTTGATTTTGTTTGTGCTTTTTTTGCTAATATCACTAAAATTGCTTATGTAAGTTGAAAACATGGCAGAGAAAATGTCTGAAAGCCACACAGGACAATAAGGAACAGAGACAGAAAACTAGAGTCCGTGTAGGTTTGGAAACACAACATACTTCAGAAATACCTAAATTACATCTGTCTTGTTTCATTTTGTAATAATACTTCAGTTAGATTATTGTTTGAGTCGATACGGTTGGGTGTGTCATGGTGCAACAGCACTGAAAGGACTGTAAAATCAGGTGTGTTCGTGTGTGTGTGCATGCATGTGAGTGTTTCTTTCCTTCCTTCCTTCCCCCTCCTCTCTGTGTGTGTGTGTGTGTGTGTGTGTGTGTGTGTGCATGCATGTGTGTGTTTTCTTCCTTCCCCCTCCTCTGTGTGTGTGTGTGTGTGTGTGTGTAAGGTGGCGCACTGAATAAGGGAAGGAGAAGGGAGGGAGTGGGTAAGCAGAGACAGCACTGCAGTGCAGATAGATGAATGCAGTGGCCTGGGCTGAGTCAGCAGCATGTTCCCAATAGGCTCAGACTGTACAGTGCACAGTATAGCACCACCTTACCCACAGCAAGCAAGCAGAGGGAGAGCAAGCTACAGCAAGAAGATGAAAAGTAAATGAGAACAATGAACAGAGGCACAGACAGTAAAAAGCTAGTCTGTTGCTATGGATTTATCCTTCACCTTCTACCTGCAGTGCTGCATGTTTGGCACGCATCACTTCTTCTGTACTAAAATATTAATAAATGCAACTGATTATGACCAGTGCTGTTAAAGATACATTTTAGGTGATCATGAAACATTCACTGTTTATTTTAGATCATTTACTTGACTGTATTTGAAGGAATTGTTGTTTCCATTCCCCATGTTTCTAAATGTGTGGCTTTCTATACACACCATCAAAATATCTATATGCTGCAATACACATGCTTTGTCTTGTTCCTCCCTCCTTAAGGTTTCTTTCCTCCTCGCATCTGTCTGAATAGCAGGATTTGGTTGCAGAGGTGGGACGTGGATTAAGTAGGACGTTGGTGTGATCTGTCGGGCTGTTGGGGGTGGGAGCAAGTTTGTGTGAAGGAGAGAGGAAAACAGGCAAGAAAGTGTGTGAGTGTGTGAAGGGATACAGAGAGAGGGAGACTGTGTGTCTTTAAGGAATTAATAACATGTAATCTGCAAATTGCACGTTATCTGTGTCACATTGTTCATATGGATTTCCTGTCTGTGTCAAGTCTGTTCCACCATGCAGAAGATGAGTGGACAGACAGAGGGTGCATAGATCGAATATATCTGCACGGACCAGTGGCGGACTCAGGCTGTCTAAGGAGAACGGGTGAACAAATAAAAAGGGCACCCTATAAGGCACGTCCTGAGGCTCAGGAGGCAGACTGGGTCGCACACTAATCAGGAGGTTGTAGGTTCAATCCTTTGCTCCTCCAGCTGCATGCCCTTGAGCAAGATACTGAGCCCCAAAGTGCTCCCGAGGCTGTGTCATATGTGTGTGAATAAATTAGTTTCTGTTTGTGATGGCCTCTACCATCAGTGTATGAAAGGGTGAATATGGCATGTAGTGTAAAGCACTTTGAGTGGTCAGAGGACTTGAAAGGTGCCGTGTAAGTACAGCCCATTTACCATTTTCTCCACTGGAAGGGCACCCTAGAGGGCACTTTATCATATGTTATCCACTATAGGATAAGTCAACCACAAGGGATGGAGAGCCACTGCTACAACCGTAACATCATCATGTCATGTTCAATATATATTTTTTTTTTCTTAAGACAGGAAAGGCGTCCCAGAGAGGACACAGCCCAGGATTACAATGCAACGCAGGAGAAAGTCGCGTACAGCCTCAGCCTATAATAAAGGCTGACTGCAAACAGCAGCAGTCTCGTAATGGAAAACTCCGCCTGCTCCACTCATTGTACCGCACAGCTGTGGCGTTTGCGTCCCGCGGCTCGCCACTGTTTTAATTTACGTGTGACCCTGTTAACTGGACACTTCTTTTAGGCTCAAAGATGCAGGCATTATCTCGCTATTACCCTTACGAAGTAATAAGAAACAACAACATGGCAATAATACCGCATACCGCACTGTTGAGGCATCCTAAAGGCGAAGGCACTTTTGCTGCATAATTTTTTCTTCAAGAAATTCAGAAATGCCATTTAGCCAAAATGCAAGGATGTGACAGATTTATGCGTTTTGTGCTCTTTTTATCCCTGGTTTGGTCCTCACATGCCGCCACTGCCCCTTTTGGTTTGGGGATTTGTGTTTTTCATCCCTGCCCCTGAAAGTGTCTGCAGAGATCAGAGCCTTTAACTACTGTGTTTATTACTGTAACCCCTCCTACAGGCATGAAGTGAAGTGCCTCGAATGACTTCTTACGGCTATCTACCACCCTCTAGTGGGACTTGAAGGGAATAACTCGAGACAACTGTGTCACTTCCATGGGTTAAAGTAGAAGTAGTTCAATTTTGTAGACATAAGGTTAGTTAGTCTCTGGTTTGAGATATTTCAGCAAGCCAGCAGGCAGAACAGCAGCACAATATCACAGTCTTTTGCAGTGACTGAATGAATACGCCTCAACATGGACAGAGACAAAAGGCTTGACAATCCTGGACAAGTAAAGCCTTCTTGAAGAAACCCAGAGTTAATTTAGCTTTACTTAAAATTCAATTCTTAATACTACACACTTTAAAAGTTCAATGAGGGAGGTTCAAAGCAGGTTTTTGTAGCTTAACCTACTACAACACTTTCTGCTCACAGTAAGTTATATATCCTGTATATATGTCTGTATACACTAAATGCATTGTAATAAATGCATTATGTTTTAAATTAGTTTATTTGAAAATTAAAAATGACCTGAAAAATATATTAATGGCACAAAGTAAACCGCACAGGTTCAACCTTCTTTATTGGTTAGACTGTGAGACAAATTTGAGGGCTCTAAACCCTCCATTGTTAAAACCAGTCCAATCTATCCTGCCTGCTACCTTCCTGTTCGGATTTCAATTACAGTCATTAAGAATAATTTAATAATACAATTAGGCTTCATTTCGATGGAGTCAAGTCGGATATCCAGAGATCTCCTCTTTACAGCGAGTCTGCTAACAGCTGCAAGTGTTAGCAGCTTAGTTAGTGAATTATGATGCTGGGAGTAATGAGGGGAAGTATTGGTCAGATAAGGGCAGTCACAAGGAACATTTTAGCTTAGGCAAATGTGACAAGAACAGCAGAAGGGATGTTTACGTTTGCAACTAAAACCAACCATCAAATGTGCTGCTGTGAATGTGGTTCTTAAAAGCATGGCCAGCTTTATATAAAGGTACATGAGGTCATCCTTCCCTTTCTTCGTATTGATTGCTTTCCCCAGAGGTTGAACGTTAGTGAATGGACTCTCGAGTGCTTGTACTTTACTTAAGTGTTTTGAATATTTTGAATATTTCCACAAGGTACATTAAAGTCTGCTACATTATTATCTATACTTACAAGTAGTATCTTTACATTTTCAGATTTTATACAGCATATATGATCAGTTAGATTAGCACCCCTCGACTACAATGATAACAACGCTGCCTATGTATTCATGTTAATGCGTGATAATAACCTAATAATGTTAAATAAAGAAATAAAACAATGTTAGGGGCCATTCTGTTCCCATAACAATTACTTTTACTTAGGGTTCGTACTTACTTACTTTAATATTTTGAATGGAAGACTTTAACTTGAGTATTTTTATACCATAAACAGTTCTTCAATCCACTGTCTTTCTCCCACAGTGTGAACCTTTACAGTAAGTTTGTCTATACAACTTATGGAAATAAATATTACTGCATTTTACATCCACCCCAGTGCAGGACACATTGAAGTTTCCCTCTCAGCCTAAAGACCAGCAGACCAGCCAGCACCAGTACAGTATCACCGCTGGGTAAGATCCTGAAACATCAGTGTGACCTTATGGTGCACAGTGATTTACTATATACTAATTCTGCCTTTTTATCCTTACACATTTTTGTACACCTACAGTTCAATCTGTGACTATCTAGAAAATACAACAGAGGTGCAAAAGACAACACTGTGAAACTGAAAGGTAACACATACTGGGTTTGAAGTATGCAAGCTGTAAGTCTCCTTACATTCATGTTTTATTTGCTTAACATGTTTTCACCAGCACCTTTTTATGTGTTAATATTTACTTCCACCCAGTTAATACTATTGTTTTCATGGTTATCTTATGCAGTGCAGTACTTCTTAATAAGAGCCTGTAGGTGTCACTGTTATACTTGTTATCTGGCTGCTGCAGCTGCCATTGATTGTGTGAGCTGGAGGAGAAATTGTTATGATTGTTAGACAGGAAGAGACATTGCATTTTGGCAAAGGGTCCATATGTGCATTTTACAGGTCAAATAAATGATTAACCTTGCAATTAACACTTAACACTTACTTAACACCTTTATGATAGTTTGCTACTTCCTATACTTATATATATACTTCGATGTCACAGTTTGAGTTTTACTCTAGTCTAAACACATATGAAATAGATTAAATTAACTGAGTAGGTTGCTCAGAACTGTACCTGGGTCTGAGAAGCTGAGGTTAACTGTTGGGTCAGACATTCTGGAGAGAAATATTTGATTGTTGAGTCTCATTCCCAGGTAATTAAATACTTGGGTATTTGACAACCTGGGAGCACACTCCGAGCAATCAACTATCTTCCTCCAGAATGACTGACCCCACCTTTAATAGATGGCAATAGAAGCTTAGTTAAAGGTTTTAATGAGGCTGGTTTAACGCCTGCTGCCAGTGCCAGGAATATGGTTTAAGGTTTGTTAAAGATGCAGGGACTTTAGGGGGTTGATGGTGATGACCATTATAGGTAAAGATAAGTTTAATGTAAAAATGTTCCCGGGCAAAGATGGTTTTGCTGTGAAACACTTTGATGTTGCAGCAGGGTTAGATTCATTGTGGATGAAAGGACAAAAGTTTTCTGACATCTGTCACACGCCAGTGCATGCCCTCCGCCCTCCAGACAATTAAGCTGTGGATAGGGGGTGGTGTCCAGTGGAAGAGGGTCAGGATCTTCTCCACTCTTCCTGTCCTTTTATTCTATGGTCTCTTGAGCTTTTTATCGCAGTCTTGGCAATGTGGTTATTTACCAGTTTCACTTCTTGGGATAAAACTATCAATTTAACAGTTTACTCCTTAGAGAAATAAAAAATGGCCGTAACGCTTAGTGCTCCATTATTTTTTTATAATTTCTAGAATGTTAACTGGAAAGGACTCTGTAATATGGTATAAGCTACGGGTAAAAGGCATAATACTCTGAGACTGGTAGTGAAATTTAAAAGCAGTTTCAGGCAGCTTTCCTTGGCAGAGCTGCTCAGAACCAAAAGTAAAAATATATAACCATTAATTTATTATAGGAAACTTTACTCTTCTTATATGTTGAATTGTATGCTTGCCTTTAAAGAAATTTCACACTTTTGCATGTTCAGCTGAATTGCTGTCTATTAACAAAAAAAGGCTCTAAGTTAATCAATTGGAAGTGTACCATCTGAATATAATGTGCCAAATGACATGGTTCTTTCAAGAAAACATCTTAGGAAATTATTAGAAAATTGTTATAAATACTAATACTAAATAATACTAAATAGTAGTAAATTTAGTAATACTGAATACTAAATACTACCAGTAAAATAAATATTTATCAAGATCTGAAATTACCTGTCAAAAATTACACGTCTGGATTATCACTGGTTGAATGGACCAGAGTAAATGGAAATAAGAAATAAAAACCTGGACCTGGTCAGTATATTTGTGAGAGAAAAACATTAACGGTGGAACAAATGTTTTCTTTTTATAGTATATTTTACTGAATGATGAGGACACTCAAACTTTAAACAATTTTGAATTTCATAGACAAAAAGACAAAGTCAGGTTTGGTGGGGACACTTCATTCATCTTCATTTCCATGACACAACAGCCTTTAGTGAGGTAGACTATAACAGGTCAAGAATTAGAAACATTGCTCTTTAAACTGGCATGAGAAATGACATGAAATAAATATTTCCATGTACAATGTCTTCAAAATGAGGTAGAAATGGTTACAGAGACAGACTGTACAAGATACAACAAAAGTACAACTGAATTACAAAGAAAACACTGAAATGCAATTTTCCATCTGTTGGACAAATTCAACTTCACTTACTTCAATGAATCAGAGTAATACCAAGAGACAGCAAATACTGTTGTTCGTTGCAGTGTGTAGGTTAATGTAGAGCACATTCTTTTTCTGTGGCATTAAAAGAGCATTCAATTTTTGTAGCTAAGCGCTTAAATACTTTTTAAAATCTGAGTAAGAATACACATATTATTTGCGCAGCACTTTGTTATTAATCTGTATCTTTCCTTCAGCATATTTTGACGCAAAATCCTTTTGTGTGATGACGGTATCATTTCCACACAAAACCACATTCTGAGTACATTTAATTTTATGAATGTGCTTATATTTCCAAAAGAGGCATTAAAATACTTTTTATCACATTGAATTTCAGACTAAATCTGAAGCTGCATTTCAGCCTAAAGTTTTACTATTAAAGGGGATCCACTCTGGGCATGCTTTTAGGCAAGAGTTCGGTTTTGTTACAGGCCCCCCAAAGGGCTTCATTTTGCAACAAAATAAAACAACTAAAACAGTATGGCACAACTTATGAAAGGATGGCATAGTGGAGCAACAAAGCCACAACTCTGTTAAAAAATTGTTTAACGTTGTAACTGTACATATTTTCTGACAGTGCACATACTTACTAATATTTAACTTCTTCCTTCTTCATGATGTCAATTCATGTTAGAGCTAAGTCAAGTTGATTGACTGGTGACACTGTGCCAAACGGTTTTAGAATACTGATATGGGAAATGGAAATTGGACACATTAAGACATTTAATAAACATACTTAGCATAGAGCATATACTGTAGTATGTGTACATCTTGATATGTCAAAAGTTGTTTATCAGGAGTGCTTTGTTTTGACAGTTTGTCCACAAAACTGTTTCCCCACTAACTACACTAACACTCAACACGTCATTCATTTCTCCATCAAAACCTATAAGAGAATTACATCTATACATGAAGAAAATATGTTTCATATATCTAAAAACATCATTGATGTACATTATGGCATGTATTGTCCTTTTAAAAAAAATATCTGAATTACATTCAACATATCAGGCCTTGGTACAAAAACCTCAAGTTTAATTTCCCAGAGCTACGAAGCAGTGTGGTTGGTGTGTGTGTGTGTGTGTTTGTGTGTGTGTGTGTGTTTTGCACTGTAAGTATCAAAGGCCTTGTAAGTTCATCATTTCCCTGAAGTGTATCAGAGTTTTGCTCTTAATAAAAGCCATGGCTCCGTTTTCATCTCGCTCCATAAAGCTCCCTACAAACACCCTAAGGTAATAACATACATTCTTATTTATCATTCTGAGGTAACAATATTCTTCCTGAGTATTCAATAACACGACTATAATCATCCTTTTGAGAGGCAAAAGTAAAGAGAATGCATAAAAAAAAGGTAAATCCTAGCAGACAAGCAGGCAGATCTTCATAAAGAATGTATTGTTGAGGCACTCACCCAGAAACATCCTCCAGCGCAACCTGCATGGCTCTCAGTTTAGGCTGTGCATCCCACTGAAGTAACAAACAGGCTTACGCATCTTTAAACTGTTGGTTCTGAGTGACTTTCAGCAGTACATTGACTTAAGCATGATTGTTTGTATTTTTGGTTGTTTTCTACATTTGTATAGTCTTTATTTCTTGAAATATTTTGAATATTAAGACTAAACCAGGTATTACATTATTCGCAGATTCTTTAGAAAATATACCTCGGATCAGCAGAAATCTGCAAGTAAACAACATGCTTTGAAGATGATCTGCATATAGTTCTATACTGTCATTGTGTGAATGCTAAATACATTTTTAAATGAACATAAAATTTTCCCACTCTATCTTTACATCAAAACAATTTAAAGGGCGGCGTCATGTGTACTATGTAATCATTTGATAAGCAGCTTGGTATGTGTAAACTCTACAAAAACAAAAGTTCTTAAGCAATGAAAAAGGTTGAGAACAAGAAGCAGGACACCATGATAGAATAAGATCAAGAACATGAAAACAGGGGATTAAAGAAACTGAAAGAAAG
>NW_023339740.1:12942582-12963376 GCF_004916995.1 Morone saxatilis | reverse complement strand
CTTTCTTTCAGTTTCTTTAATCCCACTGGGGGGGAGTGCGAGATGAGCAGGGAAACATTCATTTCTCAAAGCCCAGTGACACACCAGGTCTTGGAGTCAGCTGTGTAAAGTAGCAGTGATTGTGCTGAAGTAGTATGGCAATCTCACCATTTCAGTTATTGCTCTCCTTACTTTTTGGTCAGTAATGATTTTGTGGTGTGGTAGAACGTATTGCAGTCATAGGCCTTTTACATACATAATGGCCACAAATAATTACACTAACGTCTAAAACAGCAACGTTGCAGTACTGCTGCCACAGTAGCAGAACGGAAATAAATAGGATCCTGAGAGAAACAGACATCAGACAACTCATAAATGTAGACCGTCTTAACGCTGTCTATATAGAGAATGCCTTAACCTCACCCCTAAGACTTACCTCAACCTTACAGGGCAAAATGCCCTGTGAATCTTTGGAAAAACATGAATGAAAATGTTAAAGACGCACAAGAAATACCAATCTTCTGCCCTCTTGTGTTCTCTAGTGAAATTAAACCTTTCATTGACAAATCCAAGTTTATTCCCCCAAGTCTGTCTGGATTAAGAACCCTGGTAGGTTTCAAAGAGTGAGAGAATCCTCTCAAATGCCAATCAGGGATCAGGCTCAGCGCCCTCCAGTGGGGTCCTCAGATCGTATGTGCGATGCAGGTATCTTCATAGACATTCTCTGTTGCTGAGGAAAGTTGTGCTCCCCTGAGACACGCTCTCCTGCTAGGCCTGATGGTGGGCTGTAGTCCCTTGCCCCGCCATAGGGAGGTGACATCAGGGGCTTTCCCGGTTTGAAGGCCTGTGGGTCAGACGCAGAGCCACCCATATTGTAGCCATTGTCGTGCCCGTTGCCATGACTTTTGCTATGACTGTTTCCATGGCCGTTGCCATACTTTCTGTAGCGTGATCCCTCCACTTCTGCTCCCTCTTGTCCATCCTCTGCCATCTCAAAGGCCTTGCGTTTCAGTGGCACCCCTGCCTCGGAGCTCCCTCCAAGGCTGTGTGATGGGTAGCAGTAACTGCCCCCCACCATGGTGGGCCTTGGTGCCAGAGGAGTGGGGGCACTAATCCCAGAGGGCAGGTAGGAGGCACTGGGGTGGCTATATCCAGAGGACAGGCTGGTTTGAGGGTAGCACCCTGGGGGGTAGTTGTAGACAGGAGTGCTGGCGCTGTAGCTGGGCACCAGAGTTGGTGCAGCCTGCAAAGAGTGTAGAGGGGCAGGGGGAAGTACTGCGCTGGGCTGAGGGCAGTATCCTGAGGACAGGTATGTGCTGTTGTAGGCAGGAGGGTATTCCTGAGATGATGGAGCACTGCAGGGGCCAGCACCACTGTAGCCTGGCTCAGAGGCCAAGTTACTGCTAACTACTGTCACACTTCCTGTGGCTGGGATCCCCACAGACGCAGAGCCCACCTTGGTGCCAGTTAATGCCTCCAGTCCAGGATAACACTCCATGCCCTGACCCAAAGCCCAGGGCTCAGATTCAGTTTTCAGGAAAGTCCCAGGCTCTGAGTAGGCCCCAGGAGCAGGGCGTTCATAGGACAACTCCAAGCCTGAGTACTTCTCAGCGTAGCGTTTAAGCAGAGAAGAAGCAGTAAGGGCTGATATGTCATCACTGGCCCAAGGGTAACCAGCAGGGGCAAAGCCACGGCGAGCAGCTGTAGAATAGGGGTCGTGTTTGTGTGCAGACGGGGGCGAGGTGGTAGAGGTGACATCTAGGTGCTGCTCAGGCCACTGAGATAAGGGGGCAGCGTGCTCCGGAGACCAGTGCATCTTCAACAGACCTGACAGAAACAAGATAAAAGCAAAATTAGTCCACACAATCATGAAATGATTAAATTAAGAGTACTTATTTGCAGGGTCTTGCCTGCACCAGATAAATGTTTGTACACCCCGTTTGAGGTATTTTGCTCCCTCAGTTTACCAAAACTCACAAGTAAGCTTAGAGTCTAGCCTCATTAATATCTGCCCTCATAATCTCCTTGGTTAGCTGACCCTTTTCCAGAATCATGTCAATGCTTAGCCTGTGCTCTTCTACACAGTCTCATCCAGGCAGGGGACAACTGTTCTAATCTTTATGTGAAGCCGGCAACACTGCCCCCCAGCCTGGTCTCCACGGCGATAAGCCTCTATCAGCCTGCGCACTGCCCTATGCCTTTGCCTCTCTCACATTGGGGCCATTGTTGTCTCTCTCTGACTCTCTTAGTCCACAAAGCCACCCCCACTGAGCGTGTGATCTAATTCGGCCCAAACCTCAGGGGTCTGCTGGACAGGGGGAATAGATAAAAGGGGGGTTAGTGTGTAAAGGAGGATCAGAGTAGTACTACACAGATTGGACCAGTACATCTATGAACACTATTACAAGTTTAGTGATTGATTGAGCAGTCAAAAAAAGTCAGATTTTCACTTGCCATGTGTGATTATACATGCACATTTACACAAACAGAGTAATCTGCTGGTTTAGTGGTTGTGGGCTTTCGCCTGGCTTTTGCATGCCTTGTCTTTTTGAACAGGCATTAGGCTGACATTCCAGGCATTGCAGAGTATTATTAAACTGTCCTGACCCCAGGCCTGGGCCAGAGGGGCTTCCCTGCAACAGTGTTGGACAGAGGAAGAAGCTACCGCCTCAGTTTCACTGACAGGAGTGGACAAATATGTCAGGTTTGTGAAAAATTGGGAAAATGTCTATTTAATGTGTCACCAAAATATCAGCACCAATATTAGGACATGTTCTGTTTTTGAGCATAATTGCATCTGAGAGCTGTTCTGGTTTCTGGCCTTTGCCTTCTATGGATCAGACTCTGTGCAGTTTTTTTTACACATCTTAGTTGTGCAAAAAATACTTCATGGCTTATGAATAAATAAGATAATTAATTCATTTCTTCTTTTTGAAAATAAAAATAGTGTCTTAGAATAAAGTGTAACGTGTTGTTTCATGACTTAAGCTGCGATTTAAAACTTCCCAGAGCCCATGGTGACATCTTCATACGTCTTGTTTTGTCCACCCAACAGGCAGTGAAACTAAAAGATATTCAGTTTACATAAAACAGAGGAAAAACAGCAAATTATATTTACAGTTCTACAATTCATCAATGGTAAAAATAACTGATTTATTTTCTGTTTCATCAACTAATTGACTTATCAACAAATTGTTTCAGCTCTATTTAAGCCCCTGTTCATCTAGATGTTCCACAAACATTTTAGAAAGAAAATCACAAAAACAAGCAGGAAATAAAAGCAGCAGTTGCAGGTGTTTCTATTTATTTATTATTACACACACTGCCTCGCACGTCTGGTCTGATGTGGATTATGCCAGGTTGTGCACATGTCCACTAGGACCACCAGATGGGCCTCAAACGGTCCACATGTTGATCCCTAAATTAAATGATCCTTCAGCCCAATAATCCCACTCATCCAATCCAGGGATCGCAGTGCTCTCGACCAACACAAGCTCCACCCTGGATCAGAGAAATCCCTATGCTCCAGGGAATTCTGACTGGCCATGGTACCCTTCCCATACACAAAAAGCCTTATATTCCCACCAACACACATTCACATCGAGGTTATCACAATGGCAGATACCCACCACAAATGCTCAACAGCAGATATGTATGTCAGACAAGTAGGAGGGATGCTCCTAAGGTTAGAATCCAAATTACAGGCTGTCATGATCCAGGATAAAAACTTGACCCTGACTAGACGGTGTTGATTCATTGTATTTCACAGTGAATCTACAAATCATGGCTGGATTATCCTAGACCTTTGCAGAGGGGTTGGGCCCCTAAACTCCCAACCACATTGGCTACTGTAAAGCAACTGTTATTAACATTTCTCATAAAAGAATCAAGAGCCCAAAAAAGTCCTTACGAAGGACCTGAAGAAATAAACTAAATGGTAGAGGAAGAAGCCATCATGAGAACTGTGTGTTGTAAACTGGTATGTAAAGTCTGTCCTGCAAATGCTACTGAGATACAGGTGGATGTATTGTACTGAGGACACCACCTATAGCTGTACATATGCAGGCAACAAACAGATCTTGGGTAAACTTTTGCTATGATACCCTCACAGGTACAGTACGATGCCGTATGATCCAGTGCTTGTTATCCCTCAAAAGCAATGTTCTGATACATAAGTGAAAACACCTCATATAAAAAAGAGATACAAAAGAAACAGGGGTTTCATTTCCCTGAATTGAAAGTCTGAGGGTGTTTGTATTTTATACAGATTGTAAATCTCTTTGAGGCAGTCTCTGAGCTGATTTTGGTCTATATGGAAGGATACAATTGAGGTGAAATTGACTGTACAGAGTACTACTAACTAGCGAGAATAAGTCTGCAGCTTTTCACAGACTTCAGCTAAATACTACATTAATTTTATTAGAAATATAAGCATACTTTGTCTTGCAGACTTACAGAACATTAACATATAACGTATATGATAAATCAAAAACTTTGTTAAAAAAAATACAGCATCCTGTCATTATGCGTGCAGACAGACACAAAAGGGTCATTGGACTGATATTCACTGGTCATGCTGATTGCAGACATGAGCCAATCGTTTGTCGTTTTTGCTTTCAATCTACTCCTCTCTCGCCGTCTTCAACCGAAGGTCTATAATTTATCCAAGGCATATTTGACCGCAGTAATCTACTGTGTCTGGAGTCCTCATCGGGATTCAATGGAAGAATGTGGAAATGGAGCAAATGAAAGGATCACTCTGAGATCAGACCACTGGCGGGCGCACTGGAGGATCTGGATGGGTTAAAGACCAGACTCTAAGGAAACCAGACTAATGAAGGATTAGAGTACACGAGGCATATGGGAGTGTCAGTGCTTGGTGACAATCTGACAGTCGTGGACAAGAATTAAAGAAGCATCACCACTGGTGAGCTTACTTCTCATCCTTGCAGTAAGCTTGTAGGTTGGATGAAGGCTTTATTCTATGTCACAATGTCACAAAATGAATGTCTCACTTGATAATGATTATTCTTTTAACTACAGCTTGTTACTGCATTTCTTAGTAAACATTGTTGCTCTCTTTATCAGCTGACTAATATAATGCATTCGGATATCTTCACATTATACAATATTCCCTATAGCAGAGGTTCTTTTTAAATTTTAACTCTTTGTACACAGTAAGATCTTAACTCAGATATTACTTTAAGACTGCTTCTTATTAAGACATAAAATGTAAGATAACACTGCTATGTTTGTCTATTATCCACAAAATGTGAATTTATGCAACCCTCTTACTGTTCACAAGTACTGTAGCATTAGACATCTGTGTTAAAGTGAGGATATCAGGGAGCAGGGTTTGGAGTATTAGGGGGGATGAGTGAGGGAGCCCCTAAACCTAATCTAGCACCTCATCTTGGCTTGGGGCATGGCTTACCAAGAGACAAAGATGAGTACTACACCAGCTTGGTGCTTTGACAGCTTTCCTTAATCATTGTTATTATCCTACTGTCGACCAGCACCAGTGTTTCCTCTTTGTCCCTCAGCAGTTTGGCTACTGGACACATCAGATGAATGGAAAGCTCACAGGGATGGGAAAACCATAGAATAGGGAACATAAAAGAAGGTCAAATATTTTAGATCAGTCAGTTTACATCAACAAAAATATGTTACGGATGCAGCGCTATCACCTCTGCTGTTTAATGATCTAGTCAAATGCCACTGTAGTATAGTTCAGCATACCTACATTAAAAGTTGCTCTTTAATTGCAGTCCAGACAAATAGTTTAAAGTTGTGTTCCACGCATGTTTCAATCATACACAATTAACCAACTCAAACAACTACCACCACTGCAAGCTTCCCATTGATTTAGTATTTGTTCACTCCATTTCCACAGTCTCCTTCTTTTAGTAGAACTTAGGAAATCCATGTGTATTCACTCAGTGTGAGTTCATTTTCATTTAATACATGGATACCCCAGGATTTGTCAGATTTAGAATGGATCGTCTGCTATTGAATATACATTTACAGTAAAGAAATAAAAAAAATCGATCCATACACATTTCCTAACCACTGCTGCAACATTATACACGTCTCCACTGTTTTCCGTGTGTGTACAATATGTTACAAACAGCATTTATCAAAACATGGTTACATTGCTTATGCAATACACTCAATTGGGATTTTTACAGAAGCAACTAGAGAGCAGAGTATACCCTGCTTTGTCTTGCCAGAGCCCTCAGCAGAGGCATCTTTCTCTCAGTGAAATGAATGAGAATGCTGCATTGTTCTAATGTTGGTCTGAACGTGGCCTAATAATGTGTACTACAGTATGCAGATATCTTAGACACAAGCAAGCTGTACGTCTATAGCTTAGGTGAAGTGGCACTTTGATCCTGGTGTATAAATCAGTCCCACAGAGGCGGATCAATGGGTGGCATGGAGACTGTGGCAGGTGGTGATGGTGATGTAATTGCAAACAATCATATAAATAAATATTTGCTTGGAAAATCCCCCAAATGAAGATATTTTAACTCGAAATTACAATACATTACAATAGTGGTGAAGAACGTGTTTACAATTCAGGTGTCTTCGCTTGATATAACATAACCAATCTGCGTAGCATTACTGAGAAGAACTAGATTACATCAGAGGCAGATAAGTAAGAGCACTGAACATGTTGACGCAAGAGAGGATCAAGCAGAACGAGGTTGGAAGGAAATACTTCCTTAGCTGACCAATCCTGCAGACACTACATGAAGTTACATATTTAAAGAGACACATACAGTGTAGCTACCATGACACTATATATAAATATATATGATAGTATAAATCTGCCTTGATCGAGCATGTGTGTGTCAGTTTCCTTTAATCTACCCAGAGAAGGAAGTGACTTAAAATAACTCTTCCCCGTTTCGTCTTCTCTCACCAAGACCTACATGGATGCTAAAGGACCTCAGGGTTCACCAAATAGCAAAATATGCAGTATATGTGTGTGTGAACCAGGGAGATACTAACAAACAGTGATCTATCCAATAAAGAGATGGACTGAGCAGCCCTCCCAGCTCTCTGTCGAGCTGTCAGCAACCTCCACTAAAACCAGTTTCAGTGCTCTTTAACCATTACTTCTTTAATGAATATCATCATCAGTCAGATATGTAGCAAACCCTGGAAATTCACCAAATGTTTTCTTCTGTCAGGGAAACACAATCATGCAAGTCATGGATGCTTTCTCAATGGAAGCTAGTTCACTCATGGCCCACACTGCATGGTCACTATAGTAATTAAGGGTTAATTAGATGAAAGTACGTGTGGGGGATGGGGATTGACTGGAATGGGATTTGGGGGTTGTGGAGCATCAGAGGAGGCTGGCTGGACGGCTGGTTTGGGGAGTAGAAACAAATATCACCCTTCTGGAGCTGAAGGGTCCTCTGTTAGTGCTTTTACTCCACTCACAATAAACAAAGACATTTCCTGAGGATGGACAGACACTCACACAAGATGCACACACACACACACAAGCTCAGGCACTCTTACTATATTGTGGTTTTGGTGCAGTGTTTAGCTTCAGCTGGCCAACAGGCAGAGGAGCTCTGGGTCATCTATCGGATGAGTCAGGCTGCTGGAATGCCAGGAATCTAACCTGAGATCTATTTACAAAGCACATATCCTCTCCATATGCTCAACACACACACTGTCCACTCCCAGGCTGAAGGAAGGGAGAAAGCAGGGAGAGGACATGCTTACTTACGGTGCTGATAAATTACCCTATCAACTGTTTGCCCATTATTAGGTAATTTGTATTAGTTAGAGTTAATTCACGCCACTGCTTGTAAGATCAATATAGAACACATCAGAGGAGAAAAGGCATATGAATATACATGGAGCATGTCAGGATTCCTGTGGCAATGGACAATGGACTGCACACAAAAACACACACATCGTCCAGCTATCTCTGTCTTCCTTGCTTATAGAGTAAATGAGAGTTAGATTGTTACGTAAGCACTGACCAGAGTCTAAAAAGCTGGAGCGAGTGTGAAGGAGGATCTGTTGAGGAGAAAACCCTCCCTCTCCCTCCTTTTTCCCCTTCCCCCTTTTCCCCTGGCCTGCACAGTCCACCAGGCCACACCACTGTCAGCCAATCAACTACCGTACCATATCTGACTCAAGTTTTACACATCTCTAACCTACAAGTAATTTCTAATTATGACAATGTTAGTCAAGACATGGCTTTTCCCTTCCAAATACACACACCCAATCACACAGACTTATCTCTAAGCACTGCTGAGAAATTAGTTTAAATATTATTATCCTCCTTTTCCTCTCATTTTATTTTTCGCTATTCTTTCACTCTGATTTTGCCCAGAACTCTTCCTTCCTTTAGCCCCCCTCCTTTCCTGTGTGCTGTAGTAAAGACAGGACCGTGTGTCCAAGCCTGTGTGGTCAGTTTTCCCCTTCCCCCACTCCTTTAGCACACACACACATGTGGCAGAGGCTGGCCTGGCCCCTCTTTGCTTATTGTGTCCACTCATATATCAGGCTGCAGCTGACCAGTCCCTCCTGGTGTCCTCTCCATCTGCCCTTCACTTTGCTCTTTCTCTGTCTCTTTCAACAGCAACACAGATCTTAATTATAATAGCTAATGAGCATCTAAGGTGTGCTACAATGTGCTTAACAAGCTTTCATGATTGCTATGGAGGACTAATGTGTGTGTGTGATGTTTATGTGTCCCTCTATACGGGCCTATTGAGACGCTGGTGACACCAGGTTACTAACGATCTGGCTTTCATTCACAGAATCGCTTCACCCTGGTAACTGGCAACTAAAAGGGTTAAAGCTGCTCATTACTTTCTTCATGTCACACTATCATCATTATGGACAGAACCCATAATGAAGTGTAGGTGATTGTAATTGTATGCTTACTTGTTTGTGTTTGTGTGTGTGCAGCTTGACAAGAAATGTGCAAATCTGTAAGATTTGATTAAAGCAGTGGTGGTTATATAATAATAAATGCCAGCGTAGGGTTGTGTGTATTCGAAATTTCTTTGGAAGAAATCTAACGTGACGCTGTGAGTCTTTTCGAGTCAGGAATGTGACATTTGTACGTTACTGAACTTCTGTATGCTCAGAAAAATCCCTCCTCTGAGTTTTCTGTTTTCCGCTGATTGTGTCTGTACATCTGTGTCGCTCTTCAGAATACATAAAATCCTAGAAGTAAACCCTTGTTGCATTATTCCAATCAGGTTAGCGTTGTAATCCTGTTAAAGCTTGGCCTAATCAATAGCCCAGTCAATCAATAAAAGCATATTCATCAGCCTGGATAGCAACCTCTCATGATTAGCACATATACAAGCCAGGACTATGCTGTGATGTGTCACAGATATTTATGTAATTTAATCTGCTTTTACATACTAACACATATTTTCCAAACATAGAAAATATCTACTCTGGTAACACTGGAAGACCATGTTTTTATGAATTGTGCAAAGGAAGTGGTGACTCAACAGAAAACACTATCATCATAGTTCAATATACATGCTTTACGTTTAAAAACAAGCTTTTCCACCTTAAATAAAGATGAAGTAAGGCTATCACCTGAATCTCAAGTTAGGATGGTGATTGTTTAAAAAGGATTGTTTAAAAGGTGTATTTATCTTTCATTGTTAAAGAAAAGCTCTGAGTGAACTGCTCCACATCCTCACTATGTTCATGCTGCTCCTAGAAAAGACAAACAGCGGCGCTTTAGCTGCTGCTGGTTGCCATACTTCATTCACATGGAGGGGCTGAAAAAACAGCGTCTGAACACTTTCTGTGAAATTCCTCAATGCAAAGCCTGGAGACTCAGCTGTTAAATCCATTAGCATATCTGCCTCCTCAAAATGACTTCTCAGAGACCCCCCCTCTCCACCCCAAGCCCCTCGCTTCCCTCTACTGAGCCACAGGAGATGAGTTCTGGACAAAAGAGGAGCCAAACGAAAGAGGTTGTACAGAAAGACAAACTCAAACCTACCTAGGTCACATTGTTCATGTACAACATGCCAAAGAGATCCATCACTGGACATGAGAATACAGCATATTAACCCAAACACAGGCAGTGTACACAAGTTTAAAAATAAAGACTTACTGTATGGGGTGACTGGACTGAGCATTCTGCAGCCCTGGCCCAAGGTGAAGAGGAGAGGACCGGGTCCACTTGGTGCTAGTGAGGGCCCAGCTGCATGCTGCGGGGCCTCCCTGAGCTAGTGCTTCTCCTGCTGCTGCTGCTGCTGCTGGTGGTGGTTGTTCGACTGCTGGCTCGGCTAGTGACTGGCCTCCTGCATCCCTCCATGGTTCATTTCACAGTTCAACACCGCTCCGACACACTGCCACCTGAGGAGCACACACATGCCAGCGTCAGAGCCAAGAGACACTGTCAATATGACTTACTTGCCTATTTGTATTTGATGTAGTCACTCAAATCCAGATTCTAGGATATTTGACAAATCGGTAAATTTAAAAATACTTAAAAATGCCTTTACACGTTAAATTCAATACTTCTATTAAAAAGACTTTCTCAAAGCAATTCTGAAATTGACTGATAATGAGTTTCTTGTGCACTTTTTCTTTCCTCAGTTGTGTCTGTTTATGTGTATGCACATAAACATGCACATGTGTGAGTGACCGATCAAGAAACAGTTTGAATGCTAAATGCCCTGACAGAGAGGGGGCTCGTTGCCTCTGACCACAAAACCGCACGGCCAGCGGAGACAAGTTTGTAATTATTAGAAGCCATCCGTGTTTCAACACAAACACTGGAAACCACAACAGCAAAAGGATCTTTGTACTGTATGTAGAGCAAGGAAGCAGCCATGTCTAACATGGAATAGATGTAGGAATAAAGGGAGTGTAGAATAGGAGAAACATGTCAACATGGGCTGACATATAGCAGAGAAACTAATGGGAATGTCACACATATGTATACAGAAAACAAACTATAACATGCATAAAAGAGTAAGCAGAGAGAGGATGTATCACACATGAAGAGAGAATAGAGAGCATTGGAAATGACAGGAATGTGCAAGTAGCAGCAGAAACATTGTCCTTACTGCTGAAAGGAGACAAACAATTTTTCAACAAGTGAGTAAATGCTTTACTGACCTGATCATGCCTGGATTTGCACGCTGAGTGGTTCAATTTGGAAAGTAATCCACTGTTCCAAAGAAAAGTACAACAGGGGAGCCGACATGAATGTGTATGTGTGACTGCATGTGTGTGTGTGTTTGAGGCTGGTACTCTCTTCTGGGACCCTATCCTTCTCTCCTACACTCCCTCGCTCACCCTCCAGCTCCCTTCTCCCCCCCCCCTGACTCGCTCTCCCTCGCCTTGTGACAACAGAGCAGCACATACATCCCCTCCCCCAACCACGCCACCCCTCCCCCTCCTTCTCCCTCTCTTTTGTTAAAAAGTATTTCAGCAGGAAGGGAGAGAGAGGGAAAAAGTGACCAATCATGCAATGTCAGAGGAGAGCCTGTTTCCCCCCGCTGTGTGTGTGTGTGTGCATGAATTTCTGCATTTGTGCAAGATCTTATTTGCATGAGTGTGTATGCATGTGTTTCTTTTTATTGTAGACCTTCAGTGTGATGAATGACCATGTGAAACACACACTACTGAAAAATGGTGAATTTTCTCCATCGCTGATCACATGAGAAGTTCAGTTATTGTCAATGACTTTTATTGATCTGGTACATTGATCTAAGTATTGTTGGGAGGGTGGCCATGTCAATATTACCTAATGCCTGTGGTACCCCATCCCCCCCCCCCACACACACACCACATTAGCCTGCACACACGCTGGGCAGCCAGCAAATGACTCCCATTGGCCTCCAAAACCTCTGACTAAGAAGGCGGTACATTTCTTCACCTTTAATTTATCAGTATCTGATATTCTATTTTCAATATTTTTTTTTTTTTCCTCCAAGGGCCCATTTAACTGTTTCTCCTCTTGTCCATATTTTGCTTTAAACCCCAGTCCTTTATACATAGAAACACAGCTGTGGATTCCTGGCATTTAAGTTATGGAGTAGGGCGGACAAGCTGGTCCAACTCCCCCTCATGTTACTCTGCTGTAAACACTCTAGCCTGGCAGGACACGCTCATTCTTCGCTTCATGGCTTGCTGCTCTCAAAAGCAGGCGCCTGTCCCAAACACACACACAACACACCACAGCACATGTTTGACATGTGTTGGGCGTGTTAAGAAGAAGGTTGTTCACGGTGGCAAACAGTAACTTTTCCTTTGTAATTTGATCTTATTAGACCAAAAAATCACATGATTAAAAAGCAGAGTTTTTAACAAAAATTCACCCCACAGTGCTGAGTCATCACTGCCCTCTGATTATGGGGAGAGCGCTTGTGAGCGTATGGCAGACTATTATTCGAGCAGTACTTAATGAGTGTAATTGTTGCCAGTAATAGCAGTGAAGGTGGATGCTCGTTACAAGACCTTTCATCAGGTTGATCACAGTGAGTACATGGCTAGTGCAGCGCTCAGGCCTTCTTTCTCCCTTTACCTGGGCTTTGCTGACAAACCACTGAAAAAAGCGCATGCTGTTATTTTGCAGGCCGAGGAAACAATACATCCAAACAATCCCAAATGTGCTGTGGGGGCTGTTCTTTTCATCATAGATAAGGTGGATGTTGATACATTCTCACCCTGCAGGGGCGGATCCCCCAGATGTGGTTTTGTTACGTTGGGAACCCCCCCATGTAGGCATGCGGCCCTAAGGCAGGTCACTCGGGACAAGCAGAGGGACAGAGGGCCAGAGAGTGTGCTAATGACAGTCAAAAGAAAGGTGCAAGCTAACAGCAGGTTACAGAACAAGTTACTGGCAGAGACAGCGGAGAGAAATTCCCTTTCAATGTAACTAACTGTCAAGATTCATACAAATGCACACCATGAAGATGTATTTTTACACCAACAGAACACACACACGCACCACACAACACACCACACACAACATAATGCCTGTACTGGAAATTGGACAATAGTAAATCTAACCCTGGGTCCCTTTGCCTGTGGGTGGGGAATAGGTCACGATGATAAAGCACCCAGAGAAGCTCAGCTGTTTTCCACTCTAAATTCTGTCTGCAAGCAGGGCTGAGCACTGGCTCACTGCTCCACTGAACTGTCCTAATAATGATAAGTGTGTGTGCGGTGTGTGTGTGTGTGTGTGTGTGTGTCTTGTGTGTGTGTGTGTGTGTGTGCAGAAGAGGAATGGGTAGGGGTGAAATCATGAATATCATCATCAAGTCATAGCCCTGTAAAAAGTTGGAAAGCCTGTTGTAGATACAGAGTTATACGGCTGGTATACAACTTCTATTACTATTACATTCTATTAGGCACTTGCAAGCATGTCACATGTACAGAAAATGATGTGGAGGAATGAATTATGAGACAGAGGAGAGAGAGAGAGAAGAGAGAGAGAAGAGGAGAGAGAGGGCAAAAACAGGAAGAGGAAATCTTTGGAAAAAGAACAGGAAATGTGTGTATTGTCTCCCACCGGAAATGTCAGTGTCAGCACAGTGCTGTGCTGTATTTAATGGATAAGTCTTGTAATATTTTATATTTTTCTGACAACTAATCCCACGGAAAGACCAAAACTAACAATGAACTGATCCTAATAAGTATTTCTATAGCCAAAGCATTATATATCTTGTTGCTCTACACAATTGACCTCCTCTGTTGTCCAGAAACTATTAAAAACACATCAGTAAGATACACAGTAGCTATGAGTGACATGTTCCTTCATTATGAAGAACATGGGCACTGTTACTATTACACATCGTACTGCTTCCATTAATACTCACAAGAACACCAAATGTGTATTAATCCATGGTTGAAATGACAGGGTAGGAACATAAAAGCATAGAGAGACGGAGTGATGCATTGTTGGTTTGTACTATATATAGTTACTTTCACACACAGAAACTGGACACATGCACAGAGGAGTATACAATCGTTGCGCTATTATTATTACTAATGCTGATGTTTTCCTACTTTTTATTCTCATTGTTGTCTTGTCTGGGAAACATGATATTGACTCTAATCCACATCCTTAAGAAAATCAATAAGATTGAGCTGCAAAGCAGATTGGTACACACACGAGTATGCACACACTAACCCATCATGTGTCCTTTCTTCTCATCAAGTGCAGAATGTCAATTAGCCAGCCTCACATTCAGAATACTGTATGTCTCTTCAAGGTTAAATGGCGCGGCTGTCCCAATGATTTCCAATTAAAGCACGACAGCCGAGGCAGTAACTGGTGTGTAATTTTCTTTAAAGTGCAAAAAGGCAATGAAGTATAAAGAATAACGACCAGAACGATCACAGTGAACATGATAATGAGGAAATAAGAGAAGTTTGAGTCACACAGATTTATTTTTATTATATGATGGTGTTTTAACAGAACAGTTGAAACACCACCCAAGGAAAGCTTACTGTGCACACACACACACACACACACACGACTGAACATCCCCCCCCCACACACACACACACACACACACACACATGCGCAGTGCTCCATGTTAGAGTGGCTTATTGTTCTCTGGTATGGAGAACACAATATCCAAGTCTAGTAATAGAGGTTAGATTAATTGCTGACAAATCTGTATTCAGCAGTTCCCTTTCTCTCTGCTTGACAGATTTATGACAGAGATTGATGGAGGGGAGGGACCAGCCGAGAGCCGCCTCTGTTCAGTGAGAAAAGAGGACAACAGCTCAGTGAGTCAAACAGAAACAGAGAAAAGGAAAAAAAAAGACGGACAGGATTGTTTTGGTTGGTTCTTACACATGACCAATTTTGTCTTTGAGCTTGTAGGAGGCGTCATATTTTAAAACCAGAATAGTTACATCCAAAAATAATATTGTAGTGTGTAATATTGAGGAGGGTCTATCGGCAGAAATTGAATATAATATTCATAGTCATGTTTTCATTGGTATATCACCAGAAAATAAGAGTTGTTTTTTCGTTACCTTAGAATTAGCTTTTTATAGCTACAGTCATCACAGGTCGCCATTTTGAACCGCCATGTTTCTACAGTAGCCCAGAACGGACAAATCAAACACTGGTTCTGGTTCTGTTTTTTCATAGGTTTCACATCCTCCATAACATTTCTCCTACGCATTTGTAAGGGGAGGGTGAAGCGAGGGAGTTGCAATCTGAAACTATACCACAAGATGCCACTAAATCCTACACACTGGACCTTAAATACCCCAAACAGTAATTATGTATTATATCTGTGTAATAACAACAAGAATTATAAATTAGAAAGTCACCTTCAAAAGACTCTTTAAGGAGCACCGTCAGGAACAGGCCTTTTTTTACAGCACGCATTTTGACTGGTCACAGTGGGAAAAACAGGTGTTACTAATAACATTAACGATGGCACCGTTCTATTTAAGTTTTGTGACAGTGAGACAGCATGCATAATAGCCGGACCATTAAACTGGAGCAGAAATGGAATTCAGCCATCAATAATTGAATTATTTATACCTGTTCTTGTCAAAATATCTTGATAAAAGTATTACATGTAAACCTGGAAAGTATCATATAAAAGTTTTTTATCAAAATTGAACTAATGCTGAACAAATGGAAACCATATGAAAAATCCAAAAAGGTAATTATTATTAAAGTAACAGTTACACATGGTGTTTATTCATTTTCTTGTCTTGTCTTGGAGCTGGTTAGCTTAGCTTTCATAAAGACTGGAAACAGGAGGAAACAGCTAGCGTCGCTCCAGTAACAAATCTGCCTGTATTAGTCTCTCATTAGTTTAGTCCATACAAAACCAAAACAATAATTCACCAGGCTAACTGGTGAATTACAGGCTTTATGTTAAGCTAAGCTAACCAGTTGCTAACAGGAATATAGGTACTTTACAATACAGTACACAAAAGCGTGATTAGTTACAAAGGACTGAGTGAGGGTTGAATGAAGAATGACCTGATTAGTTTCATTAGTTTCCCAATAACTCTGAATCGAGGACTATATCATAGATAATGATGAGTTACTGGAGAACAGACTATGATATTAATGAATGATTAGTTCATGAATATCTGTGAATCAATACACTTACCATTGTGACCAGTTAATTAAAGAGTTGCAAGTAATTATGACTCATTAACTACTTGTGACTTAATCATTATCTGTGCACCCAGTAAAGTGGTACATCGTACTGAGCAGTAGTTACCAAGTAGAAATGGAGATGTTTATATTTATGAACTACTCCGTATATAATGATTCATTAATATAGTATTACTCAGTCAAGTCCTTGATTCTGAGTTTTTCAGGAACTACATATTAACGATTAATTAATAAAAAGGTCTTTCCTGATTTGATCCTCTTAATTCCTCGTAACTACTCAAAATGTTGTTTACCATATTGTAAAGCCAATAAGCATCATTTTTCTAAAATGTCTTTAAGACTTTTGGTTGTCAAACAGTTGATTGTAATAATGGTCACATTACATTCAGGGATGTCACTGTCAGGTATTATGCCTGAGGCTCACTTCCATGGCTTAGTAGCCAACTTACATCCAACAGAGCATATCATTAATATCATTAGCTCCACCTGTGCTTTTCCTGCTATGACCTATCTGCTGTGAAAACCTCCTGCTGAAGTCCTAACTCATGCACAATCTTGAATCAACTCAGATGCTCCACTGCAAACTACTGAAGAAACCATTAATAATCCCTAATGACTCCATTCCAGTCTGCATTCCAGCTCCAGTTGGCTCTTCAGCTTTCCTTCACATGAGCACAAAGGATTTCTTTGAATGCTTAAGTCTTATAAAACAGAGACATTAGGGCCAGTGTCCCTCCTCAGCTGACTGGCCTGGACCCACACTGCACCCACATGATAATAATGAATGCAATACAAGTTAAGTTAATATGATGTATATTCATATGTACTAACAGTATGTGGCGCAGCCAACGTCACTTAATAGATCTGCAACATTACGCTGATCCCTGATTCAATTCTTGAGGTAAAAAATGATTAAAAATGTCCTGCCCACCTCCCTCCTTTCACCTTATGTCCGGGGCAACAGCTCCTCCGATTGGATGAAGCCACAGCCTGCCAGCTGTTTGTAATCAGGAGCAGTTGGGAGTCAGGATCACATGACACCCTCAAGGCGCACATGCACACATAGATATATACATACAGAGTGTAGTGCATCTTTAACCCCATAGCCCTTCCCACAGGCTACTCCTTTGCAGTCAGGATCACCTCCAGATGTGCACACTGTGTTCTCACCTCAGGATAAAAACCGGGGGAGGGGTGCTGCAAAAGGAGGAGGGAGGTGGGACAGTCCAAGCAAAATGGAAACGACTGCAGGATGTTGGAGGAGGAAGGTAAATGAGAGTGGAAGGAGGGAGATACTTCATGTGTGGAAACAGTGTTTATCTTTATTTAAATTATGTAACAGTCTTAGATTTAAATAAATATTTGAAGGGCAAATTCATCACAGGCCCAATCTACTTGAAAGGATTGTGACTCTGCTGCTTCCTAGTGGTACAACTCAATAAATACATCAAAATACATTATTGCTCAACCATGTAAACACATACAATTCAGTGTCTCCTATTGCAAAATGAAATGATTTAAGTAATGACATTATGGATTAACTCAAACAACACTAATTTCAACTGTAATTATTTATTTATCATTTTCCATAATCAAAAATTAAATTACATATACATATAAAACACGTAGAACCACTTTGTTCAAGACTAATCATTCAGTGGTTGAAGAGACAAGGCATCACTCTCTCTATGGCTCCAAGACTATAGGATTAAGGTTACTGCAGAACAGGTGATCTCCACCCTGAAAACCTCCAGCTTTCTAAGATATACTGTATATATAATATCTTCATCTTTCATCCTTTTCCTCTTCTGTCAAACTGACCTTGTCCTTAAAACAGACTCGCATTTTGTCTTATATTCATCAGAAGGACATAGCCTCACACAGTGCACAGTTTTCACTTTTATCTACACATAAAAATGAAGTAGGGATTCAGGAGACAAGGGTCTGTGTTTTTTATGCAATGAAGGAATTGTACAATTATACAAAATTGGACACAGAAATTAATTTTCTTTTGACAACCTGTGCCTCATTAATGGCTTTTAAAAGGTCTGTTTTTGGTCAGATGGTCAAAGGTCAAACATGATAGCACAACAGGAAGTGGTTTTGTATTCTATGACAGGCACACACATACAGTACATATATTTATACTCACATCCATCGAAAATTGTGACCTCTCTCAGTCACATGTATAGTGTATAATGAAGGCATGTTTACCATACATTCACATATACATTAATTAGTTGAAATAAGACACATGATGTTCATTAAAATTACATTAACAATTGCTTAATAATTAATTTTTTTTTGTTAAAGCACATATACAGTCATTGAACTCTGGGTGTTTAAAAGTGTTTTCGCAATTTGGCCAAGTCCGTTATGGAAGCATTTCTTCATATTTTTTCTCAATTTACACTACATTTGTTTGCACTCACTCATGTAATTTAGAATATATATCTACACAATGAATAATATATAGTCATGCCGTTCATTAGTTTAATTATGGGTCCTCAGACACACAAAGAATATTCACATTCAAACGTCTGACTGAGTCGGAGCAAAAGTACACGACAGCAAACACAAAACTTTCATACACGTCTTGGAGGAGGTATTACTGCATGTGATGTTACAGTGATAGAATACTGTACTTTTGCACTTTGCTTTAAAGTCACTTGAATAGAAACGATGGAGACTATGAAGGAAATAGCCTTGAAGATTGTTATAAAACAATTAATGAACTGATATTCACCTGGACGGTAAAACAAAGAGTTTATAGATTTTAAACATGACTCCATCAGTTAATGGATCAAATATTTTAAATGGATCATTTTGTAATAGATTAATTTAATAACTCTCTGATGTTTAACCTTAAAGTACAGATCCATCAGCAAATAAGAGGATTCAATTCTAAAATGAGTCTTTGGGACATCTCATTACCATTTAAAGCGAAACTATGTAATTTCTGTAAGAAGAACAAACACATTTTTCCTCTTACAAAGGATTACTGAGTCAGTTTCCTGCTTTGATAACTCCTCTATACTTGTGCTATGGTTACACGATATTTTAATATTATTATTATTAACTCGTAATTCTCACCTGTGCCCAAAATAAAGGCAAGAATGGCTGAATATTATTTTTCAGTCAGTTTATCTATCATTCATCCTTAATTTTATTGTCCAATTAAACATCAATCAATAATTGATTTATGAGCAGTTTCAAGGCTCTCTAAGTCCTCCTTTGATGACAAAAGGGTGTGACAATCATGGTTTATTAGACAAACTCCTGATGTCTCCCATCAGAGCTCTTTGCTCTCTGTGTAATAACCTTTGAAAGTTGAAGTACAATATTCATGTACTGCATTCGTCAGCCTTTTTCTTAGCTCATCTTGCTTATTACATTATATACAGAAAGCAAAGAGAACACATTGAAATTGTATATTTAAAAATATTATTGTAATAAATAATAAATTAGTAATAAATGATTGTAAAATCATTTAATTGCTTAATAGATCTCTTGAAAATAAAATATATCACAAATTCTTTATCTACAGAAAGTGCAACTACAAATAAAGTGTTATTGAAGGTCATTCTTTCACACCATCATCTCTCTGCTCCCTTTGGCTTTTCTAAGCTCTGAAAGTAGAGTGCCATCCTAAATTAATTAGAGACAACTTCCAGCAGTGATTCTGACAATAAAAAATGTGGAGGAGCAACATTACAGTAGAATCTTTATCCAAACTGACGTTTCTTGACAAGCCACATAATGAATGAAAATTGTGACAATGTCAGAATATCTTCCTTTAATTGTGTGTAATAGTTGAAATTTTCTTTTTGGCACGTGTATTGAAAGTGTTTTTTAGGCTTCAAATATGATTTTTTTTCCTGAACTGCCTTTATTCAACTGCAGGTTGATAAAAAAAAGTTGCACTTAGACAAAACAACCCTGATAAATAAAGAGTTTGCAGTAAGCTCAATTTGGGTTGGATTTTGGGTGAATTATTGCTTGAAAGAAAATTCTGTTGACCCCCCTAAAAAAGACAAAAAACAAAATAATTATTTTTTCCTGATACTCAAAGGGACACAGTCTTTCTCTCTGTCACACACACACACACCATTTTTCTGCTCTGGTTCCCCCTGACCTGACGTCACCCAAAGTGCCTTGCAGTAGCATTCGTGAACTTGTCTGAGGTAAAGAAATAAGACACTGTACTAACACGACAGAGATTCTGTAAGAACAACCTCCTTCCTACACAATCAGTAGTTCAAAGACAAACGTCCAGAAAGGGAAAAAGATTACGCCTCAAAAAACACGTTATTGATGCCACTGCTTCAACTGAAGAACTGAAGTGGGTCTTCTGACATTTACAGTTTTCAGTTTACATCATTACACAAAACCGACACAACGTTTTATGCCCCAAAAGAGGATTTGTCTATGTATTACTGAACCTGCAATGTATTTCTAAAATCTACTAAATATTTGACCATATCATCACTATAAAAGAACACAGCAATGGCACATTAAAAAAAGAGACTCTAGTAGATTTAAGGAATGATGACTGATAAACCTACTGAGAATATTAAAAAGAACCTGGTTTGTTTTTAAAGGAGCATTTATACTCTATCATATAGCCCAGCTGAGTGTACAGTGGAGGTGGGAAACCTGGGTATTGTTTCTGATGAAAGGGTGAAAAAGGGG
>NW_023339740.1:12926372-12942513 GCF_004916995.1 Morone saxatilis | reverse complement strand
TGTATTTAAAGCAGCTATAATCAATATTTTCATATTAACAATGGATCACATGACTAAGGCTACGTTCACACTGCAAGCCTTAATTCCGAATTATTTGATTAGATTATCTTTGTTGGCTCTTCACATTATTTTTTTAATGTGGCCCATTCCATTGTGAATAGGTCAATGTCCAGCATAACAAATGTCAATTTAGAGTGACATAAATGTATGAATGTAGACAAAGTGTATTTGGAGGGAGTCGCTTGGAGTGATGACGTTCTGCAGTCCCTCTTAGATTTACAAAGCTTTATAGCATATTTCAGCTCATGTTTGAATTTTCCAGTCCACAACTCACCACTCTGTTTTCAGCGAAACAGCTCTTAAAACTTGCTGTACAGCTGATAAAGTAAGTGACTAGCCGGTGAATATAGTTGGAGCATTTAGTGCCAAAAGAGCCAGTTATTTCCTCCAAGATCTTAGTGGAGACCAAAATCAGAGCTAAAAGAAGAGTGACTATTTGACTTACATTCAACAGGAGGCCAGAATCACAAAATGAATGCTAATGTGGCTTCCCAACAGCTGGATGTGTAAATAAGTTCATAATATCAAATTCAAAGCTGAAAATATGTCCATGTTACAGCTTGTGTAACATGGACAACGTAATTACTGCAGATTTTAAACAGCGGGAATATAAGGTGTTTATTAGTTACACCTAAACTAATGCAGTTGTTAGACTCTCATCATTAATTAATCGGATGGAAAAAATAACAGAAACACCTGTCAGTGTAACGCAGTTTCAACAAAAACAGAACATTATAATTTTCATGATTCAACTTACTGCAGGACTGTCATTTTACATTCATCAGTCGGTTGTTCCTAATAAACTAGCAACAGGCATATTTCTGGTTCTGCACTATGGTTCAGTTTATGGTTATGGCTACGGCTCGTTCTAGTATTAAACAAGAGAATTTACAATGGGCTATTTCACTGATGTTGGGCAGTAAAGCCGATATTAATAGACAAACGACAGCTGTGTCCCTGTGAGCTGAAAACAAATCCCCCTGACTTTTTGGTTGACATTTCTGGAGACAGACCAGTGGCACTGAACTAATTGACTAACTGGCGTCTTGTACGACTGCTTCAGATGTTACATCCAAATAACTTTTAAATAAATGCATGGCTTTCAGCTGTGAATCAGCAAATGCACCCATATCTCAGTGAAATCACCATGGCTGCCAGCAACTGTCACAGTGTCCTCGCAGTTGTTCTATTATTTACTGTCACTGTGGATGGAGCAGCTCCAGGAATTGTCTCTACATGACATTATCAGAGCCTGTCTCATTGCTCTATACAAATTAATTAAAAGAGCTGTTCGATACTATTGAATTTTCAAAGGTAAATGCTGCTACAGGAGAGATTGCTTTAAATCCTTTATATTCTCCTTCAACCTCACAACCAAGATGGGAAGCCAAAGGCAGTGTACTGGCCAGAATGTATTACTCTTCCTTGTTTGGTTTAATAGAAAACTAAAAGTAAATGATGATGATGGTTGGCTAACTGGTTAAGATAGAAAGATTGCTGAGGTTGGAGCTAGTTTCTAGTTCAAGGGTCAGAGTGAGGATTAGGCTTTAATTTTATAGCCTTGGTTCAGGGAAATATGATTTTAAATATATTTCCAGTCCTCACAAAGATAGAAGTGCATGTGTTTGTCTGTCTTTATCTGTGTGTTTGCAGGTAGCTGGTAGAAATCATTGAGGGGTGGTTTCTCTTCTCGCTGAAGAGGCCGACGGTCAAAGCAGTCAAATTGCAGTGTCCTGTGGTCCAAAACTACAGTCAAGTGGGACTGCTGAGTTCGCCAGGACTAAAGACATCCTTTACTCGTCTATGAACGCTATCCCTTCAATCCTGTAGAGTAAAAACATACAAACCTGGAATTAACACAGCACAGAGCACAGTTTGGATGCCCTAAATTCGCAATTACCAGTTGGAGCAACAATTGCAAAACACAAAAGAAGCGAATGACCACAATGTGTAGTGGGAGTACTTCCAAATGATGGATGGATGAGGGGTGAGGAAAAGGAGGGTATGGCTTGCCTTCTTAGCAGCCACAGGACGAGTGTCCTTTTGATTGGAGTTGAGGGATTTCCACACGGTGGTTTTAGACATTTCATCAGATATATTAATATCAGAGGGGTCACACCTGAGGACCAGGGAGAGGAAAAGGAGAAAACAGACAAGGGATAAGCTGGGGGTGCTTTGGGCCTTTGGGAGAGGTCCTTGCATGTTAGTTGCACAGGCTGCACTTGAAAACAGACCACCACACCCAAACAAGACAAGCATACACAGCATCACAACAATCTTACCGTTCTGATTGTCTGATGTCCATTCGGTCCAATTAAGTGTGTTTAGGTGTGTACGTGTGTGTGCTCACCTGGGGTCATGTGCTTTTGGGGTCTGAACAGGCTTGCTGCTCTCCATTGGAATCTGAACAGTATCTTCCTTTTTGTCACTGAGCATACCCTGTGATTCCTAAAAGACACACACCCCGCCACAAGCATATACAGTTAATGCATGCATGTTTATCTACTTTCATCTGTGGATTTCAAGAGTCCATTAAGACTACCTCTTCTATCGTTTTGGAGGCATCATCAAGATTTTTTTTCTTCCATTCAGGCATTAAATCATCCAAGTAACTTAGCTCTCGCTTGGAGAAGCACAAGTCCAGCAGCTTGCGGACGAAAACCAGCGCCAGCACCTGCAGGCACAGTAAAATAAATGCCTCTTATTTAAATGGAAGACTTGGAAAGACTAATGAGGAGAGACAGGGGATGTTGCCGGGGGTCCACTGACCATCATGGGGAATATTATAGCAGCAGGTGTTGTCTTGACGACCCAGAGCAGCACCAGACAGGTGAGCTGAGTGATGGTGAACAGGTGCACCTTCCTCAAGGGGACGTGGCGCAGGTAGATGAAGTCTGGCTGGTGCTTCGCAGGCATGCCGAACAACTTCAGACGGTCAAATAACTGAGAAATGATGAAGACGAGTGCAGGTGGTAGGGAAGTTAGAGACAGGGAGGGTAACAAGACAAATGAATAAATGGGAGAAGAGCAAGAGCAGAGGCACAAATTTAGTTAGATTGGTCTCACAATTAACTGTCAGGACTCACTGAATTGCAACAGAATTAATTAAATCAGGAGAGGGCACAAAAGGGACAGTCAAATTATTAGGAGGCTGGGTTATAGAGGGAAAGAGAACAACTTGGAACATTTTTGTATTTGAATTACTCCCAGTTGAAATATATTAAGAGTTGAAAACATGTCTGTTTGCATGTTGCAAATTACTCAGTTTTAGACTGTGGGAAAAATAGACACTCACATTGACACAACAACTAGGGGGTGACAAAGTCAGAAAATTTCTAATTAACATATAGTGGTTTCACTGTAAATCATCTTTACCATATTATCCAATAATGTTCCTGTGTCACATTTATATAAGTCATATTTCACATTACCTGGATTCCTTTTAATGAAGATACTCCCATGTAAAGGAAAACACCATACAACACTGGCATAGGAATGAACTGTAAAAAAAAACAAAAAAAAAAAAAACACCATACATCAAACAACTTCAGTAACATTTTCATTCTCTTACTAAATGTCCCAGCCAGAGGGCGGCAGCGTTGCATTGCTTGTCTGACTAACCTGCAGGGCTCCGGTCATGAATACAGAGCAGCCCATAAGCAGGAAGATGACCAGGCCAGTGAACCTCTGCTCTCTGATGCCCAGAAAGCGAGGCTGCTCTCCTGGAGCCGAGCTTTCTGACTCCAGCTTCAGGCTGTTGACGTGAGAGATGGACAGCACCGTAGCCGCTACGAACCAGGGCAAGCCCATGATGGAGCATACCGCCAGCATCACCCCGACCATCAGTAGGTCCAGGTGGTACCCACAGCCCTTCTGCATAACAGAAAGTACAGATATGTGCATGAATAACTGAGCTACAGTCTGCAGCTGGAAACAACGGTGCAGAGATATAGTTTCGTATGGCAGCTATATGTTCTAAATTTTCAGATTTTTTTCTCACCAGCAGTTTGTGCTCTTTGCGGTTAATAATGACAGCAGTTATCTGTTGGTCCATGAAGATGAGAATGGTGCAGAGAAGAGCAGGAATCGATGCAGCCAGGACTGTCCACCATGGGTTGCGCCCTATTGGATCGATCAACCAACCTCGGTCGTCTCTGGTAGGCTGGAGGATCCCATTAAAGAGGAGTGAGACCATGATTCAACCATAACCATGTGGAGGTTTTTATCAACTTCAACCTTATTTTTATAATTTCCTCTATACCTGGAATTTGCTGGGAACCTTCAACTTCTGGGATGGCACTCCAATGGCATAGTCGAGCAGAACCATGATGGCAATGGTGAGGAACACTGCAAAGTCACTGATCATGGAGCGCACCTGGGCACAGGTGATACGTAACAACACTCAGAGATCAGTAGTTACTAATGTGGCGTCTCAGGTTTTCCAATGTCTGGTATCTTAAGTGATTAGCCATACTGGTTGATTACCTTGGTTGGGAAATAACGACTAGTCTTGAATTGTTTGAGGAAGGCAGACATGAAGAAGGTTGAGAAGAACAAGATGGTAGACCAGAAGAGAACGTCTGGGGTGTATGGGCCATGGTGGCCACATGCCGTCCCAACAAATTGGCCCTGCAGACTGATACACTCCTATAGAGAGTCATGGAGGTTATATTAAATGAAAATGGCCTCAGAAGACTCATGAGAAAATGGATACATGCAATACATGCTTGTTTATCTACTTTCATCTGTGCATTTCAAGAGACCATTGAGACCCACCCATCCCTCAGATGACTCATGAGAAAATGGATCAAAAGACTGTTGTATCTACATTATCTGACAGGCAGGAAGAGTCTACAAAGCAGATAAAGCACATAAAAAACAAGGCAACCCTTTGGTGTGCTCAGTTACACACACAGCAGTGAAAGGTTAATCAATTGAATGTCCTTGTCAGTGTTTGCAAATGTCCTTAAGAGAGGTTAGCTGCTCAAGGGAAGGTGAGGTGGGGGGCTAGTTGAATGTTAACAAAAGTAAACACGTTGGAGCAAATGCAAATTGTGCTATCATGTAAAAGACAGAGAGATTATGCTTCAAAGTGTGTGAGTGTGTGTGTGTGTGTGTGTGTTTCCACATAGTTACGTTACCTTGACGGTAAGGTTGGTCCAGGATACAGCAGAGGCTGTGACATTTCTCTCACTCCACAGCTCTAAGGTTTTATTACTGGGATTATCAGGCTCTGCACACCTACAGCTACAGAGAAAGAGAGAAAGAGAGAGAGAACGAGAGAGAAAGAGAGAGAGCAAGAGAAAGAGAGAGAGAATGGCTCTCAGTGGCTGACTGACAAGGATGGGCTCACATGTTTTATCAGTCAAATTAGGCCAGACATAAATGGAACTGCATGCAAAGATGTGATTTGAAGGCTTTTAGAGGAGAACAGGAATGAAGAGACAACAAGGGCAGAGCCACTCAGTGAGGAGATTCTTACAATGAGGGAATAATAACTGTATATTCTTAGAGAAAAACAACAATCAAAAAACAAAACAATGAAAGATCTGAACATGCAGGTGAAAGCTAGAGAAAACAGATAGGGTGAACATTTTGCTACTCACTAGGCCAGCGTGAGTTTGTCCAGATCGCTGTGTGCATTGAAGGGGTAGACTTCTCCCAGGTGGATGAGCTTCTCCAGGGCCTCGTAGATGAAGATAAGGCAGATGAGGGCGGCAAACGCCTCCTCCGTGAAGCGAGTGATGTAGCACACTAGAGAGCTAGCATCTGTGGCAACCAACACAAAACACAACAGGGCCGTCCACAGGCCGATGCAAGTCCTCAGTGACAGATAGGACAGGTCGTAGTCCCTGAAATGAGAAGTGAAGGGAAGAGAAGAGATTAGATTAGGGGTTAGCAAAACAAATGTCAGGGCGGTGATGACAAAAATGTCACAGAGAGTTTGTTGTAATACATACTTGCAAAACTTGAAGAGAATTTTCTCAAAAACCAGCACAGGGCCCGTGCTGCCCAGAATGGTGAGGGGCTGACCGGCAAACAGAGAGTATGCTACTCCCGTCATTGATGCACCAAGTAAGGACTCAATGGCACTCTGCAACACATGGTGGAAATGGAGAGTATGTCTTATGTGCAGTACAGTATTCAGTAAGATGTAAAATGTCTATGCTGTATCCAAAATGTTTTAATCACATATGCGTTCTGTTTCAATGTCTGTTGAGTGTGTTTGTGCTCTTACAATGCGTCCCTCTGTCGCCTCCCCCAGCAGTCCTCCAAAGGTGATGACAGGAGACATGCAGGCACAGTAGAGGAAGAGGAAGGAGGCCACACACTGGAGGCTCATGCCGTCCTTAAAGTCGCTCAGATAGAACGGAGCTTTCCTCTTAATGTCCAGTATCAGACCACCGAACAACCTGATCACGGCACGCAACAAAAGAAGAGATGTGCTTAAGTTTAGATACATAGTAGTAAGTAAGTAGTAATCTAGCTCCTGGCAAGAAAGCTAATAAGCAGTATTAAAGTTAAACTACTTCTTCAAAGGTCCAGTGTGTAACATTTAGAAGGATCTATTGGCAGAAACTGAATATAATATTCATACGTGTGTTTTCATTATTGTATAATCACCTGAAAATAAGAATCCTTGTTTTTTTTTACCTTAAAATTTGCCAATTTTATCTACAGATGCAGTGGATCTTCTTTCACAGGTTGCCATGTTGAACCGCCATGTTTCTTCAGCAGCCCAGAATGGACAAAACAAACACTGGCCCCAGGGCTTTCTTCCTATATTTTCTCCTACACACTTCACAGCCCGTTTTCATTCTCAGGTCATCAAATATCAACGTGAGCGGTGTTCAGTTGGTTGCAATCTGCAACTTCCCTTCTAGTTGCCACTAAATCTTACACACTGGCCCTTAAAGCGGGAAACTGGCTAACAACTAATCAGTTTCAACCAGCAAAAGGTATAATTTCATGTTGTTCAAGTACAACAAAACAAACAAACAAAAAACAATACAAATTTCTCTAGGGCCTCATTAGTGAATTTCACATCTTCCAATGTGTGTCCTAGTGGCATTTTAAAGACCATGGTCTGCCCACACAGGTGTTTTCACTCCCCCGATTTGACTTCTTTCCAAGACTGTGTGGGCGTGTACAGACTGTGCTTGAATGACATTTCTCTCTGCACTCTACTTTTGCAACTGTTATTGATACGTTTAGTGCAGTGACTTCATGTAATTTCCAGTATAGCTCAACTTGTGAAGAGGTCTAATCAGCCAGAATAACCTAAAACATCACTGCAGCAAGGTGAGATGTAAAATGACTGGATTTCAAAAGAAACAAGATGTGCAGTGTTCAGAGTATTTTGGTGTGTACTTGTCTATCAGGCTGTCACACTTGGCCACTGTGGTTGTCACTTGCTTGTCTCACTTCAGCTCCTCACAAATCCAAATTTAGATTTTGTGATCGCATCAACTGACAAATACGGTGGTGAGTGCTAAACTCAGCCCCAGGCTTCCACACAACCCTTCAGAAAACACGTGCTTAATCCATGTTTTTACACGGGCTGTTTTTATGACAGCGTATCCTGATATTCAACATCTGTTGGGTATAACATCTTGCTTTTTACATTTAAATTTTGCGTCTATATTAACCATGGATTATAGCACACATTACTGAAGAAACAAGCTTGTGTAATAAACCTGCAAAAGACAGATTACCTTCCAGTTCTCTGCAGCTCTGGCCCATGGTACTCAGCGTGTAGCTCTTCCTCTACCTGGCAGGCTGTGCCATTAGGGACTCCAGGCATCTTCCTCTTCTCCTGCACGCAACCAATAATAGACAGACAAATATCAAAAAGTAGCTCTACACTTTACTTAAACAGCAACTGTTGCTTATTGTAGCAAAAATACAAACTTGAAAAGCAAATCTCTATGTCATCATTGTTGTTTACCTGAGAGGGGACACTCTTTGGGGGCTCGATACGGATGGAGGGGTCCCACTCTCCTGGTGGTAGGACTGTCACCTGGTCCAGGAATTCATCTATCCCCGCCAGCAGGTCACTTCTGTCTTTTGCCTTGTAGGCTACATCATGGAAGATCTGGTCCAGACAAAAGTGAAGGATAGAGGAAACTTAACAGCCTGCCTTCACACGCAAGACAGATGCTGAGATTTAATTTGTTGTGGGAAGGTTTCTGAAGGTAGATTTTAATTGACGGAGCGCTCTTACTTCATCCGTCATGATGGTTGCCATGGAGCGTCCAATTTCGTGGTATTGCTGAGCCTTTCCATCTGGGCCCAGGAGGATGAACAGGAACCTAATATTTATGATTTAGAGAATTTAGATCATTCCTGGATTGTTCAATTCACACAATTCATATGTTTTTATAACAAAACTATCTGCACTGGAGAGCAGTGGCTGTTTACCTGGTAGGTATGGGGACCTCAGTGAGTCCGGTGAGCAGCACAGCAGGGGAGAGACGGACAAAGGCCACAATGGGCCTCTCCAGGAAGTCCAGTTCTCCCACCAGTACATTGGAGGCCTCTGCACCCTCTGGGATCTTCTTCATGAAATGCAGGTCCACCTGGCGAGACAAGGTAGAATTCAATATCACATAAAAATACAAAAAATGACTAAATACCTACAGTAGTAATTGTAAGAGATCCCTGCATCCTGTAACTTTAGAACAAACAGTGCAAACAGAAATCAATCTTACACATAAAGCTGTCTCACCACAGGTGGGGTCTAATACCAGAGAACCTAGGTAGCATTTCAGTGCTTGGGATATTAAATTATGTAGATATGTACTCAAAATCCCAGGTGGAAATTAAATGTTAAATGTAAGCTTTTATCTGTGTCCTGTATGTGGCTTTACTGAACAATCTTGCAGTGATGCACTGTGATCAGAGTTTTCCTGTTGTTTCCTAGGGGGCACTGTGTGACCTAGTTGATGATGTTGACAGTACACCAAACACTGATTACAGATCAGAGTGCTATGAATAGAGGTGATAGCCCTGTACAACCAGAAAAGGTTGCTGTTACTGCTGTATTACCCTAATTATATCTACTCTTCACAGCATCCATCCTTACACATAAACAGTGTGCACTGAGAAATTGCACACATTTGTGAGAAAAAAACCCTTGCTTGTTTACCTTGCTGAGGTCCACTTGGGTGCTGTCTTGTCCGCCACCGTTCTTGGCTGGTTCTGTAGCTGGCGGAGGCTGGGTAGATGTGGCTGACCCCGCTGGGCAGTAAGAGTGTGGGTGTGCATGTGCGTTTGAGAGAGAGAGAGCGAGAGAGAGAGAAAGAGAGAGAGAGAGAGAGAAAGTACATACATTTATTGGCCTGCCAAAGTACGAAGTGAAAAAAACAACCTAAGAAGGCCGTAGCTGCCAATATATCGCCCATTTGCTCAGGAAAAGTTAAATGTTTTTTGGCAGTTTGTTCCTAAAAGCATCCAGTGTCACTGTTTAAAGATCAGGCTTTTCTACATGTCTGTCTGTTACTGTTACTGTCTTGTTTCTTTTAGTATCTTCCAGTCTCCTTTTATTGCCCAGTTTTTGTCCATCCATAATTCTCATACAAAATTGTGTGCAGTCTTATTATATCACAATCAACTCATATTTACTTTCCACTGATTCTGTAGCCAGATGTCCAAAAGTAAGTATAACTTCCATTAGACTGAATTTCTACATTTGATTCACACCAACAGATGATGTGTGATGTGTGCATGTGTTGTAGAGTATCCCAGAGTCCCACCTGTCAGCTGGGGCTCTGACTGTTTGCGGTTTCCCTCAGTGATGGAGCGTACGATTGGCATCAGGTTCTTCTTCTTCTCATTCTGGTGGTGGTGTCTTTTCAGCAGAGCCTCGCGCACCTTCACTCTCACACTGTCGTCCAGCTCATTGGACGCCTCCTGGTGGTCCAGCACCATGTCTGCAGCACACGGATGAAGAAATATGCACATAGTCGTGTTGAAATGAGACAAATTAATGGCATCTGACAGATTATTTGGTATAGTATGTACATATTTGTGCTACTCTGACCAGAATTTGAATCCATCACCAAGCTCTACAAGCAAAAACCTAGTTAATAAAGAATCCTAATCCTCCAACTATAAAGCCTTCCTTGAACTGTGCAATATTTGCTTTTTCCTTTAATTGCTATAGTTAAATTGTAATAATGGCCTCACACATCATCAGTATGTAAAGGGACAGTGCTGAGCAGAGAGTGTGTGTTGGAAGGGTGGAAGGTCAATATGTGTCCAACATATCTGTGAGACTGCAGAGAATAATCAGCATCTCTTTCACCACCCCTCTCCCAGTCCTTTTTTTCCATAGTGACCTGCTGAGTCAGCACTGGATCTTTCCTTCCTTCTTTCCTTCCCTCCTCCACAGTCAATCAAACTGTATGCCCGGCAACCACACACACACACACACACCACTGCAGTGCCTGCCTTCATTCTGAGCACACTTCAAGGCCAGCCCTAATGTGTTGAACTCAGTGCCACTATAATCAGCCATGTTAATAAGGACAGTGACAAGAGAACCACACAGAGGATCCTCAAATTAAAAACTCACAAACTCACTACATCTAACGCATCCTCCTTTCACAATTCATAGACTTGAGAAGGATCACGTTCCTTTTAATTTCAGACCGCGGCTACAGCTCTGCCTCCTCCAAAGTATCACTTGACAGACATCCATCAGTTATGCATATGATAATGAGACACATCCAATAATATCTGTCATGTTCGAAGAACTGGTGTGTGCACCCTCCATTATTTTACTCACTCTATTTGTTCATGTTAATTAGCGGTTATTTTAATTAAACCTCCTACAAGGAGTTTTTAACTGGTTATGAAACAGTCTCTGTTTAATACTGATACCTCTATACGACCTACATAAACACATGAGACCAGAGAAGATGGTTATTTCTATATAGTTATTCTTAATGCCTACAACCAAGTCAAATAAACTCAGATTACCGTTGAAATCAATGAAATGAGGTGGTGGAAACACTACCACATTTGTCCACAGAGGCCAAATGAAAGTTCACTGTTGCTTCTTTAAATAAATTACCATCTGATTTTCAATTTGAGAGTAATTAGTCAAATGTCAGACTTTTTAAAACCAGGTGTATTAAGAGCATGCTGGCTTCCAAAATAAAATTTACCTACTTGAATTCCACTAAACTTTTTAATTTAATGAGTTGGGCACCAGGGTGTTAGACAGACAGGGAGAATTACCTTCAACCACACAATCTGTGTTAAAGTCTTAATGTATTAGATCTGGTAATCCATCCTATAGCTCCTAGGTGCTACAGACATCAATTCCTGTGTTTCAAAATAGAGGTTTTGTTTTATGCATTGCATGATAAAGAGTAGAATATTCCTTTTAGGCATCTTCAAGCCTTTTCTATTACATTATCTTGGTCTCAGTTTGCCTACACTTCCAAAAATAAACAAGTGAATAAATAAAGAACTTTTTTTGTCTCTATCTCTTCTACCATCTTGGCTACCGTTTGAAATACAGGTGCTGCTGGCAGGAGTCACATGCAGAAGAGAGGGAAGTGAGAAGAGCAGTGGAGAGCTGGAGAAGAGGAATGATTGCAGGCAACAAGGCTGTTCAAGATTGTAAACCTGTCACAATCTGACCATGAGGAGGACTGACTGATGGAGAGCCTTGAACCACGTGATCTTTTTATGTGTGTGTACATGTGGGGTGGACGGTCACCAATGTGAAACACAATTTGCAAACAGTTTCTTTGCATTTGTTTAAATCTGTTTAATGATTAAATTGCAGGAGACTGTGTAGTGAGGAAGGCTGAACCATTGTGTCTTCATTTGGTGTGTGTGTGTGTATGTGTAAAAGTTTGTACTTTGAATATAAATCATTTACATGTCTGTTTAAAACCATGATCATTCATTCAGGTCACTCATGGACATATGTGGACAGAGCTTACCCAATCGTGTGCTTGCATGCAAATTACAGGTGTGTAATAAATTGCATACTTGCATGCAAATGAGCTCAAACTGTGGTAGCAGCTTTATGTAATTGTGGATTTTAATGCAAATCAGGTTCAACAGAAGTTTAGCTGCAATAATTCAGTAAAATGCAACCACCGAGCAGCTATACTGAGCATTTAGAGCCACTGGTGTTCTGTAAGTATGGAAAATCACTGGCTAGTTTTGTGCTTGTTTATGTTTAAATCACAGGACAGTAATTTAAATTAAACTGAGACTTTTCTATAACTCACAACAAGAGTCTGTGTGCGTCTGTTTGTGTGTTTGTGCATCCCGAGTGACGAGGATGCTCCCCTCAGGCCTGTACTGTATGTGCGTCTCCTCTCTTAGGAGGATAAATCGATTTGTAGCACGCATCCAGCAGGCATCTCAGCTGAGATATAGAGCCTGTTTTATATCAATGTGTAACATTCAAGGACGGGGGCGAGAAGTGACTTAAGAGAGCAGGAAAGCGAAAGACGGGAAAATAAATTCTTGTATCCATTTGAAGAAGCAACACCAGTCACTTCCATCAATGATAAAAACTGATTTCTTGCAACGTCAGACAGAGCTAACCTCTTTTTGTCAGGATAGATAGTGCTCTGGTACTGAGATATTAATATATGTCAGTTGGGAAAATTCTCACCTGCAATCTCCTCAATGCAGTCAGCATGCATGTCAAGCAACACACTGCCATTGATAATGCAACTGCGGAGCTCAAACAGGCTGTGAAGGGAAAGAGTAGCGACATAGGGCTTGCTCCACCTCTCCCCGCCATCCTCCACATCTTCCTCAAACTTCAGCCACCTGCGAGGTGAAGACAGGCAAGAACTTTGTAAGTATGAGTAAATGTGAAGTACTATTATCTTTCACACAAAAAACAATGGTTATTCATCAAATTTCTTACAACTTAAAAAGGCTCTTAAATTTAAGAGTAAATGCAAAATGACTACAGTACAGAGACAAGTGATAAGTGAGTTGAACAGACCACTTTTGAGACATATTCTGGAAGAATTATACAAAATAACCTTGGTCATGATAAATAATACAATAATCTAATTAATAAAAAATATAATAAATCAAAAGCAATATTACATTTTATTCAGAATATGGTTATATTTAGCCTATTATTTGCATTTTATTTTAACATTTCATAGGATGTTATACCAACAACAACAAAAAATCTTTCATTGATTTTGTTTGCAATCTCTTCCCATGTATCTTCACTGTAGTACTGCATTTTCCATAAATACAATATATATTTATTTTGATATGTTTTTAGATTATAAATATATTAGATTGTTGTCTCACATCTTAAATGCTAGTGGAAATATTAAATATTTCACAAAGTTATATTATAAAAATATATATTAATGATTTTTAAAAAGTTAATTTTAGAACTTGCAGAATAATATGCAAACAAGAAGAAGGGAGCATTATACCTTACAACGAAAAATGTTTTCCCATCCCACACGCATGTCAGTTTTACATCTTTTACATTGTGGTTTACACCATTTCCACTTAGGAAAGATCATGTGGATGTTAACATCAACCACACAATAAGAGGGAAACATTTGAGAAATGGCATTTGACCAGCATGAATGAGTTTACAGCAATTTTCTTTTGTCGTCTCGTTTGAGCTTGGAGCAAACCCACCAAAAAACGATTCAGTAAGCTTTAAATGCAACTACCACTTGTACACTTGTCCCTCTACGTAACAGTGCAGCTGTAGAGCCGCAGGGCTGTCAGAAGGTTTATTGCCAAGCATTGTTGCCAACAGCTCCCAGAGGAGATCCTGACCTGGCTGTTTCTTTCCACTCCGCATCCTTGCCATCCTTCACACAGATCTCATCTAACTCAGTGAACAGCTCATGGGCCACATGTTCAGCATCCTCCTCTGTGCCCAGAATGAACTGGACCCGCTGGGATGGTGTGTCTGATGAATTGAGAGGATGAGAAAGAAGAACAAGTAATGAACAAACACAACTTACTTTGTCAGTGTGTGCCTTTTAAATGACTGCTGGGTCCATATATACACACGCACACATTCACAGAAAGCAGATGCACACACACATGCAACATGCTGACTAGTTCCTGTTTTTTCGTGGTTAATTAGTGGGCTTGTCAATTTTAGCCTGGAGTGCTGCATGTGTGTGTGCAAGTGTGTGCAGTGTCCACAGTATTGATAGGCTTTGTTTAACAGCCACTGCCTCCTCTCTGGGAGGTGGATGTGCAAGTATGCACGCACGTCCTACACTGAGATCAAAGTCAATTTGTTTCTCTCTCTCCGACTGATAAATGACTGGATGAGCGTTAAAAAATACTGGATTTGAAAAGTAAAAGACACTGTAGGCTAAAAAGAGGTTTTGTGTATATGTGTGCGTTACCATGACTGGAGGTGGTCGTCTCAGTTTCCTCGCTTTGTTGTGTTGCGAGGCTTCCTGCCCGTCTGTCTCTCTTGCGGTGCCGAGAGCCATGAGGCTTGTGGTGACGATGGCTCTGCCTGGGCATCCGAACTCCCACAAACAGAGTCCTGTGGCCTAAAAAAGAGGCGATTTTTTATCACTGAGTAATGCTTTTATAGACACATAGTGTTATTTACTGTAAAATAAACATTTTGCTGTAATATCATCACAGAAGATTCGATTCACGTGTCAGGGTTTTACTCCTGGTTGGACATTTAAGTGCAACTTAATTTAACAAAATTACAGTTCAAAAGAGAATCGGAAGAAAAACATAAAACACCATCATGATTATATAAAGAGGCTGGAGAGTTCAGTAACTGCACCTTAGAGATATACAGGAAGACAAAATAAATAGTACTTAATTCTATATGGATACTAATCTAATAGAGAAAACGGCTGTCTGATTTCTTCAGATGAGCACCAGGCCTCCCTGAACTGTGTAAACTTAAATATACTTTAAGAAGGAGAGATTTTATATTTTCTAAGTGTTTTGTATTTCAATTCAAGTTATCTGATGAAGGTTGCATCATGAACGTCATGTGTTTCATTTCTGAATACATTTTTCTCTTTGGCCTTGAAAGTGTTCAGAGCATTCTTTTGTTATCAGATCAGCTCCTCAGTGTTTGGCTGCAGCTTTATCAAATACTGTTTTGAACACAGGCTTTTGTCTCCAATACTTAAACAATAAACAAAACCTTCACATTTTGTTACATTTGTTACAATCTGTTTTTTACTTATTTGTGCTCCATTTACCTTGTGTTAATTTAACAGTTTTTATAACATATGGATTTACTCTGTCCACTTTCAAAGGCGTTTGTCTGATCATCTGACTTCTTTTCAAGGTGAAACATATTGTTGAACTCATTGGAGATTTGTTTACACCCAGCATTCAGTACATGGGTTGTGATATTTCCACAACCTAAAAACATACACAAGTACATTTCCCTTCAGCCTTTCTGATGAGAAACCCTAATTAGCTGAGGATAAAACTGACATCTTCATGTATTCGACATTGAAAACAACAAAGAGAAAAAATGAATAAAAGAGAATAGAGCAGAGGAGGGAACTGCTAATGGGTTGAGCTGAATAAGCTGAGCTGTGGTCTCTCATCTCAGATGGTTATAGTGATTGAAAGCGAAAACCATTAAACTCAGGGTTAGGTGTTGGCCCAGACCTCCATGGGGAGAATCAGGGAACAGGGCTCTGCTTCCTGTCCCACATTAGTCCCAACCACTGCCATCTGTAATTATCATCAACATGTTGCATTCAGTGTTGAATGCAAAATGCTGTGATAAGAAGAAACTGAATGCATGTGACAGTGACAATGATGTACTTTTATTTGAATATCAAATTACTCAAATTAACAGAATGAACTGCTGAAATGATTAGACAATTAATAAAAGTGTTTTGGAAAATTGTTATGAATAAAATGGAACAAAGTTTGAGGCAGTTTGATGTGCATCTTTGTGTGTGTGTTTGTGCATGACAAATATTTTTTGGGGTACAATGAGGATACAAAGCTACTGAGCTGTAGCTAAGTGTTCCATTTCTGAACATGTTTATTATCCCTCCAGGAAAGCGATAATGGGCCTACTGACTCACACACACACACACAC
>NW_023339740.1:12924865-12926315 GCF_004916995.1 Morone saxatilis | reverse complement strand
ACACAGACACACACACACCTGTCTCCTCCCAGTGATGACAGATCCCCCTACAAGCCTCCTCTGAATAGATGGAGGATTAATGATTAATTATTAATGTTCAGATCTATTCATCTCCACCAGACAAGGAGACAATATAACATCCCCATGTCCTCAAAACAACTCACACTGTAAAGTATCTACACACAAAAAAAAAGCTAAAAAAACATTAGAAATGACATAATCATGCAGAAAACGCTCCATCATACTGTGTGGTCTCATAGAATATATATGACATACAGTAAGTGGTCTTAGGAGACCTCCAATAGATGAAGGCAGATCACCTGTGGTGTAAGGTAATTAACTAAGGAGTATACTGTCAGTACATGTACAGATTAAGATGTCATACTTCTGCTCCACTACATTTCAGAGAGAAATAGATGTACTGCAATTTCTTCACTCCACTCCATTTAGGCAATCTGATAGGTGCAATTACTTTACAAATGCATTTTTCCATGCAAAACATCTGATAAAATAAAACAGAATCAGAGTTTGGATGTTCACCAACTAAAATGCAAACTGCAGGTGTGAAGGTCAACACAGTGGGCACAAGACGCATGATTTACTATGCACCTGCCAAGCCACTGTTAGGAAAAAATATGGACACTTTTGTTGAAGCTAAAAATAAAATAAAAACAGTGGAGCTCTGATTTGGGAATGCAGAGATATCTCTGCTTGCTTTACTTTAAGTAAAGGAAAAGGAGCCAAATCCACAGAGAAATTAATCAACACTAACTCAATTTCAACTGCCAGCATGCTGCTCCTCTGGCCACTCTGCAATTAGTGATATAACAACAGAACTTCTGATTGATTAGGACCAACAGAGAGCATTAACGTCAGTGTTAGATTAAGTTGACAATTATGACTTTTGTTTTGTTTGTGTGTCACTGACACATATCCCATCAGAACATTTGAAATAATACCATAAATATTCCTGACATAGTTGACAAGTTTTTGACTATGTTTTCCACCTGTGCATGTTACTCACCTTCTAGTTCCTCCTTCTCATAGTGGATGTTTAGTACTGAGCTGGTCCCTCCCTGGTCTACCACCACCTCCTCATCTGGCCTCTGGTGGACACACAAAAGACATGTTAGTGTAATGTTACTGTTCTTTTTAGTGATATTCAGTGCAGATAACATACATTAATTTGCAACATCCTCTGTCTCCAGCAGCCATATTGTTCTTATGGAAAAGTTTAAGTTTGTAATTTTGTAGAACACCTTCAGCCTTTCAAAATCAGTCTGTGAAAGGAAACCTAAAAGGTCATTATGTCCAGACGTGTCCTGCTAAACACAAACTACTGGCACTGTAACAGACCCACTAATTGGCAAGAGCTTTTCAACAATGAGCATCAAATTCCAGACAGTCTATTCTCAGACAGTCTGGCACACACACATCTATACAAACACAC
>NW_023339740.1:12922501-12924856 GCF_004916995.1 Morone saxatilis | reverse complement strand
ACACACACACACACACATGCCAGAGGTAAACAGAGTATGTCAGTCAGTTGGAGAATGTGCTAGGCTCTACTATCCAGGGGAAATCAAATCAAATCAAATTAGCAGAGTGTCACTTCCATCAGGGATGCTGCTGTTGGCAGACTGCTGCAGGATGTCACTGTGTTTTACTATCCCTTTTTCGGAAACAGTGCTGCTTGCTCATGTGCAGCAGTGAGTGTTATCCGTGGTCATGTATTGGCCCTATAATGAGGGCAGAGTGCTGCAGGAACCTCTAGAGTGGCTCTGGTGCTCTGTACTGCTGCAGTGTCTCCATTTACAGGATCTCACTTCATCCATCTGCACAAGTGCATGCAACAGAAAATCTTTCATTTCTAATCTCTGGGAAGCTCACACACACTGTTAACGGTCCAGTTTTTAACATTTAGGAGGGTCTTTTGGCAGAAATGGAATATAATATACATAACTATGTTTTAATTTGTGTATTATCACGTGAATATAGGAATTATTATGTACCTCTTAGAATTAGTCTTTTTTTATCTACAGATGTTGGTAATTTGGCAGGTTGCAAAATTAGAAATCCTACTATGACGAATGTATCACTCGCCCTACTCTGCCTCTGCCTCTGATTGGCTAGTACTCTTTGCCTTTGTTGGTGGGGTTGGTTAAGGTTTGTGCATGAGGAGTGAGATTGGGTAGGGTTAGGGTAAGAATATCAGGGTAAACCAATCAAAGGCACATTAAGATGGGTCATGGAGTGCATTTTGTTGAACCATCATGTTTCTACAGTAGCCCAGAATGGACAATCACTGGCTCTAGACACACACACATATACATACACACACACACACACTGTAAGCACTGCAGACCTACAGTCTCTGCCATGCAGTCTTTTACCGTAATTGGTCAGTCCAGTATCCAGCGGGTATAGCGAATGCAGCATGCACTACAGCTTGGGCTGCTACATGGTGGCCAGAGAGCAAACATAATTGCAATGCGTCTTCCTAAAGTACTACTGGAAAGAGTCTAGAGTCTGTTTTAGTGGAGTGGAAATGAAAATGTCTTGGCCTGTCAGAGCAGTGTTCGTAAGGGCGGGATCCTCATGTATTATATTCTTTTAACGAAATATAAAAACCTATGTCCTGTTAATGAGAGTGATTGGTCACTTTATTAAAGCTTTCCAGGAGGACATAGACTACATTTGTACTGAAGTACCCTAGATGTGTGTGTATATGGAGCAAGAGCGAGCAGTGATTTTTCTTAGTTCTCCTGGGGTTTGGCTGATAAAACACCACACACAGTTTATTGACAAAAAAACCCATTTTTGAATCATGCTGGTTTCCGCCTGCAGTTATGAAATTTGATAAATGGGGATAGTGCTATGTGTATGTGTGTGTGTGTGTGTGTGTGTGTGTGTGTGTACCGGATAGTGCTGTGCGTATGTGTGTGTGTATCTGTATTTCAGACTGTATTTACATGCACACTGAAGTCCCTAAGCTGCTTTCTATCTTGTCTCATTCCTTCAGCCTCTCCATGCGGCTTAAAAATGAACAGCTAAGCACATTAACACACGATTGTGATAAGAAAAACCTAATTAACAGGCAGCACAGACAGATAAATGTCTTACCTGATTATACAAAGAAAAAAAAAGATCAAATCCAACTCCGAAAAGCTTTCTTTCTTTTTATGTCAGCTGCTCTAATATCAGCGCAGACAGCCACTTTTAATTCAACAGTTGAAAACAGCCTCGGGATCCCAAGACATTCACTTATTTCACAGGTGTGGGTGGCCTGGCACTGCCTTACTGCCTTCCTGCCTCCTTTCACACCCTTTCCACCATATCGGCCTTGTGGGATTTCTTTCTCTTTCCATGACTGAGCATTTCTTTATCCCAAGACAATTCTGTCCTTATAAAGAATAAGGCCACTTAATGAGGAAGTCATGCTTAGGCCACACACTGTATATGAGTCATGGTTTTATAATTATGTTTATGAGTTTATGACAGGGATGGAAGTAAAGTTTTACCTAAATGTCTTCAGTCACCATCATCCTTCCTGTGTTTCTCTCATCACCAAATGGAATCTAAAACCGTTACTGGCTATATTACATATATATTATGTTATAATGTATAGAATAATGTAGTGGAATTATGTTACTTCTGACATACTGTATCTCCCTTAAGTACCAGTCACATTCTGAAATCTGCAGCATAAGCCAGTGTCTATACATGACATTTCTTTGTTTTGATATTGACATTACAGTATATATCAGCCTGCCCTCTAAACGTCGGCATGGGCCACTGAAAAACGTATATCAGTCGACCATTACATGCAGATTCACTCACTCACACACACACAC
>NW_023339740.1:12919615-12922454 GCF_004916995.1 Morone saxatilis | reverse complement strand
CACACATACAATCACACACACACAGTGTTATCAGTTATTGCAGCTGTGGCTGATGAATTAGGCCTTCTATGCAGTGTGTGGGTCGGGGCTTACGCTGGAGGCAGTCAGCTCCATTAGAACTGGCGCTTTACCAAACATATAGATACACAATACAAGAGAATAGATGAGAGAAAGAGATATTCTAAAAGCTCTTTGTCCTACAAAGGATGGAAGACCATCAGATCATTAGTTTGGATCCATGTTGTGCACACACACACACACAGTGTGAAGTCTCCTGAGGCTAGTTCAGTAAACTGTGTTTCAGAGAACGACATGACAGGAAAGAAAATCATGTTTTAGGTCATAATTTGTGGGCGAGATCAGATTACAGGACTATATATTTATGCCATGATTATGATGTTCCTTCTCCTCCATGCTCTTCATAACACAACACGACTCACAGCCGGCAGTCATCCTGGTCACAGTTCACCAGGAACACCTTCTTAATGGCAAATTCATGCAGGTATGTATTTTTTCAACAGGTTAATGGTTCCCTGTCATTCACAACTCACCTCCCTTGTGTCACATTAAGTGCTTCAGCTGATTAAAAGCTCACATGGCACTTAAAGTTTTGTTTGCTCTCTCTGTGTGGGTGAGCACATTTGTGAGCCTCAGAGCATGCACGTGTGCATGATTTTCCACTGACATGGCAGATAATTTGTGTTTTCCTGCCTATTTCTATCTCCTGGCAACTGTCGCTTTTTCTTCACTCTTGTCCTCCAGCTTTCTATCAGTCACAGTGCTCAGGAGGGTTTATGACTCAAAAATAATTATCCACACCGATTACTGCCACTGCACCACACGCAGTCCACAGCTAGCCCCAAAATGGCTGCCTGTCCTTGAGTTTCTGTCGAGCATATCAGTGGTAGCCACCCATGGGAAGAACGCACTGGAACTGCCTTGTGGGTGGATAGGAGAAAAGTAGCACATGATAGTACCAAATCAAATGACCTGAGGATAAAGTCATGTGAATTTACAAAAGAAAAAAAAAACATCAGAGCCTTGTATTCTGAGAAGCACACAACTCCTTTTTGGTTTAGTAGCACATAATAAATACTTAGTATTTGCAGCCCAAAATATTCAGTTTGTCCTTCTAAACTTTTCTAAAATGATGAGGTTATTAAAGGATAGCTTTACAATCTTTCAAGTATGTTTGAAAACAGTAGATAGGTGCTCATATGGGCAATGAAACAAAAAAAAAATCAATGTGGACAGAGGACAAAATCCGCAATACTCGTTTTCTGTAAAACGTTGTTTATAATTGGTCTAAAGCTAATATGAAGCTTCAAAACAACTGGGTATCTTCCAATGTCTTTTTTGTATGAGATTAAAGAGGGAATTTTGTGCTAAAACATTGTGAGATACCCAGTGGATTTGAAGCCTAATACCAATCCTTCTATTCAATGCATTTGTATATTTATTGGCCCATGAAGACTTTGGGCACCCTATTATAGTGTCTCAGCATGTAAAAGCCAAAAACAGAGAGACGTTATCGCTTGCCTACATTTGATAACTAAACAAACACTAGATGTATATTCTGGCAGGGCAGATTGTCCCAGAAAGATGTTAAACTCCCAGAGCAGAATAGAATAGTTCAGTCGCACACAGTGTCCTACTTTTGAAGCTGATAAACCTTCCATTGATGCAGAAAATAGACATAAATACACACAGGTTCAAGACGAGAAATCATCATACATTCTCAGACTTCAAAAAGCCTAATTTCTCTTCCTTCATGTGCTGAGTTAATGAATTTGCTCCTCAGGAAACCCACCATGTTAGAGAGCGGTCAGAGCAGTTTTGTAAAACATTTCTTGGAGATAAAACAAGTTTTTTGGCAACAACAAAATCAGATGATAATTGTCAAAGTGTAATACAGTGGAACACACTGAACTCGCCCTGAACAAATAGAGCAGCAATGATTTGCATCCCAGTCTCCTGACTGAGATGGGCAATCAATGAGCTTTGCCAAAATGCCCTTTCACTCCATCAGGACTATGAGGGAGCTCTGTGTGGAGCCAACTTCAGAGGACTGGGGCCTGTTGGTTATTATGAGAGAAAGAGGCTTAAGAGGCTTGAAATCCAGAGGAATAACTGACAAGACATCACAGACTCTGGCTAGGAATATCAATGCTTACTCCTGTTAGCATACATTGTTGTAGCAGCAAGTTTATCACAGCAGTGAGGAGAACAGCACTGCAAGACAGTTAATGGTAAATTCATAAAAGTGAAAATGATTCGGCAGCGCAGCATGAGCTTTCGAGTCTTTTAAGATGTCTGTCTCTACTGACTCAACATAACACTTGTTGAACATTTCTCTTGAGACGACTTGTTGTGTTTCTCTGCATTTCCTATTATTATCTGTCCAAGCCAACACCACTTCCTCCCCTCTTTGGAAGCTTACCCACTCTCTCCTCCCCTCCCAGAAGCACTCTGAACTGACAGCAGGGACACATATCCTGACTCAGACAACTGGGCCTGTCACTTCCAGACTGGTCTTTGTGTCTGAGAGCCAGGATGCCACAGCCGAGGGCTACCACTGCCCCCTCGTAGCATTACGCCATCCCTGGACTGCTTTGGAGACACATGTGACAGTGCTTCACTGAGAGGAGGAGTTAACATGAATGGATGAAAGGAAGAGGTAATGGTGAAAAAGTGAGACAGGAAAGAAGAGAGCTGGAGGAGATAGGATGAGAGGGGCGGCTGTTTTGACTGCTTCAGCCCACGGGTAGCATGAGTCATACACACCTTATTCAATACCGCACATACAATTCTGCCTCTCCACAGTCCTTGCTCTATAATT